>NC_036874.1:17092895-17101673 GCF_002910315.2 Salvelinus sp. IW2-2015 | reverse complement strand
GTAACCTCAACAATTACTCTAGACTACACAATTATCTTGGATACAAAGACGGCTATGTAGCCAGCTAAATCAAACAAATCAAACTGTGTGTACTGTAAATGAAATGAATGTAATACTACCTGTGGAGCAAAGCAGAATTGCAACTACTCGCTCCAACCCGGAAGTGCGGTATCGTTAGGGGAGAGGCAATAGAAGTTGTTGTTTCTTTATTATTGTCTCTTTTTGTGTCTTTAGAGGACTGCTTCTACCTTAATGTCCCCTGGTTCCCTTTTTCTTCTGTACTTATTTTGTCCCAACTGTTTGTCCCTTCTTTGTTCCCTTCTTTCTCTTCTCTGCCAAACTAGACACTCCTTGTAGCTTAGCTAGCTTTCTTCCAGGAACCCCTCCCCCCTCTCTTTCGTCTCTGTTTGAGAGGTGTAATCCGTCAGATAGTAAAGGGTTGGACAATGTAGGCCTACAGTCGTTCATGGGGAAACACATGTGCAGTGGCGGGGGGGGGGGGGGGGGGGGGGGTTGGATAACACAATAAGAGCCCAGAGTCCCAGCCACAAAACTACTGTGTAACTGTGTCACCTGAGCACTACTGAGCAAAAAGAGGTTTATTACTGAGTAACCGCTCAATTTCATGTCACGTGTACATCGCAAACTGCAATTATTACAGAGGAGGGGAGAGAAGAGAGTGAAGACCAAGGGAAAGAAAAATTTGAAGAGGAGTGTGATGAGTAGGGAGGAGAGAGAGAGAGAAGAGAGAGAGAGAGGAGAGAGAGAGAGAGAGAGAGAGAGAGAGAGAGAGGAGGGGGATGCAAGCCAAAATCAAAAGTGTGGTGACGGCTAAATGAGGGGGAGGGAGGGACGGGGGGGGCGGCAGCTTAAAAGGCACAGGTGACGTGCGTGTGTGTGTGTGTGTGTGTGTGTGTGGTGGTGGGGGGGTACGTTTTAAAAAGGGATTTATATGGGCAGATGGACGTTTGGGGCCTTGCGAGAGAGCGGATGTTTTAGGGGCCGTGAAAATTAGGGCGGAGGGAGAGAGAAAGGATTTTATAACTGTCGTCAGGTGCGACTCGGAGCCTTATGGTCGTCTGGGCCTTGTGTTAGCCCTCAACCCCTATATTATTTTGATGACTCTCACTATGCTAATCGGAAGGTACATAGACTGGGTTAACTGTGGCTGGACCGTTGAACCTTTCACAAAGTGGCAACTACATTATGACAGTGTTGTTGTTAGTCTGACATAGATGCGGCCCCTTTACCAAAACAGCACACACACACACACACACACACACACACACACACACACACACACACACACACACACACACACACAACCCTGCCCTCTCCACCCCTCCCTTTACCCAGAACTAATTACAAGCGGTTAGTGTCATCACGTTGTGGGGTGGGAGATTAAGAACACCTCTCTGTTCCATTTGTAATCAGTTGTTTGTTAATTAGCTAACCTGTTGTGAGTGGCCTTAAGGGCCGCTGTATAATTAGCTAAGCTGCTGGAAGCGACGAGTGTGTGTTGACATTGACCTGAAGCGTCCCCTCGACCGTCCCAGCCACTGTCATGTCTGTCCCCCTGTCGTCCGTTGTCATGGTCACCCTGGACAAGGAGGCGGCCCCCAATCAATTATTATACCCTCAGCCCATTGTGTTTGTTCAGGGAACACACACACATAATGCATACACTGCCGTGTAATACACACACACACACACACATCGGGCATGTACGGGCACACACGCACCCACACCCCTAGTACCTGTACCCACTACCTCACCAGCCTACTACTTTCCAAGCATTCCTGGAGAAGTACCAAAAAAAATAAAAAAACACATACACACACACACACACACACACACATACGCATTCTTTTGAACATAACATCTTCATATAAACATATAAAATGACATCCCACCTAAATGAACAGCATCTGTGTTGGAGCGGTTTTTAACTCGTCACTTCAAAGGCACTTGTTTACTCTCCTGCCTCCTGACATTGTCTCTGGTAATTAAACGGACGTTGTTGACAATGTGTGGTTTAATTAACAGGGCTTGTTTAATGCAGAGGAGACGACGGGCTGAAACACCAATAAATACATTCCCATATTATTTTAATTGAAACACCATCGTACTGTTTGTGTGCGTGTGTTTGAATGTGTGTTGTGTGTGTGTGTGTGTGGTGTGTGTGTGTGTGTGTGTGTGTGTGTGTGTGTGTGGTGTGTGTGTGTGTGGTGTGTGGTGTGTGTGTGTGTGTGTGTGTGGTGTGTGTGTGTGTGTGTGTGTGTGTGTGTGTGTGTGTGTGTGTTTGAATGTGTGTGTGTGTGTTACATGCACGCCTATACGCTGCGCGAACGTATTTGTCCCTATCCTAACAAGCTAGTAAATTGCTCAGTGTGTGTGGTGGGTGGAATGAAAACATAAAGAAGTGAGGAATGAATTGCGATCGAGTTCTCCTGCTGGTCGAACTCGTATTGGAACACGACAGCACGTTCCAGCCAGCTTGTACTTCCACCACAGTGCTTTCATTCACCACCGCCTGGAAACTAGACTTCGTTTTTACATCCCCAGCTCTCTTACAACCAGACAGAGAACCAACAATCATGTTGCTCAATAATAATTGTGGGTGTGTGGGATAGTGTAACAAGAAGTACATGGTGGCAGAAATTATGTCTGTGTCGCGTGTGTGTTGTGTGTGCGTGTGTGTGGTGCCTTGTGTTTTATATTATTATGAGCCAGGTCTATTAATGCGCGCCACACGCACACACACACACACACCACACCACCACACACACACACACACACACACCGACACACCATACCTCTTTGTATCTACACACACATACTGTACATGTACACCTCACACCTCCCCTCCCTCAATATGTCATTCAATATGTCTTAACCTACACACAGAACAGTGCTACCTGTCTGCCAGGCAGTCGTTTTCCTCTCTATGTCCTCTAGATGTGTCATGTAAGAGCTGTTACCACACAACACTGCAGTGTCCAGTGTGTGTGTGTGTGTGTGTGTGTTTCCCATCATAATCTCACATTTGAATCTCACGAATAATAATGGTATTTTGTGCCGTAGTGAAGTCACTAAGCTGTGGTACTACTGTATGAACACAGAAGGGAATAGAGCAATCTGGAAGGAATTCTGTTGACATGACTTCATCGCCTCACTCTTCACCCTTGGCTAACACTGAAGCTGACAGAAATATTCAAGGTTATGAGGCCACATTACAGCGACTGTAACTATGCCTCGCGAGTTGTGTATACATCAGCGTTCAACCCCCAACCTTGTGGGGACACACAATTGATACCCATTCAAACTCCTATTTTCATTAAGCCCTAACCTTAACCTTAAAGCTAACCTTTAACCCCTCAGCCTAATTCGAACAACTGCTCTCCGCACCTCTCTGATTCAGAGGGTTTGGGTTAAATGCGGAAGACACATTTCGGTTGAATGCATTCAGTTGAGCAACTGACTAGGTATCACCTTTCTCCTAACCCTAACACTAATTCTAACCCAACCCTAAATCCCTTACAAATAGCCTTTTTCCTTGTGGGGACTGGCAAAATGTCCCCAGTCGGTCAAATGTTGGTTTGTTTACTGTTCTTCTGGTCCCTACAAGTGTTGTTAAACATGTCTACACACACACACGCGCGCGCGCTCCGGCTCTGTCTACAGGAATAGTGTGTGTGGCCACCCCTCCACTCTGCTCCGGTCGGAGGTTTTCTCAAATGATTGGAGATAAATCGGTACGGTGAGCTGGAATGGCGCAGCAGTTATTTAAGGCTCTGTAGGTGCTTGGGCCATATGTTGTGTTCTTCCACTCGGGAGGGGCTGACGTCGGTGGTTGGACCAGTGTGGAGGACAAGAGAGAGAGAGAGAAGCAAGGGAGGGAGGATAGGGGAGGAAAAGGAAAGGAAAGAGGTGGGGGTGGCAGTGGAGGGGAATTGTTTTAGGAGAACCTATATCACGCACATCTCCAGACTAGATATGAGGACTTAGGAAGACGATGCAAGGGAAACAAATAACGTATTGCAGAAATTGATAATTATCTTATATCTTTTGACTTCTCTGTATTTTACAAATGCTTTTTACCTCTTAAGTTTTTAGGTAAGACGGTCCCTCCAGTGGTGCTAAACTCCAGACACTTACAGTAGATATCCGTTCTCTCTTACACATCTACATGTAGCCTACTCTATATGGTCCTGTATGCAACCCACTGTATCATGGAGGGTGGGGAGTGGAGGGTGCCAGGCCCAGAGTGGAGGGTGCCAGGCCCAGAGTGGAGGGTGCCAGGCCCAGAGTGGAGGGTGGCAGGCCCAGAGTGGAGGGTGCCAGGCCCAGAGTGGAGGGTGCCAGGCCCAGAGTGGAGGGTGCCAGGCCCAGAGTGGAGGGTGCCAGGCCCAGAGTGGAGGGTGCCAGGCCCAAATGCTGGCCTGCTGTTGTGCCTACAATCTTAGGAAAAAAAGGTGCTATCCTAGAACCTAAAACGGTTATTCGGCCGTCCCCTTAGGAGAACCCTTTGAAGAACATTTTTGGTTCCAGGAAGAACCCTTTTGGTTCCATGTAGAACCCTATCACTGTCAAACTCTCCCTAAAACACTTCAGCGAGCAGGCCTTTCTAATCGACCAGGCCCGGGTATCCTGGGAGGATATTGACCTCATTCCGTCAATAGAAGATGCCTGGTTATTCTTTAAAAGCGAATTCCTCACAATCTTAAATAAGCATGCCCCATTAAAAACATTTAGAACCAGGAACAGATACAGCCCGTGGTTCACTCCAGACCTGACTGCCCTTGACCAGCACAAAAACATCCTGTGGCGTTCTGCATTAGCATCGAATAGCCCCCGCGATATGCAACTTTTCAGGGAAGTTAGGAACCAATATACACAGACAGTTAGGAAAGCAAAGGCTAGCTTTTTCAAACATAAATTTTCATCCTGCAGTACAAACTCCAAAAAGTTCTGGGACACTGTAAAGTCCATGGAGAATAAGAGCACCTTCTCCCAGCGGCCCACTGCACTGAGGCTAGGAAACAATGTCACCACTGAAAAATCCACAATAATTGAGAATTTCAATAAGTATTTTTCTACGGCTGGCCATGCTTTCCACCTGGCCACCCCTACCCAGGTAGACAGCCCTGTACCCCCCACAGCAACTTGCCCAAGCCTCCCCCATTTCTCCTTCACCCAAATTCAGATAGCTGATGCTCTGAAAGATCTGCAAAATCTGGACTCCTACAAATCAGCAGGGCTAGACCCTCTCTTTCTAAAATTATCAGCCAAAATTGTTGCAGCCCCTATTACTAGCCTGTTCAACCTTTCTTTTGTATCGTCTGAGATCCCCAAAGATTGGAAAGCTGCCGCGGTCAGCCCCCTCTTCAAAGGGGGAGTCACTGTAGACCCAAACTGCTACAGACCTATATCTATCCTACCCTGCCTTTCTAAGGTCTTCGAAAGCCAAGTTAACAAACAGATCACCGACCCTTTCGAATCCCACCGTAACTTCTCCGCTATGCAATCTGGTTTCCGAGCTGATCATGGGTGCACCTCAGCCACGCTCACGGTCCTAAACGATATCATTACCGCCATCGATAAAAGACAGTACTGTGCAGCCGTCTTCATCAACCTGGCCAAGGCTTTTTCGACTCTGTCAATCACCTTATTCTTATCGGCAGACTCAACAGCCTTGGTTTCTCAAATGACTGCCTCGCCTGGTTCACCAACTACTTCTCAGATAAAGTTCAGTGTGTCAAATCGGAGGGCCTGTTGTCCAGACCTCTGGCAGTCTCTATGGGGGTGCCACAGGGTTCAATTCTCGGGCCGACTCTTTTCTCTGTATACATCAACGATGTCGCTCTTGCTGCTAGTGATTCTCTGATCCACCTCTACGCAGATGACACCATTCTGTATACTTCTGGCCCTTTGGACACTGTGTTAACTAACCTCCAGACAAGCTTCAATGCCATTATTTCCCCACTATGGCCTATTTATGCCTTACCTCCATTATCTTACCTCATTTGCACACACTGTACATAGACTTTAAAAAAATATATATATATTGTGTTATTGACTGTATGTTTGTTTATTCCATCTCTGTGTTATTGTTTGTGTCACACTGCTTTGCTTTATCTTGGCCAGGTCGCAGTTGTAAATGAGAACTTGTTCTCAACTGGCCTACCTGGTTAAATAAAGTTTTTTATTTTTTTTTAATATTGAGTTCCATATAGAACCCTTTCCCCAGAAAATTTTACATGGAACCCAAAATAGTTCTACCTTGAACCAAAAAGGTTTCTCCTATGGGGACAGCCAAAGAACCCATTTGGAACCCTTTTTTCTAAGTGTGTACCGTCAGGGGAGGGAGAGGAGGGCCTCGGTGGGCAGACCGACATGCAGGCAGACCACTGCTCTCTCACGTTAGCCGCTCCAGAGGAATCCACAACCCAGCATGCTCTCTGTCTGCTCTCCCTCTCTCTGACACGACGGGCCCGGCAGCACACATTACCATAATTGGGTTTTCTACATGACGGGACAGAATAAGTAATAATGTCATTTTATTTACAACCCCCTCCCCTCTTGTCCTGGTCCGAGGAGCTATCACCCCCCCACCCGTCCTCCTCATCCCCTTCACATACACTCATCCTACCCCCACTCCCCCCTCCTCTCTTCTCTATTCTCATCCTCTCTCTCTGGCTGGCCGCGAGCTTCCTCGTCGGCTTGCCACGGCGCGTAAGGTCAAGCGAATGGCTTTTGATCAGCTCCTGGCCAAGCCTCAGGGCCTGAAGGACTGTAATGGGAGGAGCGGGGTACAAAACAGAAATGAGTTGGGAAGGAATAACGACTGCCATTTCCCATTAGAGCGTTGGGAATAAATGGCCCCTGGCCCCCCCTCCCTCCCAGCTCCCCAACCCCCCACTAGCCCACTCCCAACACCAGCCTAATCAGCATGAGTGAAAGGGGCCCGGGATTGGACAGATTAGTCGCGCAAAATGACGCGGTGATTGCACCCCTCTTTCCCAAATCACATCAGATAAATAGAAGAGATGTGTGTACGGAAATAGGAGGGGTGTTGGGGACGGAAATGGGGGTCGGATGGCGGAGTAACGACTGGTCTCACCCCCGTTCTCTCCCTCCCTCCCTCTCCCTCTCTCGTTTCTCGCCTTTCTGTTTTCTTATCGTTTTTTTGGGGTTTGACGGCGGCCCAAATGTGAGGCACCGCCAGGCCTGACAAGAGGTTAATTGATTTAACAACTAGCAGAATTCGGAAAGCACACCAGAAAACCACAAAATGGAAATGGGCCAGAGACGAGATCGCCACAGTTGAGAAGAAAGTGAGATATACGCGCCGAGCTACTCTCTGCGATAAAACCCGCTGATGTGACATGTGGATTACATTTATTGTTATACTTTCAAATCGACATGCGACTAGTGTGTGGTGTGTGTGTGTGTGGTGGTGTGTGTGTGTGTGTGTGTTGTGGTGTGTGTGTGTGTGTGTGTGGTGTGTGTGTGTGTGTGTGAGACAGTACAGAGTGAAAAAGGAAACACAGTCATCCTAGACTCATTAATCTAAACACCGTCTAAACCCGTGTCTCTCTGTCTGTCTGTCCGTCCTACTCTCCGAACAAGACTACACACACATCTGGAAACCCCTAATGTGAGAACAAGCTAGGGTTACTCTGTTTGGTAACAGTTAAGGCTTCCACCTGTTACATGTCCACAGATGTGCAGTAGGCCCTGTTACTGATAGTGTAGTTTGTTGCGAATAATATAGATGGAACTGTCCACTAACGCACTTTTCAAAACAAGTAGATCTTCCGTGGTGTTGATGATGTTTTATTATGTGTACGTGTGTTGGTGCCCAGAATGGCGTGACGTTTCAGTGTGTGTGTTGCGGTGACATGGCGTGGCTTGATCCCGGCCGTTTGTGACAGCACAGGCCTCCGGACACATCCTGGCCCGCGCCATCCCACCTGTCCCTTGACGGCGAGGCGTCCCCGGAGCAGAAAGTGACAGGCGCCTTTTACGCCCGTGCAGATGGCGCCCGCTCAACAGCCATCACCCACTCGGCAAGCTAAACCACCGGGGACCGGCACGCCAAACCCCCCCTCGCTCCGTCTTCCGCCTCGTATGTTTTCGTCTAGGTCTAGGACACATTGAGAGGCGGATTCGGTCACACAAGTCGGATTTGAGTCGTTGTGTTCGATCGGGGTTTCATAAGGCTGAACTGGTAAACGCTGTCCTATTTTGGGGGGGGGGGGGGGGGGGGCGGGGGGGGGGGCATTGTCATCATCTTGCAATTTAATCACAGTGTCCAATAGTAGATTTTATGTTTCACAAATTCTTACCTAGGCTTAATTTTCTTATTTCTATAATAATATCCCATATTCATGTTTCTGAAGCCTTCCACTTTCCAACCTGTGATTTACAGCTGTTTTTAGGTCGTTCTTTTGTCGGCAATCTCTTCTCTTTGTTGTATTTCCATGACAACATGAGGGATAAGCATTTGATTGACAGCTATCGTCAAAGGGTTTCCTTCACGTCCTGTCGTTCACCATTACCCTCCCTCCCTCCGTCTTATTTTTGTTATTCGCTCACAGATATTTTCTTTCCGTCCATTCCGCCTTTCATTACGTAATTTGTGGGGCTGCCCAAATGGCCGTTTTTGGCACCGGCGATGGTGGCATAGTTATTCACATGAGTTCACTGGAACTGATCAGAGGCTACTGACGACTGAAATAGCCATTTTTTAACTCGTATGATTTCATAGTCCTC
>NC_036874.1:17049868-17090918 GCF_002910315.2 Salvelinus sp. IW2-2015 | reverse complement strand
CACACACACACACACAGATAAAAGCCCATATTTCCTGCCACAGATTATTCATCGCTATGTTTTGTCAGTGGTCGTGTTAGTGCATTGTAAATCTTTTATTTCACTTTGCTGACCTCCTTTTTCCCTTTTCTCTTTTCGCTCTCTCTTCCAGCGTACTCACCAGAGGACGAGTTTAAGGCAGGAGCAGTCGATGAGGAACACCTGCAGGATGACGGGCTGTCACTGAACGGGGAGGACACCGCGTACCTTTGCAACGAGGAAGAGGATGGAGGCCAGCCGCCCAGCTACCGGGCCTCTCCACTCAGYAACGGCACCAACCCAGACGCYGGCTACGGCTCCCCGCTCAGCGATGCCAGCGACCGKCTCACAGACTTCAAGAGCACCTCCTCCAGGGATGGCCATGAGARGGAGGARGCSCCCCTCCCCTCTGGACCGAACAATGGYCTCTCCCTGAGGGACAGCCTGGCTCAGATGAAAGCTGTCTATGCAAACCTGATCTCAGATGCCTCCTGGTCCAGCATTGCCATGGACATCATGAAAGCCACGCCTGCTACTGCTGGCGCCATCCCCACCGCCACCAGCCCCACCACTACCACCACACACAACAACAGCCACAGTGAGAACAGCAATGCTAGCAGCCACCACCACAATGGGAGAAGAAGTACCGCCACCGCCAACCACCACACAAGCAGTGGCAGCTCTAACGGCACCGCGGCTACCTCCATCAGTAGCAACAGTGGCACCAGCAGTGGCGGTGGTGGTGCTTGTAACGGTGGGGCTGTGGCCTATGACTGGCACCAGGCAGCCTTGGCTAAGACCTTCCAGCATACCCCTTACCAACTGCTGCCTGAGCCCAGCCTGTTCAGCACGGTGCAGCTCTACCGCCAAAACAACAAGCTCTACGGCTCAGTCTTCACCGGCGCCAGCAAGTTCCGCTGCAAAGACTGCAGCGGCGCCTACGACACGCTGGTGGGCCTCACGGTCCACATGAACGAGTCGGGCCACTACCGTGACGACAACAAGGACAAGGAGGAAGAGCGGGGCAAGCGCTGGTCCAAGCCCCGCAAGCGCTCCCTGATGGAGATGGAGGGCAAAGAGGACGCTCAGAAGGTGCTCAAGTGCATGTACTGCGGCCACTCCTTCGAGTCTCTGCAAGACCTGAGCGTCCACATGATCAAGACCAAGCATTACCAGAAAGTGCCTCTCAAAGAACCGATGCCAGCCCTGGCCACTAAACTGATGYCCTCTGCCAAAAAAAGAGCCCTCCAGGAYGCCCTGGTATCCCCATGCTCCCCAGACTCTGTMCATGGTAGCGGTGGCCACATGCMCCAAGGGGACRTTGGGAAAGACCCCAAGTCCACGACAAACCCCTAYGTCACACCCAACAACCGCTACGGCTATCAGAACGGTGCCAGCTACACTTGGCAGTTCGAGGCTCGCAAGGCCCAGATCCTGAAGTGCATGGAGTGCGGGAGCTCCCATGATACACTGCAGCAGCTGACTGCCCACATGATGGTCACGGGCCACTTCCTCAAGGTCACCAACTCTGCCTCAAAAAAGGGCAAGCAGCTAGTGTTTGACCCAGTGGTGGAGGAGAAGATCCAATCCATCCCTCTGCCACCCACCACCAACAGGCTTCCCGTCCCCAGTGTCAAATCTCAGCCTGTCTCCCCCGCACTCTCCTGCGGCTCTGACGAAAAGAGAGAACCGGAAGACGAGAGGATGGAGGCGAGCGAACCCGGGGAGAAAAAGATCAAAGAGGAGAAGGAAGAGCCAGGTGAGAAGACTGAGGTGAACGCTGGGTCATATAAGTATCTGACAGAGGAGGACCTGGAGGAGGCTCCTAAAGGAGGTTTGGACATCCTCAAGTCCCTGGAGAACACTGTGTCCAGTGCCATCAGCAAGGCCCAGACGGGCACGCCTCAGTGGGGTGGTGGCTACCCCAGCATCCACGCTGCTTACCAGCTCCAGGGCCACATGAAGCATGCAGCACTGCACTCCTCGGTCCAGAGTGTGCAGATCCAGCCGGTGTTCAACAGCGGGCTCCGCGGCCTGGTGACCCAGGACTCAGGCTCAGTCAGCCACTCCCCCAGGAGCCCCGCATCTCCGCCCTCTCTCAGGAGCAATGTTACTGCCATGGAAGAGCTGGTGGAGAAGGTCACAAGGAAAGCTGTTGCTGCTGCTGTGAAGAAAGAGAAAGAGGAGAAGATGGTCAGCTTGGACCGCCACAGGCATCCATCCTCCATCAAGTCGCCGTCTCCTGTACTGAAAGAGCAGAGGGACCACCAATCAGCGCCCAATGACCTCACTGTCGGGAAGCCCCTCGTGAGGAACAGCAGCCCTGGAAATGTAGAGTCAGAGCTGGTCTGCAAAAAGGAGCCCAAAGAGAGCCTGGTAGACAACCACCACAGCCATTCAAAGAACGGCCCAGAGACTCGCCAGTCACCCATCACCAACGGCACCAACAGCTTGGGCATCATCACCGATCACTCACCAGAGAGGCCTTTCATCAACCCCCTCAGCGCACTTCAGTCAATCATGAACAACCACCTGGGCAAGGCCTCCAAGCCCGTTAGCCCCGCGGGCGACCCGCTGGCCATGCTCTACAAGATCAGCAACAGCATGATGGAGAAACCGGCCTTCAACCAGACTCAAGCCAAGCAACCCGAGCCCATCAACTGCTACTATCAGTACGAGAGCAACGACCAGCCTATGGACCTGAGGAAGTCCAAAAACAGCAACAGCAACAACAACAACAGCAACAACAACAACAGCAACAACAACAACAGCAACAGCAGCACTGTCATCAACAGCAACAGCAGCATAAATGGTAACAAACCCATAATGTCAAGCCTGTCTCTCTCTGACATTTCTTCTCCTCTGAGAGAGAATGCTTTGATGGACATCTCAGACATGGTGAAGAACCTTACAGGCAGGCTGACACCCAAGTCCTCCACCCCGTCATCCATCTCTGAGAAGTCAGACGCAGACGGTAGTGCGTTCGAGGATGCTCTGGACGACCTCTCCCCGGTCCAGAAGAGGAAAGGGCGGCAGTCCAACTGGAACCCCCAGCACCTCCTCATCCTCCAGGCTCAGTTCTGCTCTAGCCTGCAGGAGACCCCGGAGGGCCGCTACGCCATGACGGACCTCGGCCCCCAAGAGCGGGTTCACATCTGCAAGTTCACAGGCCTCTCCATGACCACCATCTCTCACTGGCTGGCCAACGTCAAGTACCAGCTCCGGCGGACTGGYGGGACCAAGTTCCTGAAGAACATGGACTCCTGCCAGCCTGTGTTCCTCTGCGGTGACTGTGCCTCGCAGTTCAGGACTGCGTCYGCCTACATCGGCCACCTGGAGTCTCACCTGGGCTTCAGCTTGAAGGACCTGTCCAAGCTGTCCAATGAGCACCTACGGGAGCAGCAGGCTGCCTCCAAGGTGATCACAGACAAAATGACTTTTGGCAGCACCCTGGCATCCYTGACYGCACCAGACGACGACACTRGCTCAGTTTACCAGTGCAGGCTTTGCAATCGGACATTCGTCAGCAAGCACGCGGTCAAACTGCACCTCAGCAAGACCCATGGCAAGTCACCAGAAGATCACCTGGTGTTCGTCACTGCTCTTGAGAAACTGGAGAAGTAGTAGAGAGGTCTGGAGCTGAGGGAAGAGACAGATAAACAGACAGAAAGACGGCTGTGTAACTGACCAGAATTTCATTGCACTAAGATAACATTGTTCACCGTTACTGCACTGGGCCGAACTGAGCCGCCAGAAATCAGTCTTATTTTTTGTTGTGATACTGCCTGACTGGACCATGTCTTATTCGATTTTTTTTTTTTGCCAAGCTTTTTTTAACACTTATTTTGTAATGTATTTATATGCTATTTGTCTGATCTGTGCATGTATTTTAGTGAACCAAGGTTAAACACAAGTTTTTTTTTTATCTTTTCATGACAAAAAAAACGACTACTGTTTCAATGGTGAATAAAGTGGTGACCAGAAAATGAATTAGGGGGAAAAGAAAACTGTACAATACTTGATATGAAGAAGGTGAATATTCATTGTACACACCAAAAGAATGGAAGAACCCCTTGAAAGGCTGAAGTAGCACCTTATAGACGTTTAAGATTTTATTTGTAAAGAGAACATGTTTTAAGATATTCTGCATTTGTCAAAATCTGTTTTAATTTGAAAGATAAATTATTTTCTTCTCTCGGTTCTTGTCACACTGCAACATCTTTGATAATGAATGGCCTGCTCAGAAATCTGTCAGTGTATTACAAAAATAAGCAGATAATGTAAACATTCAGAGTAATTGAAATGCTGCTTCTGGTTACATATCAGTCAGTGAAAATGAATGGCCGTACAGTATGCAAGTTTGCTAAAAAAAAAAACATTTTTATGTGAAGTATCACTTACAGTAATTTTCCAATTGTATGGTTTGTTACCAACTCCTCTTTTAAAATGTTGCCGCTTTGAATTCAACCATAAAAAGAGCAGTCCTTTACATGTAAATGACTCGCAGTGAAATGTCATACTCCATAAGACATATCTTGCCATTTGCAATAGCTCAACATTCTTTCTTCTTAAAGGTGTGTGCATTCTTTAACTTTTATATCATCATTTTATATTAAAAAAAATAATAAAAAATGTTTAAAAAAATTGTGTATATAGATATATACTGTAGATCCACAAAAATGTCATTTTTTAAGAAATAAGAATTTAGCTTCTTTGGCTTGGTTTACAGAAATTATTTGAATTATACTTGCATCCAATTTGATGCATGATATGGTGTGAAAAAGAATTAAGCGATGCACAATGACTATACATTTCAATGTTTTATCAATGATATTGTAAAAAAAAATATTTCTAGCACCGATTAGTTTGTTTCATTTTGTTTTTTCTCAATTGTAAAATAAATCTCAAAACAGTTCTTGTTAACAGTCATGGATTTGTGAGTGTGTTCATTTTGCATGGAAGTACTTACAGTTGAAGTCGGAAGTTTACGAACACTTAGGTTGGCGTCATTAAAACTCGTTTTTCAACCACTCCACAAATGTCTTGTTAACGTACTATAGTTTTGGCAAGTTGGTTAGGACATCGACTTTGTGCATGACACAAGTCATTTTTCCAACAATTGTTTACAGACAGATTATTTCACTTATAATTCACTGTATCACAATTCCAGTGGGTCAGAAATTGACATACACTAAGTTGACTGTGCCTTTAAACAGCTTGGAAAATTCCAGAAAATGATGTCATGGCTTTAGAAACTTCTGATAGGCTAATTGACATCATTTGAGTCAATTGGAGGTGTACCTGTGGATGTATTTCAAAGCCTACCTTCAAACTAACTGCCTCTTTGCTTGGTATCATGGGAAAATCAAAATAAATCAGCCAAGACAAAAACAAATTGTAGACTTCCACAAGTCTGGTTCATCCTTGGGAGCAATTTCCAAATGCCTGAAGGTACCACGTTCATCTGTACAAACAATAGTAGGCTAGTATAAACACCATGGGACCTCGCAGCCGTCATACCGCTCGGGAAGGAGACGCGTTCTGTCTCCTAGAGATTAATGTACTTTGGTGCGAAAAGTGCAAATCAATCCCAGAACAACAGCAAAGGACCTTGTGAAGATGCTGGAGGAAACGGGTACAAAGTATCTATATCCACAGTAAAACGATTCCTATATCGACATAACCTGAAAGGCCGCTCAGCAAGGAAGAAGTCACTGCTCCAAAACCGCAATAAAAAAGTCAGACTACGGTTTGCAACTGCACATGGGGACAAAGATCGTACTTTTTGAAGAAATGTCCTCTGGTCTGATGAAACAAAAATAGAACTGTTTGGCCATAATGACCATTGTTATGTTTGGAGGAAAAAGGGAGGGCTTGCACAGCGAAGAATACCATCCAACCGTGAAGCGCAGGGTGAGCAGCATCATGTTGTTGGGGGTGCTTTGCTGCATGGAGGGACTGGTTGGCACTTCACCAAATATATAGATGCATCATGAGGGAGGAAAATGATGTGGATATATTGAAGCAACATCTCAAGGCGTCAGTCAGGAAGTTAAAGCTTGGTCGCAAATGGGTCTTCCAAATGGAAATGACCCCAAGCATACTTCCAAAGTTGTGGCAAAATGGCTTAAGGAAACAAAGTCAAGGTATGGGAGAGGCCATCACAAAGCCCTGACCTCAATCCTATAGAAAATTTGTGGGCAGAACTGAAAAGGTGTGTGCAAGCAAGGAGGCCTACAAACCTGATTTGGTTACACCAGCTCTGTCAGGAGGAATGGCCAAAATTCACCAAACTTATTGTGGGAAGCTTGTGGAAGGCTACCTGAAACGTTTGACCCAAGTTAAACAATTTAAGGCAATGCTCCAAATACTAATTGAATGTATGTAAACTTCTGACCCACTGGGAATGTGATGAAGAAATAAAAGCTGAAATAATCATTCTCTCTACTATTATCTGACATTTCACATTCTTAAATAAAGTGGTGATCCTAACTGACCTAAGACAGGGAATTTTTACTAGGATTAAATGTCAGGAATGGTGAAAAACTGAGTTTAAATGTATTTGGCTGAGGTGTATGTAACTTCCGACTTCAACTGTAGACACATTGAAAAGACTGGGGCTAACTTCGATAATTCTCTGGTTAGTATTTTATGGTTAAGAAAATAAATAAGACTCTTATAGTTGCTCTGATGAATACTGTCATGAAATACTCACCTCGCACAACATTCTGTGTTTACAAGGTTATATAAGGTGCAACATTATATTGTAACATATTACATAAAATGATAGATTACATGTAGGGTACACACAAAAGAACATTAGCTTTCCTTCTTCATTGATACACATCAAGATGTAAAAAAAAAAAAAAAAAGAAGATAAAAGTCTATAAAAAAAAAACTGGTGTCATACTGATGACTGCGAATCATCATATAATGATGATGATGAGGGTGATGATAAGCCGTAAGGGTGTTTATTGTGCTGTGAGCCCCAAGCTAGGCTTGTGACTGGCCTTTGGAGTGTCTGCACTGAAAGAATCAGTGTTGCCTTCATGATGGGAATGAATGCGCTTGTGCCTGTCTTCCTGGAAACGAGTCAGAAGGGTGTCTGTTCCATTTGATCCTAACTGCTGACGGTCGACACTGAGCAACTCAATAAATAACACAATTAACATGTCACGCAATGAGTATTTTGGACTGAAACGATACTATTATATGAGGTTCTCTTGATAATGTCACACAGCCAACTTTTACACGAGTTCATACAATAGATCAGGGACAGAAAGATTTAATCATAGTATTCACACACTGGTTGAATCAACGTTGTCTCCATGTAATTTCAATGAAACGTGCCCAGTGGGAGGTGACCTTTGTTTGACCTTTGCAGTAGTTTAACAGTCTCCATAAGATACGTTCCTCTAGCAGCTGTAGAGAAATGGCACCATCAACAATTTGATCTCTCATCTCTCCCTCGGGTTTCAGATTTCAGACTGGGTACTAACTAGACTTTGTATCAGCAGAGGAGCACAACAGTGTAATGACTTGCAGTCCTCATTCTCAAAACGTGTTGTATTGGCAGAGTGTGCTGTGCCTGTCACTGACACACACACGCACACAAACACATTAGTGAGTCTTTGTGACAAACCGACAGTTCTTTTTTGATCCAGCTGCACCTTAGCATGTGCTACACGGATTCGGTGACAAAGGAAACACAGAGAGTGAAGATTAACCCAAAATGAGGATGCAGTTTCCTGGAAGGGGTGTTAGGGCGTTGGGTTATAAAACAAACAGAGCAGATAAACAAGGAACACTTTGAGGAGATACTGTTCAATGCACAGAAGAAATAAAAAAGGGAAGAACCTTGTAGATTTGTCGGTTTAATACCCTACGGTTAAACCTGTCATTTTACTCTGCTGTCAGATCGCGGTCTGTTGAGCAGATAGAGGCTCTCTCCCTGCTTTGTTAGAGATCAGCACACTGTTTCCTGTACGTATTCTATGTAAATTACATGCGATAATCGCAACGCAGGACACAATGCTGGTTCCCGTGGTGCAAACGGAAACCGAGGGTAGATAAACACAGTCTGGGCAGATTTGCATAGCTTTTGTGTTTTGGGCGCGCAGAAACGTGCGCCTAGAGGATTCGTGGGGATTTCCTCGAGGTTTTGTATTAGTAAATGCCGACTTCCTCCCAGGGATCGGACCATTATGTACAGGAGCAGCAGACGGAGGTGGGTGTCGAGGAGGGCCACAGACAGAATAACTAAATATTACCTGGGATTGTAACAGTGTGTGGAGGTGAACATATCAACTTCTCTGCCGTTCCTACTGTAACAAAACATGAAAGAATAACAATCGTTACATATAATAACCTACTGTGGCCTACAGTATAGGGAAATGTTCCCTAGATGTGAAGGTGTATGTAACATTAGTCACTCCTAAGCTCTATCAGATGTCAATAGTTCAAATGCTTGAGGAAGTGTGTGTGTTGCCACGTTTTCATTTCCTGTATGACTTTGCATCTGATCCCTCAATAACCAGAGCATTAATCCCCTTCAAGGTGTATTATAAACTAAGCTCTGCCTCTGGGTTTGTATTCTGTACATTGCGTACATACACACGCGCACACGCACGCACGACGCACGCACGCACGCACGCACGCACGCACGCACGCACGCACGCACGCACGCACGCACGCACGCAACACACCACACACACACACACACACACACACACACACACACACACACACACACACCACACACACACACACACACACACACCACACCTCAAGGTCCATGTGTCTGTGGACTGTCTTACCTGTGAATATGTTGTGGTTACCGGCAGGCAGATAGATCAGAGTTACTCCCCCTTAAACAAAGACAAGCGGCAGCAGAGGATCCCACCTCCGGGCGCTTAAAGCCTTGAACTCTGTGCGCTCCAACGTACGCTTTAATACCCCCTCAAAATACCACACACCCAACAAAACAATGCCTGACAGTATCAGCACAACAAAACAATGCCTGACAGTATCAGCACAACAAAACCAACACAGACAAAAGGCAACTTTGTACCATAACTGAAACGAACACACGGAGAATCTGTTTGTCTCCTGATATGAGTAGCTATTGTCGACGTTGGAAGTTATCGACGTGTGTTTTGCGTAACGTGAAAGGTGGCTAAACAACGCCGTTTCCTTTTCTCATTCCATTGTCAAATGTCATGTTGACCTGATATTTGCTTCAGTTCGAATACAGCGCTCCACGGAAATAGTTTGCTCGAGATTAGGATATGAAATGTCACTCTCTAGTTAAGTTTCCATGTTGTTTTCTATGCTGCTGATCAGTCTGCTGTATCATTGATTCACCCTGAACAGTCTCCCTGGTGTTTCAGAGTGTTGTAACTCAACGGAGTCCGTCGTGTTGCAGTCACACTGCTTCCTTCAGCTGGATGTAATTGATATCTTCTGGTTGCCACCGAGGCGCCCTTGTAAAATGCCATATTAGTGTCAGAAATGGTGCAGTTGTTTTAGATGGCTGGCCAGTGGCCCTTTTATCAAAGCAAGGTTATGTTGGCGTAGGAGGGAGATGTGACAAAGTTGTCTTGGCAGAATGATGGTGGCTGACACATGCGGCTATAACGGATGTTGTAGATAATCTTTGTCTGCCACGTCTTTAGTTATGATCTCTTAGCCTGCCTGGATGAGGACGAGGTGTATATCGCCAAGCCCCTTCATCCATCACATGCCCAGAGGAAATGCTGAAGATTAAATGTTTCTCCATCTTGGGGATGAGGGATGTGGTTTTATTGAACACCCTCCCCTCCCGCTAAAATCTCTCCATACTGCCTGACCTCAGGTTACTTTCTCCTAAGAAGGAGAGTTGTTGTGCTGTTTTTTTTCTCAATCGAGGAAAAGCAATTTTTGGATCCATGTTGAAACGCACAGTGTATCTATAGCAGAACAGTAAATGATCAAATGCTCAAATACATTTGATCGTTGTCTTGCCTTAGCCCACCTTTTGCGACACTTTCAACACAAGTGTCGTCAGTGAATACAAAATTCACTGTTACGCGTCTGTTTCACAAAATATTTGCACGTTGTTTCAGAGAGAAGTGTGCGCAATTGTGTTCACTTTTTCTGTCAGTCAGTAAACACTACTGCACAAAATTCTAAATCACCCCATCAGTGTCATACAGTGGTGGTCGGTGCCATTTATTAAGATGAGGGAGGACAAAAAACATTTCATGAGCATGGCCTTATTTCTATTACAGCATATTGGATGACTGTCTTTCATATTCCATTCACCCAGTTCAATGTAACCCAGTTCAATTATTCTTCAAAGTAGCCACCCTTTGCCTTGATGATAGCTTTGCACACTCTTGGCATTCTCTCAACCAGCTTCGCCTGGAATGCTTTTCCAACAGTCTTGAAGGAGTTCCCACATATGCTGAGCACTTGTTGGCTGCTTTTCCTTCACTCTGTGGTCAAACTCATCCCAAACCATCTCAATTTGGTTGAGGTTGGGTGATTGTGGACGCCAGGTCATCTGATGCAGCACTCCATCACTCTTCTTCTTGGTCAAATAGCCCTTACACAACCTGGAGGTGTGTTGGGTCATTGTCCTGTAGAAAAACAGATAGTCCCACTAAGCGCAAACCAGATGGGATGGCGTATCTCCACAGAATGCTGTGGTAGCCATGCTAGTTAAGTGTGCCTTGAATTCTAAATAAATCACAGACAGTGTCACCAGCAAAGCACCCCCACACCATCACACCTCCTCCTCCATGTTTCATGGTGGGAACCACAAATGCAGAGATCATCCGTTCATCTACTCTGCGTCTCACAAAGACACGGCAGTTGGAACCAAAAATCTGAAATTTGGACTCATCAGACCAAAGGACAGATTTCCACCAGTCTAATGTCCATTGCTGGTGTTTCTTGGTCCAAGCAAGTCTCTTCTTCTTATTGGTATCCTTTAGTAGTGGTTTCTTTGCAGCAATTTGACCATGAATGCCTGATTCACACGGTCTCCTCTGAACAGTTGATGTTGAGCTGTGTGACATATTTATTTGGGCTGCAATTTCTGAGGCTGGTAACTCTGATGAACTTATCCTCTGCAGCAGAGGTAATGCTGGGTTTTCCTTTCCTGTGGTGGTCCTCGTGAGAGCCAGTTTCATCATAGATGGTTTTTGTGATGGTTTTTGTGACTGCACTTGAAGAAACTTTCAAAGTTATGAATATTTTCCGAATTGGCTGACCTTCTTGTCTTAAAGTAAAGATGGACTGTCATTTCTCTTTGCTTATTTGAGCTGTTCTTGCCATAATATGGACTTGGTCTTTTACCAAATAGGGCTATCTTCTGTATACCACCCCTACCTTGTCACAACACAACTGATTGGCTCAAATTGTAATGATGTACGCTGAGAGTCGGGAAGCAAGTTCAGGGAGTGAATACATTTAATAAATGAACAAAACCAGAAACACAAACAGCACACCGACATGAAACAGAAACAATGACGACTGGGGAAGAAACCAAAGGGAGTGACATATAAAGGGCAGGTAATCAAGGAGGTGATTGAGTCCAGGTGAGTGGCATTATGTGCAAATGCGTGTAACGCTGGTGACAGGTGTGCGCCATAAACAACCAGCCTGGTGACCTAGAGGCCGGAGAGAGAGCACACATGACACAAATGCATTAAGAATGAAAGAAATTAGACAGATACATTTTTAACAAGGCACACCTGTTAATTGAAATGCATTCCAGGTGACTACGTCATAAAGCTAGTTGAGAGAATGCCAAGAGTTTGCAAAGCTGTCATCAAGGCAAAGGGTGGATACTTTGAAGAATCTAAAATCTAAAATATATTTTGATTTGAATAACACTTTTTTGGTTACTACAGGATTCCATATGTGTTATTTCATAGTTTTGATGTCTTCACTGTTATTCTACAATGTAGAAAATAGTAAAAATAAAGGAAAACCCTTGAATGAGTAGGTGTGTCCAAACTTTTGACTGGTACCAAAGTATGTGGACACCCCTTAACATTAGTAGATTTTCAGCTATTTCACCACACCCGTTGCTGACAGGTGTTTAAAATTGAGCACACAGCCAGACAATCTCCATAGACAAACATTGAACGTAGAATGGCCTTACTGAAGAGCTCAGTGACTTTCAACATGGCACTGTCATAGGATGCCACCTTTCCAACAAGTAAGTTGGTTACATTTCTGCCCTACTAGAGCTTCCCCGGTCAACTGTAAGTGCTGTTGAAGTAGAAAGTCTAGGAGCAACAATGGCTCCGCCGCGAAGTGGTAGGCCACAGAAGCTCACAGAATAAGACCGGCAAGTGCTGAAGAGCGTAGCACGTAAAAATAGTCTGTCCTCGGTTGCAACACTCACTACCGAGTTCCTAACTGCCTCTGGAAGCAACGTCAGCACAAGAACTGTTCGTCGGGAGCTTCATGAAATGGGTTGTCATGGCCGAGCAGCCACACACAAGCCTAAGATCGCCATGCGCAATGCCAAGTGTCGGCTGGAGTGGTGTAAAGCTCGCTGCCATTGGACTCTGGAGTAGTGGAAACGCGTTCTCTGGAGTGATGAATCATGCTTCACCATCTGGCAGTCCAACTGATGAATCTGAGTTTGACGGATGCCAGGAGAATGTTACCTGCCCCAATGCATAGTGCCAACTGTAAAGTTTGGTGGAGGAGGAATAATTGTCTGAGGCTGTATTTCATGGTTCGGGCCCCTTAGTTCCAGTGAATAGAAATATTAACGCTACAGCATACAATGACATTCTAGACAATTCTGTGCTTCCAACTTTGTGGCAACAGTTTCTGGAAGGCCCTTTCCTGTTTCAGTATGACAATGCCCCTGTGCACAAAGTGAGGTCCATACAGAAATGGTTTGTCGAGATCGGTGTGGAAGAACTTGACTGGCCGGCACAGAGCCCTGACCTCAACCCCATCAAACGCCCAATCGCCCAACATCAGTGCCAGACCTCACTAATGCTTTTGTGGCTGAATGGAAGCAAGTCCCCGCAGCAATGTTCCAACATCTAGTGAAAAGCCTTCCCAGAAAAGTGGAGGCTGTTATAGCAGCAAACGGGGGACCAACTCCATATTAATGCCCACGATTTTGGAATGAGATGTTTGACGACTTTTGGTCATGTATTGTATGTTTATCCCCGTTTCATTCCGTTTGCTTCCGTTTTAAGAAATATTTTTCAACAGAATCGGCGGAAGGAATACACCCCTGATATACACCCCACACGCAATACACCCCACAAAACAGTTCCCTTTCATAGCAACCACATACAAACAGCATGATCCCTTTGACCATTGTATAATTAATTCTTGCATCTTCGCGCTCTCCTCCTCTCACCTTTTCCCTTCGCTTGTGGACTTCAGTGCACAGTACATCAGCATTCTGTGACCAGGCAAAAACCATACCATATCATAACTTATAAATTTATCGCCCTCCAGGTTCCCTTGGAGAGTTCATCAATGAGCTTGACGCCCTGATAAGTTCCTTTCCTGAGGATGGCTCACCTCTCACAGTTCTGGGTGACTTTAACCTCCCCACGTCTACCTTTGACTCATTCCTCTCTGCCTCCTTCTTTCCACTCCTCTCCTCTTTTGACCTCATCTGGCCTCTACCTTCCCCCCCTACTCACAAGGCAGGCAATACGCTTGACCTCATCTTTACTAGATGCTGTTCTTCCACTAATCTCATTGCAACTCCCCTCCAAGTCTCCGACCACTACTTGTATCCTTTTCCCTCTCGCTCTCATCCAACACTTCCCACACTGCCCCTACTCGGATGGTATCGCGCCGTCCCAACCTTCGCTCTCTCTCCCCCGCTACTCTCTCCTCTTCCATCCTATCATCTCTTCCCTCTGCTCAAACCTTCCAACCATATCTCCTGATTCTGCCTCCTCAACCCTCCTCTCCTCCCTTTCTGCATCCTTTGATCTCTATGTCCCCTATCCTCCAGGCCGGCTCGTTCCCCTCCTGCTCCGTGGCTCGACGACTCATTGCGAGCTCACAGAACAGGGCTCCGGGCAGCCGAGCGGAAATGGAGGAAACTCGCCTCCCTGCGGACCTGGCATACTTTCACTCCCTCCTCTCTACATTCTCCTCTTCTTGTCTCTGCTGCTAAAGCCAATTTCTGCCACTCTAAATTCCAAGCATCTGCCTCTAACCCTGGAAGCTCTTTGCCACCTTCTCCTCCCTCCTGAATCCTCCTCCCCCTCCTCCCTCCTCCTCTCTGCTGATGACTTCGTCAACCATTTTGAAAAGAAGGTCGACGACATCCGATCCTCGTTTGCTAAGTCAAACGACACAGCTGGTTCTGCTCACACTGCCCTACCCTGTGCTTTGACCTCTTTCTCCCTCTCTCTCCAGATGAAATCTCGCGTCTTGTGACGGCCGGCCGCCCAACAACTGCCCGCTTGACCCTATCCCTCCTCTCTTCTCCAGACCATTTCCGGAGACCTTCTCCTTACCTCACCTCGCTCATCAACTCATCCTTGACCGCTGGCTACGTCCCTTCCGTCTTCAAGAGAGCGAGAGTTGCACCCCTTCTGAAAAAACCTACACTCGATCCCTCCGATGTCAACAACTAAGACCAGTATCCTTCTTTCTTTCTCTCCAAAACTCTTGAACGTGCCGTCCTTGGCCAGCTCTCCTGCTATCTCTCTCAGAATGACCTTCTTGATCCAAATCAGTCAGGTTTCAAGACTAGTCATTCAACTGAGACTGCTCTTCTCTGTGTCACGGAGGCGCTCCGCACTGCTAAAGCTAACTCTCTCTCCTCTGCTCTCATCCTTCTAGACCTATCGGCTGCCTTTGATACTGTGAACCATCAGATCCTCCTCTCACCCTCTCCGAGCTGGGCATCTCCGGCGCGGCCCACGCTTGGATTGCGTCCTACCTGACAGGTCGCTCCTACCAGGTGGCGTGGCGAGAATCTGTCTCCGCACCACGTGCTCTCACCACTGGTTCCCCCAGGGCTCTGTTCTAGGCCCTCTCCTATTCTCGCTATACACCAGTCACTTGGCTCTGTCATATCCTCACATGGTCTCTCCTATCATTGCTATGCAGACGACACACAATTAATCTTCTCCTTTCCCCCCTCTGATAACCAGGTGGTGAATCGCATCTCTGCATGTCTGGCAGACATATCAGTGTGGATGACGGATCACCACCTCAAGCTGAACCTCGGCAAGACGGAGCTGCTCTTCCTCCCGGGGAAGGACTGCCCGTTCCATGATCTCGCCATCACGGTTGACAACTCCATTGTGTCCTCCTCCCAGAGTGCTAAGAACCTTGGCGTGATCCTGGACAACACCCTGTCGTTCTCAACTAACATCAAGGCGGTGACCCGTTCCTGTAGGTTCATGCTCTACAACATTCGCAGAGTACGACCCTGCTCACACGCAGGAAGCGGCGCAGGTCCTAATCCAGGCACTTGTCATCTCCCGTCTGGATTACTGCAACTCGCTGTTGGCTGGGCTCCCTGCCTGTGCCATTAAACCCCTACAACTCATCCAGAACGCCGCAGCCCGTCTGGTGTTCAACTTTCCCAAGTTCTCTCACGTCACCCGCTCCTCCGCTCTCTCCACTGGCTTCCAGTTGAAGCTCGCATCCGCTACAAGACCATGGTGCTTGCCTACGGAGCTGTGAGGGGAACGGCACCTCCGTACCTTCAGGCTCTGATCAGGCCCTACACCCAAACAAGGGCACTGCGTTCATCCACCTCTGGCCTGCTCGCCTCCCTACCTCTGAGGAAGTACAGTTCCCGCTCAGCCCAGTCAAAACTGTTCGCTGCTCTGGCACCCCAATGGTGGAACAAACTCCCTCACGACGCCAGGTCAGCGGAGTCAATCACCACCTTCCGGAGACACCTGAAACCCACCTCTTTAAGGAATACCTAGGATAGGATAAGTAATCCTTCTAACCCCCCCCCCCCTTAAAAGAGTTAGATGCAGCTATTGTAAAGTGGTTGTTCCACTGGATATCATAAGGTGAATGCACCAATTTGTAAGTCGCTCTGGATAAGAGCGTCTGCTAAATGACTTAAATGTAATAACTGCTAACCGCCACTACATCGTTGTTACCATATTAGCTAGCAACTTAGTCAACATAGCTACTAGAACCAACACATTAGTAAACCTGCTACAATCATGCACCACAGCCAATAAGCCGTTTAGCCGTTACACTGGCGGGCCCTGGTGGCAATAAATGAATACAACCAAAAGCTTACCTTGACTTGGAAGAGTTAAAGTGTTGGATAGCCATAGCCATAGCCAGCTAGCTAACATAGCATCCCTTTCTGTTTTACCCAGGTGTTTGAGTAGGCTAAACTAGCTAGCTGCATTCGCTAGCTAAGTAAGTGAAAGTGGAAATAAAAATACAATGAAATATCTCTCTCTCTCTCTTCATTCCTTTTTAAATAAATATTTGTTTTCAAAACTTTGTCTTTGAGTCAACTACTCATCACATGTTATGCACTGCTAGATAGCTGTAGCTCAGGCTTTCAGTACTAGATTCATTCCCTAATCCTTTGATTAGGTGGGCAATATGTCAGTTCATGCTGCAAGAGCTCTGATAGCTTGGAGGACGTCCTCTGGAAGTTGTCATAATTACTGTGGAAGTCTGTGGAAGGGGGTGAGAACCACGAGCCTCCTAGGTTTTGTATTGAAGTCAATGTACCTATCCTCAAGCTACACCATGGTTCTACCCTACAGAGAGCTGTTGAGACTACTGTAGACCTTTGCAAAACAGTGTGTTTTAATCAATTATTTGATGACGTGAATACATTTACTATAGTTTTATCTAAAAAGGATAACTTTTTAATGTTCAACTATTTTTATTTTTCAGAAATTCAATGAGGAGGATGGTCCTTTTCTGAGGAGCCTCCTGTAGGGTCATACCATGTACAACATATGGAAAGATCTAGGCAATGGGGACTGTCTAATTGATATGCTTTTTCAGATTTTTGCAGAAATGCAGATATGCAGTGTTAATTTCATCAACAGAAATAATGACTCAAATATTCAGCAAACATTATTTCAGTGGCAATTGAGGAGACTTAACTGACTAAATAATAGACCCAGAGAAAACTACAACTAAACGAAAATGATTTTTCATTTCAATTGACTAAAAGGAGAAGACACCAAATGATCTCACTAACCACGTTTCCATCCGCACTTTTTATGAGTGAAGTCATACCCTATTTAAAAAATAATAATAATGACAGCTGTGATGGAAACCGGTAGCTTCGGTACAATTTTATAAATGCCGACAGATACTGTCATTTGTTCATTCAACATGGTGGGATCTTTTTCTGTGGGTAAAATGAATTGCTATGATATGGTGTGTGAAACCATGCAGTTTATTTGGCTATCGGTTGTTTCACTTCACAGGGTGGTTTAAGTACATGGTGATATCGATGCTCCAATCCAATAAATATCGAGGGTCTTATTCTGGTGACATGATGCTCGTCGCTTGACTGCGGTTTGACAAATACAAAAATTATCAATTCTTATCCATAATAATCTCATCATGTAGACTAGCCTACCAGCACAGCCTGCCCGTCTGTACTGTATCTGCCAGGCTCTTGTCCATAATAATCGCATCATGTAGACTAGCCTACCAGCACAGCCTACCCGTCTGTACTGTATCTGCGAACTGTTGGCTAGAGCGCACGTACCAAAACCAGAGTAGGCACATTTGCTATTCATCCGCAGAATTGAAAATGCGATGGAAACACATTGAACTTTAGATTTGTATTCAGTACATGAAAACTTAAGCATAAAGTACATTTTGTGTTCACTATGTCATCACACAATTATTTTTTATCAGCAACAAGTCCGTTGGGTGGAAACGCACCACTGGTGGGAAAATGTGCATATTTTCTTTATTCGGGAATTTAGAATATTCGCATGAAAATCTGTTGCCAATTGGATGGAAACCTAGCTTGTGACAAAAAAATCTGACTAGTAAATGGACTGGACAATAGTTTTTGGAGAGTGTAGAGATTGACAGATTTTCATTGATAAGGTCAATTAATATTAGCAGTACAGATGCACAGTGCAGTTGTGTTCAGCAGTGGGAAGGACTCGCCACACCGTCACATACAGCCTACATCAGCTGGTGAGGTTCGGGGAGCAAGAGATGAGTGTGTGCAGAACGGCTCTGCTCCAGCTCAGCCTCCGATTATACACATTGCACAGGGGACTCTCTTTCTTCCCTGTAGATAACCAGTCACCGCCTGCCTTCTAGTTAGCAACCCTTCTCGCAGGCAACTCTCTTGCTTACCTGTAGCTAACCAGTCATCACCAGCCTTCTACGGTAGTGAACTACCCATTGCCCGGATAAGAAACGTAAGCTGCTTGACCAAAGAAAAACAACAGCATTGAGTGTAATAGTAAAATAACAGTCGAACTCTGTTTTTCTCTCCCTTGAGTATAAAAAGTAGGCCGTCTTTGAATTTGTAGTCTCCCTCCCACTTTCCCCAATGGATTTCATAGCCAGGTTGTAGCCAACGTAGTCAAGCCTCCCTCTTTTTCTCAGAAGAAATGGCTTGATTTTAACCCTTAATTCAAATGATCTGACCCGTAACAGCAGCGCTACAATTCTTCTTTCAACGGCTAACCTGAGGTGCGTTCAGCGGGATGCAACGTTTTGAAACGTACAGATAGAAATATGCTAGGTAGAACAAACATACCTCTCTGACATGTTGAATAAGAAATAACTTTGGAACAATTCATTGGAATTTCTATCAGCAACGTTTGAGAACGTCTTGCAACTGAACGTGGCCTTTGTAACATTAGCAGTAGCCTACAGTCGTGGCCAAAAGTTTTGAGAATGACACAAATATTCATTTTCACAAAGTCTGCTGCCTCAGTTCGTATGATGGCAATTTGCATATACTCCAGAATGTTATGAAGAGTGATCAGATGAATTGGAATTAATTGCAATGTCCCTATTTGCCATGCAAATAACTGAATCCCCCCAAAACATTTCCACTGCATTTCAGCCCTGCCACAAAAGGACCAGCT
Source organism: Salvelinus sp. IW2-2015 (assembly GCF_002910315.2). Classification (NCBI taxonomy): domain Eukaryota; kingdom Metazoa; phylum Chordata; class Actinopteri; order Salmoniformes; family Salmonidae; genus Salvelinus; species Salvelinus sp. IW2-2015. Next base: position 17,071,836 of record NC_036874.1, on the reverse strand, counting down.
GACATCATGTCAGTGATTCTCTCGTTAACACAGATGTGAGTGTTGATGAGGACAAGTCTGGAGGTCACTCTGTCATGCTGATTGAGTTCGAATAACAGACTGGAAGCTTCAAAAGGAGGGTGGTGCTTGGAATCATTGTTCTTCCTCTGTAAACCATGGTTACCTGCAAGGAAACACGTGCCGTCATCATTGCTTTGCACAAAAAGGGCTTCACAGGCAAGGATATTGCTGCCAGTAAGATTGCACCTAAATCAACTATTTATCAGATCATCAAGAACTTCAAGGAGAGCGGTTCAATTGTTGTGAAGAAGGCTTCAGGGCGCCCAAGAAAGTCCAGCAAGCGCCAGGACCGTCTCCTAAAGTTGATTCAGCTGCGGGATCGGGGCACCACCAGTACAGAGCTTGCTCAGGAATGGCAGCAGGCAGGTGTGAGTGCATCTGCACGCACAGTGAGGCGAAGACTTTTGGAGGATGGCCTGGTGTCAAGAATGGCAGCAAAGAAGCCACTTCTCTCCAGGAAAAACATCAGGGACAGACTGATATTCTGCAAAAGGTACAGGGACTGTCTCTTATACACATCTAGATGTGTATAAGAGACAGGCTGAGGACTGGGGTAAAGTCCTTTTCTCTGATGAATCCCCTTTCCGATTGTTTGGGGCATCCGGAAAAAAGCTTGTCCGGAGAAGACAAGGTGAGCACTACCATCAGTCCTGTGTCATGCCAACAGTATAGCATCCTGAGACCATTCATGTGTGGGGTTGCTTCTCAGCCAAGGGAGTGGGCTCACTCACAATTTTGCCTAAGAACACAGCCATGAATAAAGAATGGTACCAACACATCCTCCGAGAGCAACTTCTCCCAACCATCTATGAACAATGCCTTTTCCAGCTTGATGGACACCTTGCCATAAGGCATAAAGTGATAACTAATTGGCTCGGGGAACAGAACATCGATATTTTGGGCCCATGTCCAGGAAACTCCCCAGATCTTTATCCCATTGAGAACTTGTGGTCAATCCTCAAGAGGCGGGTGGACAAACAAAAACCCACAAATTCTAACAAACTCCAAGCATTGATTATGCAAGAATGGGCTGCCATCAGTCAGGATGTGGCCCAGAAGTTAATTGACAGCATGCCAGGGCRGATTGCAGAKGTCTTGAAAAAGAAGGGTCAACACTGCAAATATTGACTCTTTGCATCAACTTCATGTATTTGTCAATAAAAGCCTTTGACACTTATGAAATGCTTGTAAGAATACTTCAGTATTCCATAGTAACATCTGACAAAAATATCTAAAGACACTGAAGCAGCAAACTTTGTGGAAATTAATATTTGTGTCATTCTCAAAACTTTTTTGCCACGACTGTATATGCAAACACTTGGTGGCACAGAAAGAATGGAAAATGGATAGCAAACAATTTATTGATTAAATTCCTCTTGCGACTACACTATATCTGACTAAGTGAATAACTTTATTTTTAGTTAATGTGGACCCATTGACTCAGACTTGGGCACTTGGACCAGGACTTGAGCACTGGGATTCGAACTTCAGCCATAAGGACTCGTGACTTGACTCTGACTTGAGCCAGGGGACTTGGGACTCGATTCGGACTGGAGGTTCAGTGACTCGACTGCAACACTGGGCGAAACAGTCATTAGCCCCTGTTCTACTTTTGGACAACAATGTGGCTGCGGCGTCTGTGGAATGTTGATAACGATGGCAATGACGTGACCGAGTGACGGAGGTGCAACCCATATTACTTTTCCAACACTTTGTAGCACCATCTGGTGATTGATTCTCTCTCTCTCTCTCTCTCTCTCTCTCTCTCTCTCTCTCTCTCTCTCTCTCTCTCTTACCAATATCTATTCATTCTGAATTAGGAATTACGTGGCCAGATAATTATTTTATATTCTTCTATATGTTTGTCATATTTCTGCTGTTGGGAAGAGAATATGGTGTTATGCAGAAAAATGTGTTGGTAGGACAAAGCTATGTATGTTTGGAAGTCAGTGATTTATGTTTACTATAGGTTAATGAGGCAATGCAAATGTGATGTGACTAAAATGTGACTAAAATGAAAGGGTATTTTGTTTACTAAAATGGTCCACTGTTTTTGTCATTTTGACAATAACTTAACTAAATCACTATTCAAATGACAAAAATGTTATTAAGACCTAATCATATTTTAGTCAAAATCCCTAAGAGTAGACTAAATCTTAAAAGAGATGCAGCGAAAAAAGTTTGGTAACCTTGGGTTACTCCTACAGTAAATAATCTCGAACATTGTGACCTTTCATAATAGAGCCATGATCTACTGGGTCTAACTTTCTGTATTTTCTGCTTGGACTCAAGAGATATCTACGGTTGCATTCATATTTTTTGAAGGCAGTCGTGTTCTTTTGATGACCGTATTTGTAATTTTGACGGTATAATATAGTTTGTGATTCATGTATTTATGTTTTGAGAAGGCATCTACATTTCGAAAATGCATTTTCTGTTTTGTAAAAGGCCACGGAGTTTTGTGTCTTGTGGACTCTGAAAATCAAATCAAATCAAGTTTTATTTGTCACATGCGCCGAATACAACAGGTGTAGACCTTACAGGGAAATGCTTACTTACAAGCACTTAACCAACAATGCAGTTTTAAGAAAATACCCCCAAAAAAGTAACAAATAAAAGTAACAAATAATTAAAGAGCAGCAGTAAAATAACAATAGCGAGGCTATATACAGGGGGTACCGGTATAGAGTCCATGTGCAGGGGCACCGGTTAGTGGAGATAATTGAGGTAATATGTACATGTAGTCCTTGGCCTATATCTTAATCTGACTTTAAAAGAGTGTATATACAAATGTTGTATAAATATTTTATATTTATTAGATGATGCTTACCCAGACAATACTATAACCACCCCCAGCCAAATCTAGCTAAGTGGAGGGGTCGCTATTGTCTAGACATATACACATGTTCATGAAATACTAGCTAACTTGATGGGTCATGTAATCATTCTCTTGCAAGTGGAGTTTTTTGTTTAGACATGTAGCTAGCTAGCTACATAAACCATAAACCCAACCCATAGCTACAGTACAAACAGATTGCCATAGCTAGCCACCATGCAGGAAATGCTGGAGTATGAATCTGCAGGTAGCTAAAGCTAACCAACTAGGTTCAATGTTAGCTAGCTAGTGAACATTACGCTATAGCTAGCAATGCAAATGGTTTTTTGAGATACAAATAATATTACTACACAGATCATACACGTAATGTTTGCTAGCAAGCCAGCAACATTAGCTAGCGAGCCAGCAAGCTAAAGTTTGCTAGATAGCGAACAGTATGCTTTAACTTGCAATGAAAATGACTTTCTGACAAAACGTATGATATCTGAAAATGTAGCTGGACTCTTACCCGTATACATTTACATTTAACATTTAAGTCATTTAGCAGACGCTCTTATCCAGAGCGACTTACAAGTATACATGAATGAATGCTTCACGGCAGCTTGTCTTTTCTGTTTGGTTTATAGCTAGCTACAGCTTGGTTGGCCCGTTGTTGTGTCAAGTCACTCCGGTTCACACTGACAGTGTGCAGAAAGTAGTCCATCACATCACTTTTTCCCACTGCTAAATTCTGGGCAGCAATGTTGTTGGGAGCAGTAGCAGCATTTTTGCAGATCTCCATAGATAATGGTATATCTTTCAAAAAAGCTGTGGTAGCAAGGATTATCTACACATACTGAACAGCTCATGTTATAGACAGAAGTGGGCTACATGGCAAACCAATCCGAACTCATCTCTCAGCATTTCCAGCCCAGCCATTATCTAAGCCAATTAAGCTCGTAAATTAAATTATTATTATTTTTATTTTATTTATTTTTTTATCCCATTTTCTCCCCAATTTTCGTGGTATCCAATCGCTAGTAATTACTATCTTGTCTCATCGCTAGAACTCCCGTACGGGCTCGGGAGAGACGAAGGTCGAAAGCCATGCGTCCTCCGAAGCACAACCCAACCAAGCCGCACTGCTTCTTAACACAGCACGCCTCCAACCCGGAAGCCAGCCGCACCAATGTGTCGGAGGAAACACCGTGTACCTGGCCCCCTTGGTTAGCGCGCCCTGCGCCCGGCCCGCCACAGGAGTCGCTGGAGCGCGATGAGACAAGGATATCCCTACCGGCCAAACCCTCCCTAACCCGGACGACGCTATGCCAATTGTGCGTCGCCCCACGGACCTCCCGGTCGCGGCCGGCTGCGACAGAGCCTGGGCGCGAACCCAGAGACTCTGGTGGCGCAGCTAGCACTGCGATGCAGTGCCCTAGACCACTGCGCCACCCGGGAGGCCCCTTAAGCTCGTAATTTAACAATTTTATTTGGATATACAGACGGCATATACGTTTGTTACTAAGGCACATGAAAGTTCACACGTTCCAGAAGGTAGTTCTGTCAAAAAAAAACGCATATTGATAAACAAAAAGCAGTGTTAAGTAGCGATGTGGGATATACACCTAGCTTCTTGAAATGGGTCACAAATATGGAATAAATAACAACATATTTTATGATAATAATAGACAGAGAAATATATCTAGAGGATCTCGTCAATAGTGTTGCCAGGGGACACATTGTCAAAACCCAAATGTACAAAACATATACAGTAAATCTTTAATGATGCATTTCCCATTATCTGTTGTGTGTGTATGATTTAGTCATTGACCTCTTGAGAGGTCTCTGAATATGCGATGCACCATGTCCCTGTCGCTTCCTATTTTGTATCAAAGAGGTCAATGTAGAAAATGACTCGAAACCAATTTGTGTTACAAAAAAATACTCCTTAGAAAACACTGCGCTTGGTGTTGTGTTTCATATGCACAGAGACACTTATCCATCCGTTCACTCCGCCACCCCGCGAATAGAGAAGTGCTCCGGGAATCGCCGCTGCTGCCGCCGCCGCCGCCACATCAGCGAGATATGATGCTGGTTAATTTTGATCATTGACATTTGCTTTTTCGTGCATTCCCCGAAAACAACGGCCTCCCTTCCATTAAGGAATTATTCAAATGACCTTCAACGATGCATGTTTTCCTACAGTTTTGTTGTGGGAATATGAGAACGCATACTGACATCTCAATTACTTATGCAAGGCTCAGACTAGGCCCAGTGGAGGCAATCACCATGTGTGGAGTCCTCAGTCACTCCGAATCAAAGAGGAGCCCGGACAGACACACATAATTCAGACAAGTCAGACAGGATTTGCATACAAAGACAAAAAGCAAAAAACGAGAGACAGGGCATAAATAAAAAATGCATCTTGAGTGGGAAGTCAAGGTATGTGTGTGTGTGTGGTGAGTGTCGTGTTCGCTCCTCGCTGTGTCGCTGCTGTGTGTGGTGTTGTGTGGTGGTGTGTGTGTGTGTGTGTGTGTGTGTGTGTGTGTGTGTGTGTGTGTGTGTGTGTGTGTGTGTGTGTGTGTGTGTTGTGTGTGGTGTGTGTGTGTGTGTGTTTGTGTGTGTTGGTGTGTGGAGAGAGAGAGAGAGAGAGAAGGTTTGAATTGTTAAAAGGGGATAATGTGTCATGTTGTATGTTGTGGAGTTCCTCAGCCATCATAGCCCCTAGCTCACAGTGGACCAGACAGTCGTAGTCCATCTTTATCCTCCAAAACAGAGGGTCCTTCCCCCCTGGAAGTGACACGTTGTCTAACGTGTGCTGATGGGTGGGGTGGTGGGTGTGGAGGGGGGTTTGGAAGAACGGCAGGCGGGGTGGAGGGAGGCTACCCGGCAGGTCATTAGCGGTTCGGAGGGAGACGCAGGGCCTCCCTGACACATGTCACGGACAGCAAGCCCAAGCCCACGTATGAACCTGACACACTGCGCATAATTTATCCCGTGACACGATCTGCATGCCGAGTTGTTGATCTGTTGTGTTGGTCGATGGGCGCTGGCAGGGGACAGCGGGGGTCATTATGCAGGTGGGGTGGGGGAGTGGGGGTGAGCGGTGTGGGGAGGTTGAGGGGGTGAGGGGAAGAGGTCGGAGGAGGGCATCTCCGTACTGTAGCTACACCACACTGAAGGGGACACACTTTGTCATGTGTGAGCGACACACAAACAAGCATAGCCACATATAATACACACAACCACACCACACACACACACACACACACACACACACAACACACACACACACACACAAATATATACAGTCACCTTCAAAATTATTGCACCCTTGATAAAGTGCAACACATGTATAATTAAACTATTTTTTTTTTGTTGCTTTAATTGCTCAGATAGATCTTGTTTAGTTAACAACATTCTGAAAAGATAGGTATCAAAATAGGCACCCTAAAGATTCTTAAAAATTAACAACATTACCATCTGTTACACTTCTACTTTTTTAAGTTATCTCTAGCTAAAGGAAATGTATTGTGGCCTTCCATGGCTTCCTGTTTCACTGGGGTCACCATGGGGAAAGGCAAGAACCACAAATTAAACAAATGGTTGTTGAACTACAATAATCAGGCAAAGGGTAATTTAAAAAATATATATATATACTGTACATTTGACCAAAAGTATGTGGACACTGCTCTTCGACCATCTCATTCCAAATCGTGGGCATTAAAATGAAGTTGGTCCTTCCTTGCTGCTGTAACAGCTCCCCTCTTCTGGGAAGCTTTCACTAGATGCGGAACATTGCTCGGCGCACTTGCTCTCATAGACACAGCTTCGAGGCTCGGCTCGCTGTCGCTGCGCGCGATTCAGCCTGCCGGTCCACAGTCGACGTCAATTCATCCAAAGGTGTGCGATGAGGTCTGAGCGTCGGGCTCTGTGCGGTCTGTCCATCGCTGTCTGTCCAGCGCAGCCTCGCACGCTGCTCTCGTCCGCACGCTCACGCTCGCGTCTGCAGCCGCCCTCGCACGCCGCCTCGTGCCAGCCGCCTCAAGCCGCGCCGCGTTGCCCGCGCCGTCATGAGCCGCCCGTCTGTCCTGAGCGTCAGCAGCCGCCCGTCTGTCCTGAGCCCGTCTCCGCACGCGCCGTCAGTCAGGAGCTGCCAGAGCCGCCCGCCAGTCAGGAGCTGCCAGAGCGCTCCCAGTCCAGGCACCCGACGAGCCGCCCCAGTCAGGATCTGCCAGAGCCGCCCCAGTCGAGCTGCCAGAGCCACCCCCTCACCTGTGAACTACCCTTCAGTCCTGACCCCCGAATAACAAACAGGAGTAGCTATTCTCTCACAGGCCATCAAACAGTAAGCATGTTTATAGAGACAAAGTAGAGTCGCCAATTCACGCGCTCAGACACAAGAGGTATGGGCAGCGTCTGGTCAATCACGGTTCACAAGAAAAACCAGCCGCCGTGCGGGACCAGGATGTCTTGCTCCCAGAACTGACTAACAACTGGCTGGCTTTGGGACAATACAGTGCCTGACACGGCCCGCTACCAAAACTGCGGATCTCCTTCACTGCACGAGCGTGAGTAAAACATTTAAACGTGTTAACCCTCGCAAGGCTGCAGGCCCAGACGGCATCCCCATGCCGCGTCCTCAGAGCCATGCGCAGACCAGCTGGCTGGTGTGTTTACGGGACATATTCATCAATCCTTATCCCAGTCTGCTGTTCCCACATGCTTCAAGAGGGCCACCATTGTTCCTGTTCCCAAGAAAGCTAACTGGTGCTGCCGCACTCTTCGCTCTCATCAGAGTGCTTGAAAGACTAGTCAAGGCATCCTCACCTCCACGCCTACCTGACACACTAGACCCACTCCAAATTTGCTTACCGCCCCAATAGGTCCACAGACGATGCAATCGAACCACACTGCACACTGCCCTAACCATCTGGAAAGAGAATACCTACTGTGAGACTCTGGTTCATCGACTACAGCTCAGCATTTAACCACTAGTTAACGCACCCCAGGTGGTGGAGGGTAGGTACAACATCTCCACCCCGCTGATCCTCAAACACTGGGGCCCCACAAGGGTGCGTTCTGAGCCCTCTCCTGTACTCCCTGTTCACCCACGACTGCGTGGCCATGCACGCCTCCAACTCAATATCACGTTTGCAGACGACACTACAGTTGGTAGGCTGAATTACCAACAACGACGAGACGGCCTACAGGGAGGAGGTGAGGGCCCTCGAGTGTGTGTCAGGAAAATAACCTCACACTGAACGTCAACAAAACAAAGGAGATGATCGTGACTTCAGGAAACAGCAGAGGGAGCACCCACCTATCCACATCGAGGGACAGTAATGGAGAGGGTAGTAAGTTTATAAGTTCCTCGGCGTACACATCACGGACAAACGTGAATTGGTCCACCCACACAGACAGCCGTGTGAAGAAGGTGCAGCCAGCGCCCTCTTCAACCTCAGGAGGCTGAAGAAATTCGGCTTAGTCACCAAAACGCACTCACAAACTTTTAACAGATGACAAATCGAGGAGTATCCTGTCGGGCTGTATCATCGCCTGGTACGGCAACTACCTGCCCTCCAGGACACCTACACCACCCGATGTCACAGGAAGTCCATTAAAGATCATTCAAGACTAACAACAACCGACCACCCCTGCTTCACGCTCCCGCTCTCATCACGCGCCGCCGACGGCAGTACACAGGGCACTCAAAAGCCAGGCCCGCGCGGAGACTGCAAAAACAGCTTTCGTTCTCAAGGCCATCAGACTGTTACCTCCTCGCCATCCGCTTGCTTGCCCAACACAACTCCAGCCACATTAATAATGGAAAAATGTATGTAAAAAAAAATTCACTAGCCACTTTAAACAATGCCGCTTAATATAATGTTTACATACCCTACATTACTCATCTCATATGTATATACTGTACTCGATACCATCTACTGCATCTTGCCTCTGCCGTTCTGTACCATCACTCATTCATATATTTTTATGTACATATTCTTCATCCCTTTACACTTGTGTATAAGGTAGTTGTTGTGAAATTGTTAGGTTAGATTACTCATTGGTTATTACTGCATTGTCGGAACTAGAAGCACAAGCATTTCGCTACACTCGTATTAACATCTGCTAACCATGTGTATGTGACAAATACGATTTGATTTCATTTGATTTGAATGACCTTGGTTACCAGTTTATAATAGCAATAAGGCCATATACCACACCCCCCCGGGCCTTATTGCTTAAGTGATAGTTACAGTATAAATGTATGTGTGTATTTATGATTGTGGCTCCTGATAGTGGCTAATATTTAACAAAATATTTAAAATATAACTGATAACAAACTGAATCCCTGCAAATTATGAGGGCCTATGATTAAAATTATAGCCTATGACATGTCATGTTAATATGACAGCGGGTTCGCTCGACCTTATTCATGGTTTCATCGCACGTAAAGGTGGTGGAGTTCTAGAGGAACTAAGTCAAGAATACGTGTTTCTGTGGACTCACCCCTGACACACCTTCTTAAATCTCCTCCCTTAAACGAATGGTGGGTAAATAGCACGCTATTCTCGCGCCTAAATTCAAGGTCAGCATACACGTAGAGAGAAAAGTGCATCCAAAAAATTGGAAGTTCCATTTACGCTTAACTCGGGTCCAAATTCCCCCTTATAGAGCACTGCATTTCAATGGTCATCATCTGCTTTGAGTGCCTTCTGAATGTCTTGATATAAAATGAATACCACCCTCGCTGTAATAACACCTCAGACTATTCCATTCCCCTCCACTTCTGCTTCACTCTATTTCACTCTATTTCATCTCTGCTCCAGTGACTGAGTGAAGTGTTTATTCAGACATCACTGTGTGTTTGTACGCATTTCTTCCATTATGGCTGCACTCAACACCCACCCCCTCCCGCCCCCTCCGTCCCCGTCCCCCCCAATTCCCCACCTCCCGCACCATCATGTTTACATGAATTATGCATATGAGCAGTCTCGTTAGAGAAACCCCTCCCATGTCACACGGCTAATCCTTGTCGTTGCCCCAGTAACCAGATTAGAGGGAGTAGGGATAGGGACCTCGGGGGCCGGTTTGGTCAGACCCAGGCCCTGGATGTATAGAGATGTGGGGATGTGGGGGGCCTCGAAGGCCTGGAATAGAAGGCCACAGTCCTAGCACCTGTCCACTTGCTGTTAGCAAATGTTAGCATAGATAATAGCGAAGCTAATAGGAAATGTGACCCTCAATTTGGTGCCTGGCCCACGTATGGAAGGTAGTTTGTAAGGCCTTAACACTTCGGCCTTAATGAATTTGCGGTCAATTCCATTTCAATGATTAACAAGGCCATTTCGATTGACCCAACCCTGGTAGGTACAGACTTAGCGTAAACAAATAACTCACATTACAGATGTTTAAAAAACATACTTTATGGACAGTATTTTTTTTTGTTGTACAGAAAGTACATTAAAACAGTGGCTCGCCAAGTGCGGGAACATACCTCTGGAGCTCGAGTCTGTGTGACAGAAAATGGTCAGAATTTCGGTGAGTGCACCTGGTTGCTTTAGAGTCACTATTGTACGCGATTTGGCGGAGAGTGTCATCGTTTAAAGTCAACTGCCTTCTCACTTGTGAAACGTTGCTTCTCACAGCGCGCTTTCCCATGACGCGCCGTCTTGCTCTTGACGCCTGTCAATAAAGTTTTGATTTGTCTGAACACAAGAAGGAATAGAGTTTACAACTGCATCGAGCAAATTAGACGTTCCGTGACGGTTCCTATGGAAGCGTATCACTCATCTTCAGAGCCATGTTGATAATCCTAGTCCTCCATGGCGACATGTATAAATAATATGCCTGGTACAGATCTGCTTTGCCTGTTCTGTGCATGGCCAGACAATCCTACTTAATGGCCACATTTTGTATGGGGCCCATCACCAGAGTGATGGAAGGATGGGAGCTGCTAGTGCTCTCGCGCCCGGTTTGATTTAATGGACTGTCTGTCACGTCCCTGTCACTTTTACTGATAATTTACTTACCCTGTCAGCGTGAAGATGTGTGCTCGTCTCCGTGCTCGGCCTCGCTGCTACTCGTGCTCGTGGCGTCGCTCGTTGGGGGGGGGGTAGAATCTTGTAATACACTGTAATTAATTGAACAGACACATTTTGACCAGTATTATCACCTGACGATTCCCAGAGAGGCAGAGACAATGATTCCCATGGTGAGTTCGCCTGACCACGAAACTCGCCTTCGGCCCAGTACGTCTGTGGGAACTCTGAGGAGAGCACTATTTAAGGAATATGGTGCCTTTTCGGACGCAACCAATGTGGCTGCTCCAACATCCCTCCCTATGTGAAGCCAGCCAGCCACAGAGTGCCACAGACACTGATGAAGGCGTGGAGAAACACATGCCAAAAAAGGCCCTACTGCCACCCTCACTCTCACATCGCGACAATGATAGGCTGTCATCACACAGCGATCAGCAATGTCACCCACAACATGAGCACACGCGCACGAAGGAGCACATGTACACACGCATGTACACACGTCCACGCACGCACACAGGCGCACACACACACACACACACACCAACGAACCACGGCTGTGAAAATCCGCACCAGTCTGACAACAGTGACAACCAAGACACCCTTGTCACTTCAGTTATTTTTACACCAGGCCTGACAACACATCAAAACTCCCTCTCGTAAGGGCAACAATATGAGACCACTGCATCAAGCATCAGGCCCATTAAACGCTATGTATGTGTCACACAGAACATCTTATTATGCATTATCTGATATACCCAATTAAGTTAGAGGTGTGGTCTAACTCATGTTACTATGTAATGATAGTGGTACAGTATTGAGTGTGGTAATATTCATGTTACTATGTAATGTAATGGTACAGTATTGAGCGTGGGAATATTCATGTTACTATGTAATGGTAGTGGTTCAGTATTGAGTTTGGGAATATAGAGATAATATTCTGGTCCAGCTGAAAACAACTATATCACTACATCCTGGATTGCGATCCCTGTAATGGTGATCAGGTTGCATGGGTTGGGATGCACTAGAGATAGTATCTGCTCAGACTGTGTGTATGTCTGTCTGTGTATGTGTGTGCATGCCTGTGTGTGTGTTGTGGTCTCAGGCTGGCAGGCGAGGGGTTAAGTCTCTGGCCCTGGCCGCTGTCAGGAAGCAGACAGCTGCTTTGTGATGCGCTTGATTGGCGGCCTCCGGCGCTGAGATCAGTGGCTGCGCTGTGTGATATGTGCCATTTTGGCCTGCATGTGATGTGCGGTGCAGTTTGTCCGTGGCGTCGCATAAGGAAGCCTTGGAAGTATTGTTGGCTGTCACTCAAAGGGGATGTGGCAGCTCAAAATTCGACACCTGGGTTTTTCTCTTCATAGAGCTCCCATCTTCGTTTGATGCTGTCTTCCTCATCGGAAAAATAAGATAATAAAATGAGACACGAACATACAAAGCCTAAAAACATTAACATGGCTTTCAGAAAGTTTTCACACCCCTTGACTTTTTCCACATTTTGTTGCTTTACAGCCTGAATTTAAATTTGATTAAATAGATTTTTTTTGTCACTGGCCTACACACAATACCCCAAAATGTAAAAAAAATCACATTTTTTACAAATTAATGAAAGATTTTTAAGCTGAAGTGTCTTGAGTCAATAAATATTCAACCCCTTTATTCAGCAGCAAAAATGATACGTTGCATGGACTTACTCTGTGTGCAATAATAGTGTTTAACATGATTTTCTAATGACTACCTCATCTTTGTACCCCACACATACAATTATCTGTACGGCCCCCCAGTTGAGCAGTGAATTTGAAACACATATTAAACTACAAAGATCAGGGGGGCTTTCCAATGCCTTGCAAAAAAGGCCACTTATTGGTAAAAAATAATAAAAAGCAGACAGTGAATATCCCTTTGAGCATGTTGAAGTTATTAATTACACTTTGGATGGTGCATCAATACATCCAGTCACTACAAAGATACAGGCATCCTTCCTAACCTGAGAGGAAGAAAACCGCTCAGCGATTTCACCATGAGGCCAATGGTGACTTTAAAAAAGTTACAGAATTGACTGGCTGTGATAGGAGAAAACTGAGGATGGATCAACAGCATTGTAGTTACTCCACAATACTAACCTAATTGACAGAGTTAAAATAAGGAATCCTGTACAGAAAGAAAATATTCCAAAAAATCCATCCTTTTTGCAACAAGGCACAAAAGTAATACTGCAAAAAAATGTGGCAAAGCAATTCAGTTTTTGTCCTGAATACAGTGTTGTTTGGGGCAAATACAATACATTACTGATTACCACTCTCCATATTTTCAAACATAGTGGTGGCTGCATCATGTTATAGGTATGCTTGTAATCATTAAGGACTGGGGAGTTTTTCAGGATACAAAAGAAATGGAATGGAACTTTTAAGCACAAGCAAAATCGGAAACCTGGTTGAGTCTGCTTTCCTCTGTACACTGGGAGATTAATTTACCTTTCAGCCCAAGGCAAAATGTACACTTGAGTTGCTTACCAAGAAGACGGTTTATGTTTCTGAGTGGCAGTTACAGTTTTGACTTAAATCTGCTTGAAAATCTCTGCCAAGACTTTAAAATGGTGGTCTAGCAATAATCAATAACCAATTTGACAGAGCTTGAAGAATTTTGAAAAGAATAATGGGCAAATATTGTACAATCAAGTTGTTCAAAGCTCCTAGAGACTTACCAAGAAAGACTCACAGCTGTAATTGCTGCCAAAAGTTATTCTAACAATGTATTGTGGTGTGGTGTGAATACTTAAGTGGTGTGTGGTGTGGTGTGAATACTTAAATACTTAAGTACATTACATATGCTGTGTTCATTTTCAATAAATCTGCAAACATTTCTAAAAACATGTTTTTACTTTGTCATTATGGAGTGTTAGATGGATGAGAAAAAAAACGATTAAATCCATTTTGAATTTAGGCTGTAACGCAGCAAAATGTGGTATAGCTGTTTTACTCAACGGTTTCCATCATATATTTTCTACACCAGGTTCCATTTTTTGAGAAGAAAGTCAGTGCTCAGTCAGTGTAATGGCTAAAACAAAGAGAACTTAACATTGTCAATAATCATCCCAGCTAGCAATGAGGAATTGGCCCAGAAGCGGCCCACTTCCGGGGGGCCGGAACTGATTGAATCGACCCAGAATCGTGTGTCGAACTCGGCCCGGACTCAAAATGGATGACTGCCCAGAATCGCCTCAAGTACATCGGGCTGTTTCCGTCTACCGGAATTGAGCCAAATTTGCAGGCAACTTACCAGAATCCCCCCAGAAGCGGCCCGATGCAAATTGAAATTAATGTATACCAAATTACCCTATTTAGTAATTTTAAATATTACTATTATACATTTTATACATAGAAATTATACCCATCCACCAAAAAATATTTTGTGTTGGAGGACACATCATACACCTGGTGACCGTGTCAGCGTGCATGCACCTGGCCCACCACAGGAGACACTACAGAGCAAAAGGACAAGGACTTCCTGGCCAGCCAAACCTTCCCATAACTCAGACAATGCTGGGCCAATTGTGAGTCACTTCAAGGGTCTTCTGGTCACTGCCAGCACAGGCTTTGAACCAGCATCTGTAGCAACACAGTTTGCTATAGCATTGCAGTGTCTCAGACCACTGCGTCACTTGGGAACTTCCACCCTCAACATTTTTTATGCTTATCAATATGCCTTGCAAGTATCAAGATACTAAAATACCATGCAGGACTCTTAAATAATTTAATTGAAATGTTAATTGTATTTTTTTTATCACAGAAACATTGAGGAAAATATGGAAAAATAAATAAATAGTGAAATGTTAATTATATAAAGCAGCTCGTGTAATCATCTGCCAGAGAGTAGCTCCAATCGGCCCGGGCCCCAAGTAATACATTTGGGCCAGATAACTCACACCGGAATCAGCCAGAGCTCAATCCCCGCATCCTAGCCATAAGTAATACTGGCGAAGGTGACTCTCAGCCGAGTGCCCCGACGATCACCCGGAATCGGCCCAGATCCACTGTGCTAGCTGGGATGTTGACAATAAACATATTCTTGTCAATAAACGTACTGATTCATCACACATAAAGAAGAGTGTAGGCCATATGCAGGGCGAGAAAACAGAAATGCTAATCACCAGCTACTGGGCCACACTCCAGGGAAAACAATGCCCTTGCTGTTAGCCTCCTGTTAGCCATGACAGAATGGGATTAAACACAGTGTGTAAAATGTTACAGTTCAGAACAGCCCTTTGTACATTTTGTGACAAAATAGTCAAATGAAGTCTTTGCCCCGTGCAGCTCTCCCCCTTCCCTCTTCTTCCCTCTTTGTTTTTAGCCTGGAGCTAGTTAGCGGGGAGAGGCGTCACAGGCAGCCAGCGGAGGTCAGCTATGCCTGCAGGCATGAAGGCCTTCAAGTCTGCGGCCTCTCATCTGGCCATTTAACACAACATAGAGGGACTGGATGCATACAGCAACAAGGAAGTAACACTACAACAACACACTAAACCACAATTAGGAGAACAAAATCTCACCCGAATAATGGCATTGTTTAGTATTAAGCTATTGAGCCCTACATGGTTGAATGCCTGTTTGGGAGAAATGTAAATTGAAGCGCTGTATGTACAAATGATAGGAATAGACATATATTACTATTGTTATGGTCATAGCACTTTAAGCAACCGCTTAATACAGTATCCAATCTATGTGGCTTGCTTCTTTAACTAAAAACAAAGGAAGATCCCAGATCAACATCATTTATTTCCTGGAGACTGTCACCATTGTCACCTTTAACTAAATGTGTTTCACTGGAGGATATTTCCATGGCGTCACAGTGGCATCTATCCTCTGTCTGACTGTCTCTGGAGGTGCTTGAAGCGTTTATCCAGCAGAACTGACAGAGAGAAGGCTTTAATTAGCAAAGCCTACTCTTTATATTGCATAACATACTGTACTGTCTGTCTGAACGCTAGTTAGTTTTATTCATTCCCTGATGTTTTTGAAGGACCAGTTCGAGAGAGCGCAGCTCCTCATTTACGCCACATAAATAAAAGCAAATGACAATTCTACTTGGCAATTTAATTAACCACTTTAGATAAAGCAAACACACACGCACGCGCGCGCACGCGCACACACGCACACACACACCACACACACACACACACACACACCACACACACCACACACACACACACACACCACAACACACACACCACACACACCACACCACACACACACAACACCACACAACACACACACCCACACACACACACACCACTACAACACCACACACACACCACACACACACACACACACAACACCACACCCACACACACACACAACACACACCCACACACCACACCACCCACCACAAACACACCAACACACACACACACACACACACCACACAACACACACACACAGCACATCACCCACACACACACACACACACACACACACACACACACCACACCACACACAACACAGAGAGACACACACACACAGACACACACACACACACAAATAGGTCAACCACGAGCGTTATTAACGACGTTAATATTTCAAACATAGGAGCTTAATGACTTGATATTATTCCAAAGGTGTAAAACCGGCCTCATCTCGCTCCCATTTTTGACGTTAGTCAACTTGACATCATGTAAATACTCTTTCAAGCTCGGATTTCAATATTTTCCCCCCTCCAATAATTTGCGAGTTCTCCTCAGTGTTAACGATGAAGGGTTTAATTCATCATAACAGTATTCGTACAACCACTAATTAGCGGCAACACTCGTACAACAATGCCGCTGTTATCTCCAACATGCAAATGAGCTCTCAGTCTGTTGCGTGTGCTAATTTTATGAAAACGGGCGATAACTAACGCCTGCGTTAATCTCCTCTGCATTTAACCCGGTTACTTTTTAATCCGCCATCCATAACAAACAAACAAACAAACCAATAATCCTATTACCGGCGTGATGATTCTCTTTTTATTATTTTTTATTTTTCATTGAATTTAATCTCAATTAGAGGCAGAAAAACCTAGACAGAGTGACTGCACTTGACAGGGAATACTTTCCCTCTTTCTTTCTCAGTTTGATGGATAAGCCGCGGATAAATCTCAGTCTCTTTTCTCTCCCCTCTGGCTGTTCATGTTGAGATTCAGTATGAGTGAATGTGCATCACATGTACACACACATACAAGGACACACATGCACATGCACCCACACATGCACATGCACACACACACGCACGCACGCACAGACATGCCTGCACGCACACACACACACACACACACACACACGCACGCACGCACGTACGCACACACGCACGCACGCACGCACGCACACATACACTCCCTCCCTGTGCTGAGGGAGTCTGACACTCTGGCTTAGGTTCACTGACCTTGTCTGTATTGACAGCTCCTGCTATTAAGGGTCAAGGCGGTTAGGGGTCCCTGTGGTTAAATTACTGAGAGATGAATGCTGCATGCTTCACCGTGTGTCACTCTCTGTGTGCATCTCTCTGGAACACTCTACCTATTTATGGGCTTGTGCGTGTGACTGAGTAAATGTCACTAAAGGTATGTATGCTAGGGTTTATTACATTGTAATTTGACCATGTGGCTGTGGCTATTGTTCTTCATGTTTGACATACTAACACGTTAGAGTAGTTGAGAGTTAGTGTTGATGTTTGACTGTTTTATTGTATTTTACTGTTTGTCTGAGAGAGTACTTTTATCTTAGTGCATGTTTACAAGAGATTAAACTGATAAAAATGGACAACGACCAAGCATCTTCAATACAACTGAGATTGACTGCTTCGTGTGTTTTCCCTTACAAAAAAAACGCGTCGTATTTGCAGTTTCACATGTGAAAATCAAATTGTCACATGTGAAATCGATATTTTTTTTCTCACATGTCGAGTTTAAATTTCACATGTGAAGTTCACAGATTTTCACATTATTAAAATGTTGAGTTCACATGTTAACACCACTTTTTCACATGTAAGTAGAATAACATGTTTTAACCTCACATGTGAATTTGCAGTTTTACATGTGAAATTTGCGGTTTCACGTATTAAAAACTTTCACTGCATATCAAATTTTCACATGTGAACGTTTTTAACATGTAAAACCACGTATTTAGTGTTAACATGTTTCAGTAACAATGTTTCCACCGGTGGAATTAGAGTGACCACATCTAAAAAGCCCAAATGCAGGACAAGGGAACGATTTTTGCGGGACATTCGCGTGACAGTGGGTAGAATACATTTTTGCGTGACAGTGGGTAGAATACATTTTTGCCGGACATTCGCGTGACAGTGGGTAGAATACATTTTTGCGTGACAGTGGGTAGAATACATTTTTGCGGGACATTCGCGTGACAGTGGGTAGAATACATTTTTGCGTGACAGTGGGTATAATACATTTTTGCGTGACAGTGGGTAGAATACATTTTTGCGTGACAGTGGGTAGAATACATTTTTGCGTGACAGTGGGTAGAATACATTTTTGCGCAGTGACCATGCTTCTTCTTGCGTTGACACGCTGCGGTCTCCCCACTACGAATTTGTATTTGCGCTGATAGTGGCGCTAGCATTGGACATATGTTGCGGCACCATGCTTGCGTAGGAGACAACATTAATGTTCTGTACTGGCGGGCCAAGGCTAAATTGAACCTCCTTAGTGCACATTGCTTATACGAATTGAGCATGTAGAGTGACGCTATTCCTAGCGTAGGTCATGCATGATAGGATCATTGCTCGCATGTCCTAGCATTGTGGGGCGATGGGTGTTCTCGCTTTAGTTGGACAATTCGTCTCATATTAGATTTACTCTGGACGTTAATATATACATTGTAAGATTGGAACCAGCACGTTGCTCGAGTCATTCTCTATGAAGAATATAAAGTAAAGATAGATGCCCTCATCAAAATATCTTGGATTCTACGCCAGGAAGCATACTGGGATTCGGAGAAAGTGCGCCTCTCGTATCGATGAAGAGCACAACAAAACTCATAAGCTGCATAGATTTTCACTCACATTCCTTTTTATATAGAGAGGTGTATAGATTGTTAACCGACCATATACGCTGCAATTAGCTCGCCTAAAATACTTTACCACCTGCTATAGGTCTATTATAAGTCCCATTACATAGTCTCATATGAAATGATCAAATGTGGAATGGTACAGTGATATTGTTAACTCTTCGCTACGCATGTATGCGTGTTCTATCTGAAGAGGGGTGAGGTATGCATTGCATGTCTTGAATATTCACGACAATATGAAGTCGTATTGACTTGGACCCGTTCAGTCATTCTCTTACTTGTGAAAACATGTGGCACGGGAGTGTTATTACTTTTCAATGAATAGGTCTCTGCCTTGAGAGTCAGTAATAGTCACATAATACTACTATTATTACATAGAGTCATAGTGCATATTATTATTTTTTAACTGTCCATGCGGTGCCATGCCATCTAGTGAGTGGTTCTTCTGTGCCGTTAATGTACAAGTCAACGGATTTTGAACTGCACATCCGACGACACACCTAAGCTAACATCTGCTCATAAGATAAACCTTATCATGGCAGGACCATTCAGAATAGTAAGATGCTTTAATTGACCCTATGCTTTAACGCCATCACAATCATATCCATCTCGGCTTCAAAAGAATATTGTAATGGCTCTGTAGAGAAACTTCATAAATAACTGCTCCAGTCCTTGGCCTTAAACTACCACACTGGAACTTTGTGAATATTAATAGTGTCCTTTTTATAATGGTCAAATCTCTTTAAGATATTCTATACTCTCGTGCTTACGTTGGCCCTTTGGCCTTATACTGCCTGCCCTGTCTGATTGTGTTATAACGGTTGTAGAATAGACTCAACAGAGTCCACAGCAAAATGCTGGTTTGACTTTTAGAAGCTAAGACGTGCGGTCTCGTTCTCTGTTAGAGTCTTGCTATTGGAATGGAAGACAGTGTAGCTGGATAGTGGTCGAAAGAAAGTGTGAGCTCAAACGTTGCTGCTCCCGCACAAACGTCTTGTTCAAATTTTGATTTTTTTCATGTGATTTCATTGTAAGGATGGGGTTGCCTCAGAGTATCAACTGAGTGTGTGTAGGGTGATTCGTATATGTGTTGTGACATGCGCGCGTTATATTATTTTTAACCCATGTATCTGACCTCCAATTCTCGATAGTAGATTAACACTAAGTGCTCACATCTTATATTATGTACACCCCGGCTGCCACACTACACGCAATGTCCGCTCTGACCATAAATGCTATAAATAAATATATATGGTGTTGAGTATGCTTCACTGAGGCGTAATTATTCATCGTACTACTGATGGTAAGACTCTGTAGTGTACACATTACGAGAAGGGAGTATTTAAAAAGGGCGATTCTGTACGTGGATCTCTGTAAGTTCTCCCTGAGCTTATAAAATATTTTGTCAAGACTTCTTCGATCTGTTGCACATTATCCCTAGACTTGGTTGATATGAGTGGAACTCGGGCGGACCAAAATCGAGGGGTTTAAGTGTTGTGTAGGTGAGAGATGGTGGGCGCGCCGGGATAAGTTTATACTGAGACACTAGATGTGGTTCGTATGTGGGGGTGGCTGGGTTCATGATGAGGTATGGAGATTTATTTCTGCCTGGTTTATATACGGTTGTGAAATATGTGTTTAGACTGTCAAACAATTACAGATACTCTATAACGCTACCCAGCGCGACCATGTCGTATAAAAGCATAGTATAGCTCGAATAGACTGACACTCATCACGATGTAGCCACCATATACATATCTCAACTTGTGTAGCTGCATTACTTTCTAAGTCTCGTCACAATAACAACAGATGCTGTATATATTGCTCGGTTGAGGACCTGGACCACATACTCCTCAGAAGGAAAATAAAAACTCACACTAACTGCATAAACTGAGTGCGACCGGACGCAAAAGATAAAATAAATTAATACAGAGGCGCGGCACCTCTCCCCACCTCCCCCACTCGATTTTAAGAGCCCAGTACTAAGCATTATCGAGGGAATATAAAATCAGTGAAATCAGACTCGCCGCTCACGACTTTATCGTGTGATCTGATACTCACAACTCTCCCATCTGGTTTATATCACTTCCATTTGGCAAAGGCACATGTAGCTAACAAACACTTGATTGTATCCAGTAGTTCGCGTACTCAAGAGATCGCATCTGGGGATGAACAACACATCGCATAATCTATTTCAGATGAAAGGTAATAGCTCTCAATAATTATTTGTTGGTTTAGACTGAATTTAACATATCTGGATAGTTAGTATTATGATGTACACCATAGAGGGGTAATACTTGATCACAAATCTCTCTACCGAGTATCTGTAATATATTGATTATGTTTTAACATGTCGCTGAGTATCAGCTTGACAAGCACACATGTATCTTTTAATACATATAAATGGCGGCTGATTCCTTCCACTCCGGCCAAATCCATACGCTTCTCGGACGAGGATTCTCGCTGGGCGCCAATTAGGTGAGCTGGTCGCGCAATGTAAACAGATATTAAACCCAGAGGTGAAATATGCTAACATCACGCAATTGCACAAGACACCTGTTGTTGCTGGGTGGATGGATAGCATGATAGGAAGTTGACAGGGTCAGCACTGAGATCCGCCTTTAAATCTGACGCATATGTCTCGCGCGCCATCTCTCGAGAGAGAGACGAGTTTCTCACGCCTTTTCAACATACTTATCGTCCTCTGCATTAGTTCGTTTTTGGGTCTAAATGAACATCTATCTGTCCGTAGCTTAACAACTCAGAGGGACCAATAATGATGAGAATCAGTTATGGGGCTACTAGTACTCTGAGACTACTAGCAAACAGCCTATATAACTCATTATGTATTATCATGGCACCTCTAGCCAAGATGTTTGGGCAGTTAAAGAGTGCAGCAAACAATACGTTGGAATGAAACCAAATAATCATTTTAGAATATCCATCTCACCTTGGAAACAGATTGATTTGTGTTGTGTTGTCATGCTTTCTGTAA
>NC_036874.1:17048636-17049843 GCF_002910315.2 Salvelinus sp. IW2-2015 | reverse complement strand
AATACATTTTTGCGTGACAGTGGGTAGAATACATTTTTGCGTGACAGTGGGTAGAATACATTTTTGCGTGACAGTGGGTAGAATACATTTTTGCGGGACAGTGGGTAGAATACATTTTTGCGGGGCAGGTTTATTGAATCACGTTAAAATGGCAGCATAGTTCAGCTGTATGAAGGTCATTGCCTGTTAGAGGGGCACTCCTTAGTTGCTACATCAATTTTTGGACTTAATTATATGTACCCGTTGATTCTTGAAGAATATAACGTATAAATGCCTCATCATTTTGGTTCAACTGTCGCACCCCATCAGAACCCAAAATATAAGCTAGTTTTACTCCAATGTTTGTAAACAAATGAAATGTTAACAACCACTGCATAGCCCAAAAACATGGTTAAGACAATTTTGATATCATGGATGGTCAGTCCTTGCATCCATAGCGTTTCATTTGAGAGTGGTTGCATTTCTCCAGCCCCATCATCCCTCAGCTTTTTACTGAAACTGTGGCAGGGAGTGTTATTACTTCAATGAAGGTCTGCCGCTTTAAACACCTTAAATAGAGTCATAGTGCTATTATATGGTGCCATCCTCTAGTGAGTGAGTTACTTCTGTGCCGTTAATGTCAAGCAAAACTTTTGAAGTCGAGAACAACATTCTAAGTATTGCAAACAAAAATAGTGATGTTGAACGCAAAACATACACCCAAAAGTATTGATGGCGAAACAAAATACTGCCCAAAAATGTTTTTTAAATTTTTTATGCAATTTACCTTATCTTTGGTTACGTTACCTTGGCCTTTGCTGCCTCATTTCGTGTTGCTCATTCCAGCAAAATGCTGGTTTGCCTTTGAAGCTAAGCGGGGTCTCTCCTGGTTGGTCCTCGGATGGAAGACCAGATGTAGCTGGAAGTGGTGAAAAAGAAATGTGTCAAACTTGTGTCCCGAAACCCATTTGATTTTTTCATGTGATTTCATTTGTAAGGGTGGGGTTGCCTCAGAGTATCACTGAGTGTGTGCGCGTGATTGTGTGTTGTGACAGGTCATTTTCATTGACCTCATCCGAGAGTACACCAGCCCTCTTTTATGTACACCCCGCCCCACACACCAGATCTGCCACCACAAATAAGGTCTGAATTAGCTTCACTGAGCGTCATTACCTGTTGACACAAGCGATGAGATGATATGACATGCTGCTAGTCTGTCTGGCTAACT
>NC_036874.1:17035326-17047296 GCF_002910315.2 Salvelinus sp. IW2-2015 | reverse complement strand
TGTAAGGGGTAATGGATTGCTGGGTGTGTGTATAAATCACTATTGTACAGGCTAATCTCTCTCACTCACTGGCAGGGTAAATACTTTGCTTATAGATCCAACACGCCTCACTCTCTGCAGCTTGTTGGGCACGCTCAGTAGGCACAAGGCCTCTCCGAGACACTACACCTGCTCCTTTAAATCATCCCTCATTCATTCTCTCATCCACAGAGAGGTGGATGAGGCTCTTGGTAACGGATAGGGCAGAGACAGACAGTGTACTTTCCCTCCCTCCCTCCATCCCCCCCCTCTCTCTCTCTCTCTCTCTCTCTCTCTCTCTCTCTCTCTGCCTGTATATTGATATATTGTTATGGAGAGGTCCCTGGCTGTATATTTCAAATACCTGCTTTTCCTGTAGCTTGGCTCCAGCTTGGCTGCATTTGGATGTCTCTCTCCACACCCCATCATTGTAACTGCAGGGTAAAGACATCCCTCTCCTCTTTTCCCCCTCCCTCCCTCCCTCTGTAATCTGGCCCTGTCTCTAGATGTGGAGGTGCTGCTGCTCGGGCTTGATTGAAACAAACGGCTGCTGATTGCGGATCAGCCAGCTGTAAAGCCTGGCAAGGATATGAGCTAATGAAAAAAATGGACCTGATTTGAGAGGCACAGAGCGTCGCTCACCCCTGCTCGCCCCTGTCCCCCTGCTGTTCCCTTCCCTCCCCCCCACTGCCCATCATTGTCAGCCTGCCTTCCTCTAGAGCGAAGGGAAGGGAGGCACTGTGACTGTGTTGCTAGTGCTGGCTAGCCTCGACACATGGAGACAGAGCGAGGGAAGCTACCACTGTCTAGCTGGTTGTAATGGCAGTGTAAGGGCTGACTGGGGAAGTGGCATGGAGGAATGAGTGAGCCCATGAGGACATTATAGGGTCAATCGTTGTGGCTGTGAGGCCTTTCTATCCCGCCTGTACAGCTCTGGGTTAGAGAGGCCCTCTAAAAACATTGTCAATGCGTTTTTCACTTAGTTTAGCTGTAGTGGTTTATCAAACAACTATTTGGCACAGATAACATTGTACGTTGCTTTTATTAATTTTATTAATTAAAGGTACAATTTTGGTTGGTGTCAGACCTACTGTGCTGTCTATTATCCTTGTTACAGCTCATTACTGGCATTTCCATATCGCCATTGTCGCTCTATCGCTAATGAAATGTGTAGCAAGATACTTAACCAAAATGGGAGTCCTCGGAATGTCTTCACATCTTGTAGACGCTTCGATAGTCTTGCTGACGCCCCCTATCCAGTTCCACTACACATACACACAGATGCCCACTGGCCCCTCATCTAGCAGGGTCGGCGCTAAACTGGGCAATAATGGCCGGTGGCAAGCCATTCGAATTGGCGATAACACATACACACACGTGGGAAAAAATCAAGGCAGTGAATTAAAATCCAATGACCCTGTGTACACACAATTAGCCATGAGATAGCCACGCCGGCATCATGGCTGCGTTCGGCTAGTGTATAATAACACAAAAACACTTTTAAATTGAGCCTCATCATTAGAGCTGAGAGAGGAGCGGGGAAAAGACGATGATTTTCATTTTACCTCCCCCTTTCCCTCTTTTTCTTTGACAGCAGCAGTAAATTAAGAAAGTGGTGACATTTAATACCTTTTAACCTCCCCGAGACATTTTTCTGATCAATTATGAGAGCCCGGCTGTAATTGTTAGCCTGGTTAATGATTCTACACGTGAGAGTGGTGCGCCAGCCAGCCGGCCCCTAAGATGAAGGCCTGAGTGCAATTACCTTAAACACCTCAAGTGTACTGGTGTCTGGAGAGGACATTACAGAGAGAAAGTGAGGAAGGGAGAGAGAGAGAGAGAGAGAGAGAGAGAGAGAGAGAGAGAGAGAGAGAGAGAGAGAGAGAGAGAGAGAGAGAGAGAGAGAGAGAATACTAAATAATACTGAAGGTGTGCATAAATGTGTTTGGATATTTGTGTACGTACACTGTATGCACACTACGCATCTTTACCAAATGTCTCTGTGTGTGTATATGTCTATGTGAACAGTATGCGTGCGGGAGTGCATGTGAGCACGTCCGTGTGCTAAACAGGGTAATAGTGGAATGACACCTCTTCCGTTCCTTTATTGAACAGCTCATGAGGGTGTCTCTCCATGCCTGCGCCGTGTGTATATCTAGCCAGGCAATTTAAGAACATTAGACCTTGTGAAACCGCAGGCCGGGGCCTGACAGCCCTCCAAACACTAAATAAATCACATGTTTTATTGTGTAGGAAGCTGGGTAGCTCTGCTGCACACGAGAGTGCTTTTTAAAGAGAGCACGTTTCAAAACAACACCCGCGTTCACTGTCGGCCCCCTCATGTGTGGCTGGAGAAAACGTGTTTCCAGACACATTTGGAATCTTAAACGGACATTTTAACACCGAACCCCTCAGACGGTGGTCTCCACGGGGTTAGAGTTCAGAGTTCAACCTCTGTGTGGGTTTGGCATTCTTTCTGTAGATCGTGGAACCGTTGATGATATGATACTACTATACCATCTTGCCTATTGAGAGAGATTTGAGTGTAGTAGAAGATGTGGTAGAATATAAAAGATTTCTTCTTTTTTTTTTTGCCGGTATAACAGTTAGAGTAACAGTTGGTGGTGTTGAATGACTGTGGGACGTGCTCATCCCGGTACCAACAAGCTCTGTAGCAGGATAACTAACGCTAAAGTCGGACCTTGACAAACTTAACAGTGAGTGATGACCATGAAAACACACAAGACTGATGGCTATAGCCATGTTCAACAAGTTGATTATTCTTCTGGCTTTATCTAGCTCTATTTGTGATATTTTATCTTGCCTCACTGGCTTGCTAGGTAATCCATCCTCTGACGACATCTGTAGACACTAACCATCTGATAGCGTGTTTGTTAACTTGCACGAGCGACATTTTGAAGTTGCACGTGATGTAAACAAAGAGCCTTCTGGTCCTAAAGTTTTCACGACGTGGCCGAGGAAACGGGTCTATACTTCCTTGGATTTGAACGTGGACTTCCTTTCAAAGACTCAACCAGAGGTTCTGGTGGGACTAAGGTATTCGTTTGCTCTTTGGATTTGATTGATTGATTGATTCGTTTGGTGCTTATGTCGAACCCGTTTCTTTTATTCCTAAGTAAGGTTGTGGGTTACGCAAGCTCGTCACAAAGAGGAATAGTCGAGTGAAAGCAGCACAGATGAGGATGAGAGGAAGACACAACTTGACTTTGTCTGCCTGGCCTCATGATGGTCTAACTGACGGTCCTCCACTGTTCTCCCTCTCATCCCTCTGTCATTGTGGAATGGCCCAAACTAGACGAGCCATGATTTACCATCTGAGGGAGGGGGTGGATCTGCACAGCAGATGTTTTCGACGTTCTGACCATTTGTTTTCTTGAGCTGGGAGGGCAGAAAGGGGATCTAATTAGAATTGATGGAGTGAATCTGCGGAGTTGCATATAAGCAACCGTTGATCCTTCCTGAGGCCTGTGTTGGTCGGGAAGGTGAGCGATAGCTGTTAGGAATGTGTTGGCAAGGACAAGAAAATATGTTTAATTCACAACCGAATTCATTTGGTACACACTGAGACACGGACGTATGCACATGGGGGGACACACAGACCAATCCCTTCCCCTTGCCCCACCCTCTCTGAGCAGGACCGTTGGTCAGATACTGGCCCAACAGCAGACCATACCAATGGTTTCTTCTTCCTGTTTACTAATAGAAAGTTAGCAGGCTGAGTCACATTCATTTACCTCTTTCTCTTCCACAGGCTCTGGCCTTCAAAGCAAGCCTGTTTATCATTAACTTGGTCATTTGGTAATTTAAACAGATTTTTACACCGAACAACAACCTCTCCCTCATCCCTGAACACCAACTCGTACACTACACAGCTTAACAGAGCAAGTGCTCAATTGGTCTTCTACTTCTGTGCTCAGTCCTTTTCGATGGCTGTGGAGTGGGGCTTTTGTTTGTCGAAATGTGAGCAGAGAGCACTTTGGAGCGGCTCCACGGACGGCTGGTAAAATAGCTCTTACAACAGCCTGGAGTGTGTTGGTCATTATCTGTTGAAAAATAAATGATAGTCCCACTAAGCCCAAACCAGATGGATGGCTAAATCGCTGCGGAATGCTGTGGTAGCTATGCTGGTTAAGTGTGCCTTGAATTTTAAATAATCACAGACAGTTCACCAGCAAAGCACCCCACACCATCCATAACACCTCCTCCTCCATGCTTTACATGGAAAAAAAGCACATGCGGAGATCATCCGTTCAACTACACAAATCTCCAATTTGGACTCCAGAACAAAAAACATTTCCACCGGTCTAGATGTCAATTTGCTTGCGTTTCGTGCCCAATCAAGTCTCTGCTTCTTATTGGTGTCCTTTAGGTAGTTTCTTTTGCAGAAATTCACCATTGAAGCCTGATTCACACAGTCTCCTCGAACGTGATGTTGAGATGTGTCTGTTACTTGATGTCTGTAGAAGCAATTTATCTTGGGCTGCAACTTTCTGAGGCTGGTAACCTAATAACGTATCCTCTGCAGCCAGATAACTCGGGTCTTCCATATCCTGTGGTGGTCCCATGAGAGCCAGTTTTCATCATAGGCTTGATTGGTTTTTGCACTGCACTTGAAGAAAAAACTTAAAAAAAAATTCTTGAAAATGTTCCGCAATTGACTGACCTTCATGTCTTAAAAATAATGAACTGTCGTTTCCTTTGGCTATTTGAGCTGTTCTTCTCAAAGCGCGATTTAAAGAAGGAAATAAAATTCCACAAATTTTAACTCCCTCATTTCGTCACACGTCATCGGAGTTGCGCAGCTGAAACATGATTAAAACAAAACCGCCTACATATATGCCTAGAACCTATTTCTAAATTTTAAATATCAGAACATTTGAGAAGCTCTAGTTTGACCGTCATAATACCTCTATGCAGTAAAACTTTACAAGCACTAATCTATTTAGACTGGAGAATAGTATACTATTTATGTAAGGCGTGTGAGATAAGTATACCAGTTATAATTGCTAACGGTTTAGCAGATTAAAAAAAAGATCATCTTACGTGGCTAAAAAAAAGATATAACATATACTGTTTACAGGAAACGCACTCTACATCCTTAGATGAAGTTGTGTGGAAAAAGGAATGGGTGTAAATTTTTTTATGTCATGGACCAAAGGAACTCAAAAGGACGTGTGATGATATTAATTAACAAAATTTATATCGAATGTGCAAATAGTTAGAAATTATTCGCAAGAGGTGGATTCTTGTTGTAATATGAAAGTGGATGAAAAAGAGATTTGGCTCATTAATCTATATGCGTCCAAATCAGGATATCCATACTTCTTTAAAAATATTTTATACCGATGATGAACTTACAGGCAACACATGTCAAATCATTATGGGTAGGAGGACTTATAACACAGTGTTAAGTACCTCAATGGACCGTAAAGGAAATCACTCTACAAACTATCATCACCGTGCCTGAAGGAATATCACAAATATTATGACACATTAGAATAGTGGATATTGGAGACTAAAAAACCCCGACCTAGTGAGAAATACATGGAGAGAGCTAGTGGCGTCTTGACACTTTCTTGTCTATTTCTCTCTTGCATCAAAGGATTAAAAAAAGTTTATATAGGAGACAGAACTCTATCGAGCATCATCTAATTGCCTTCACATAACTCTTATAGAATTTCCACGTGGACGGGATATTGGAAATTTAATCAAAGTTTTACTGAGGCACCTATTGAACTTAAGACAAAAATAATGATTTTTTCCCAGATATAAATTATTAGGAACAGCAAATCTATAATTTTATTTTCACTTATTTTTGGGATAACCTTTAAAATGTACCTTGGGCCTCCCGGGTGCACAGTGCTAGGGCACTGGCAGCGCAGTGGCTACCTCCGGCCACCAGAGTCTCTGGGTTCCGCCCCAGGCTCTGGTCGCAGCGGGAGGTCAGTGGGGCAAACGTACAATTGGCATAGCGTCGTCCGGTTAGGGAGGGTCTTGGCGTAGATATCCTTGTCTCATTCGCGCTCCAGCGACCCCTGTGGCGGCCGGCGCAGTGCGCGCTAACCAAGGCCAGGTACACGGTGCTTCCTCCGACACATTGGTGCGGCTGGCTTCCGGGCTGGAGGCGGGCTGTGTTAAAAGCAGTGCGCTTGGTTGGTTGTGCTCGAGACGCATGGCTTTCGACCTTCGTCTCTCCCGAGCCCGTACGGGGATGTAGGATGAGACAAGATAGTAATTACTACGATTGGATACACGAAAATTGGAGAAAATGGAGAAAATTTTATATAAAAAATTAAAATGTACCTTCAGAGGTCATTCAATTCAATATTCATCAATAAAAAAGCAGTTTCTGCTCTAAAAAGACAAGACTAACAAGAGAAATACATGAACAATAGTACAGTAGATAGCAATAAAACGATACTACAGAGATACAACAAAATTAGACGAAAAACAAAAGGAACATTGAAGAAACTTATTACGAAGAACGACTCTAATTAATCTATTACAAAAAAAAAGCAAACCGGATGGAATATGGAGAAAAATGCACGAAATTCTCCTGGAATCTCCAACACAGGAACGCTAAAACAAAAAGGGAATTTGCGAAACTCGTTACTTTAAGGACATTACAGTTATGATTCCTCCAAAATATATTTAAAAAATAGGAAGCTAAATATTTTAGCAAGATGTTCTCTTTTCCGTCTCATCCCTCTCCCACTGAATGAAGCATTACGGGTAAGGAACTCTTTCCACAAAATACAAAAATGGAAAAATTAACAAATGTACAGAAAGATCAGTGCGAAGGCCAAATTACACGAGGATAACTTTTTGGCATAAAAATCCTTCAGTCTGAAAAAAACCCTTTGGCTGATGGACATATCGCGAAGTAGGAGGACTAAATCACCGAATAACTTTTTGATATACTAAAAAGCTCCATGTTAATTGTTTTAGGCTTCTATCCTAATAGAGAATAAGGTATCTGTCAGAGTACTCAGCAGAAGGTACATTGGAGATAATAACATGACAACTACTAGAAATAATAGATCATGAAACATCTAAGGCAGGCTGGTTATTTTTATAGCAGATTTTGAAAAAGGCATTTGATAAAGAAGACTGGATTTTTCATTTTCAAATATTCTCTTATAAAATGGCGTAAAATTAAAGTATTGCAAACCCTAGTGGAAGAATGGGTAGCAACAAAATAGTAACTAACGCTACTCCTCAGAGAGTTTGAATTGTCAAGAGGGTAAAACAAGGTGTCTGCTGTCACCAGTATCTATTCGTATGGCCATCAAAATGTTAGCTATTAAAATTTCAGATCCAATAACAACATTAGAGATAGAAATCCCAAGCTTAAAAACAAAGGTGGCCATGCATGCCGATGACGTAATTCCGCAAGCTAGAATCCCTGCAATGTCCATTGAAGATCTAGATAACTTTTCTGACTCTCGGACTAGAAAACCTAATTATGAAGTGTACAATATTACATATTGATTTGTTAAAAAAATCAACTTATACATTTACCTGCAGTTTACCTATAAAATGGGCTGACGCGTGAAGTAGACATACTTGTATTCATACACAAAAGTTAAACATAAGCTCTCCACAATAAATTTCATAGAAAGAACATGATCCTGCAACCATGGAGGTTTAAATACCTGTCTATTTATGCGAAAAAATTCCCTGATGACCTCCTTAGCATATTCAGTTTACACAACGTACTCTATGGCGCTGCCTACTCCTGATGATTCGTTTTTTTAAAGTAATATTGAGCAAAAAATATTTGCTTTATCTGGACGCTAAACCAGACAAATAAGCTGCTATCTAGTAAATGAATATGAAATTGGGGGTTTGAGATTATTTAGACTATAAAAGCATTAAAACACGGTCTCTAAAAGCTTCACTTATTGAAAAGGTTATTGAACCCTAAATGTTCTCAAGTAGATTCCTAAGAAAAGCTCACCCATGTTAAAAAATGGCCTTTTTGCCATTGTGCAGATTGCCATGGTCTCATTGTCGATTAATGAAAATATACTTTTTCAAGGATCTCTCTTTTTCAAAACAAGAATTGCAGAGCTGGCTACAATTTTAATTTATCCCTAAAAGATAGAACAAATATTACAACAGAATGATTATGGCTGAACGTCAAATGTGCTGGTTGATAAAATACTGTATTTATGGGAAAAAAAGTTTTGAAAAGGGTATTTATTCTTAATTATATTGTAAAATTGGAGATGAGGTTATTGCGTTCATGGAGTTATCAGAATTTACAGGAAGTCTGCTCAATCCAAGAGTACAACAATTGAATTACAGAGTTACCCCAAAAATGGAGGAGGCAGGTCGGCACGGGAGGGGTAGGGAACTGCGTCTGTCTGCCCAATAGTAAAGGATCAAAACTGGCAGAGGAAATAAAAAAATAGCATAAATAGGAAAGTAATACGCAGTTTCAATTTGAGACACAGTATTGTTACAACTGTGCCATACAGGATTGCAAAATAGGTTGGGAAGAGATTTTTTGATGTACAAAAACGATTTCCATGTACGAGTATGTATAGTTATATTATAAAACGACTTTGCTTTTCAGCTCCATTATTATATAGAATTCTTGCCACCAACCAAAATGTTAATATTTGGGCATAAAATCATCAAAGCTCTGCAGATTTGTTGTCGAGGATACAGAATCAAATAGACATGATTTTGGTATGCCTCAGGTAGCCCATTTCTGGTCTCAGGTTCAGGAATGGCTAAAATGCATAAACATTTTGATCTAAAATGACCCTAGAAATAGTACTGTTAGGAGATCTGGAGAACCGGGTCAGTCAATTACTAATATACTAAATACTCTAGGTAACATGTATAATCGTCAACTCGCAAATCTGTGGATGCTATTCGATTAGATACATTTAAATTGTACATTAAACATCACAGCATAGTTGAAAGAAATCCAAAGAGGGTGGCCAGCAGAGATAGGTGGATGGCTGAGGGAAGAGGTGGAATTGAAGACAATGGGCAGTGGAAGTTGATGGCAGAAGAGAATGATGGTAAAAAATAAAGTAATAAAAAATAAAGTCAAAATAAAACATAGAAAAAAGTACATCTTGAATGACACTGAGGGCAGTGTTTTTACAAGCTAATGCCGTTGCCTGAGGCTGTTGCGTTGGCAGGTGTTGGTGACACATGCATTATACACCACACTCTCCATTAAATACCACACATACACGGACACACAACATATTAAAATAGTGCCAGACATGCACTCAGAACAGATAGTGGCCTTGCTTTATGATTTTAGTTGTCCTTGATGCCCTTATGTTTTTTTTTGCATTGTTGTTTTCTGTTTTCTTTTGTCTTTGGTCTTGTTTCTCACAAGGTAATTTTCTTAGCGTTGTTCGTGGCATTGGGGGCTTCTTGGGGGTGGGGATGGAATTAATTTATTCTTATTATCATTTATTTTATTTTCCTTCTTGGGGGATATAAAAGCAAGTGGCCGGGGGGGCCAAAACACGCGATATACGAGAGAAGGCGAACTTCCTTAACATGAGACAGCCAATGAACACGAAGCTCGCCCGCCGCCGAGGATCAACCAAAGGCTGGTCATCAGTTAGTGCAACGCGACAGCAGACTCCGTCCAGCCATTGGTCCAGCAAGCGGCAATCCTACGCACAGAACCCCTCCTAACACAGGTTGTGGGAGCTTCAAAACACTGCAGTCACAATTCGTAAAAACCAAAGGCTCTAGTAAGCAGTCGGATTTACGCGCTATAAGCACGGCCTAACACCATCTCACAAGTGGAAAAATCCTCAGGAACTACACAGAGCTGAAGTCGGGGACCTTGACAACTCCACAGTGATGAGTTTGAGTGATGACGTAAAACACACATAGGACTGATCGGCTATAGCTAATGTTCAACAAGTTGACTACATTCTTCTGTCTTTATCTAGCTCCAATTGTGATATTTTTATATTCAACCTCACTGGCTTGCACTAGCTAACCAATCCATCTGATCTGCGATTTGTAGACACTAACCATCTGATAGCGGTGTTTGTTTAACTTGCATAGAAGCAGCATTGACGTTCATGTGATCACATCCACTGCTATGTAAACAAAGGCTTCTGGCCCTAAATGTTTCATACGATGGCCGAGGAAACGGGTCCATACTTCCTTGGATTTGAACATGGACTTCCTTTCAAAGACTGAACCAGAGGCTTCTGGTAGGACTAAGGTATTCTTTCTACCGTGGATTTGCTCTTGGATTTGACCTTGTTGAATCGTCTTTTGTTGCCTATGTTGAACCCCTTCTTATTTTATTCCAGTAAGTTGGTTCTGCAAGCTTGTCACAAAGAGGATACAGAGAGTAAAAGAGAGAAAAAGGCAGCACAGATGAGGATGAGAGGAGGAAGACACAACTTGACTTTGTCTCTTGCCTGCCTCATGATGCTCGACTGATGTCCTCCACTGTTCTCCCTCTCATCCTCTGTCATTGTGGAAAAGCCCAAACTAGACGAGCCATGACTTACCATCTGAGGAGGAGTGATCTGCACAGCAGATGTTTTGACGTTCTGACCATTTTGTTTCTTGAGCTGGACAAGGCAGAAAGGGGTCTAATTTAGAATTCATGGAGTGAATCTGCGAGAGCTGCGTATAAGCAGACCGTTGAATCCTTCCTGAGGCCTGTGTTGTCTGAAGTGAGCGAAGCAGTTAGAATGTGTCGCAAGGACAAGAAAATATATGTTAAACCTAACTCATTTATACACCACTGAGACACGGACGGACTACGCACGCACGCGACGCCACCGCACACAACACACACCACACACCCACACACACACACACAGAAAAAAGAATGCGCTTCGCTCTCTGCGTCTTGCCCCAGCCTCTCCTTGAGCAGAACACAGTTCCTCTACTTCCTGTATACTAATAGAAAAATTACCCACCTTAATTCCCTCTTTCCCTTCCACACGACTCTGGCTCAAAGCAAGCCGCCTGCTTTAATCATCTAACTGGTTCATGGCCATCATTAAAACATATTTCTTACACCGGAACCAAACAACCTTTCCCTCACTCCTTACACACACACCAATTCGCCCCAACAGCATTACCCGCTCTAACAGAGCAACTGGTCAATGGCCTTCTTAACTTTGTGCAACAGGTCCTCTTTCGATGGCTGTGGAGATGGAGGCTTGTTGTCCGACAAATGTGAGCAGCGCAGAGCACTTTTGGAGCTGGCATCCAACGGGACGAGTTGTAGCTACGTGGACAGTGTAGGTAGCAACTGGGTTTTAGAGACCTGTTACACCCACACCAACCACACACACACACACACACACACACACACACCACACACACACACACACACCACACACACACAACACACACCACCCACACACACACACACCGACACACTACCACAACACAATCACACCAACACATCACACACACACACACAGACACACAGACACAAACACAGACACAGACCACAGACACAGACACAGACACACCAGGACACACACTAGACAGGCACCATGTTAGCTGGCACGCTCTACAACACAAAGCATTTATCTGTTCAGTGCCGGTCAAGACCTGACTTGCAACCACCTCTACATTAGAGTCAACACACCAAACACAATTCGCCGCAATGTGAACACTGCACACGCACGCACTCGAAAAATAACCGCAAAAAACTGCTTTCTCAGAATATTCAACATCTGTGCTACCCATGGAAAAGTATGACAATTGTCATATTCCACGGAGATGATGAGCACTCCCATTACAACAACACACACACACACACACACACACACCAACCACACACACCACACACACACACCACACACACACACACACCACAAACACACACACAGCACACACAGACCACACCACACACCACAACCACACACACCAACACACACACACACACAACACACACCACCACAC
>NC_036874.1:17022389-17035301 GCF_002910315.2 Salvelinus sp. IW2-2015 | reverse complement strand
TGCTGCTACTAGGCTAGCTGTCTGTCACAATGGAGGTTGTAGAGGGAGTGCTAACATCTACAGTCCCCACGCAGCGCAGGCAGGCCAGCAGGCAGGCCAGGCAGGCAGCAGGCAGGCAGGCAGGCAGCAGCAGCAGGCGCACGGCAGTGCGGAGAGCACAGACATGACAGACAGACAGACAGACGAAGACAGACGATCAGACAGTACAGTACAGACAGACAGCGACGACAGAATGACTAGACAGACAGACGCCAGACTCAGACTGAGACAGAACAGACAGACCCCTTAGATCAGACAGACAGACTGATGTTGAGCTGCAGTCTCTACCAACACAAATATTTCTGATGTCTAGGGTCAAATGCCTGCTGAACCCCCTCTTACCATTAGATCACACACAACACTACCGAAAAATAGCCATTACTGTTTTTTCTTTTTAAAACCTGGCTCAAATCTGCCTTTTTTCAGAAATTAGGCCATCTTGTGGCTGTTCGTGAGTGACAATGTTTGCATGAGTCAATCCTTTTGAAGACAAGCCGCTCAGTCTGTCCTATCCCTACCATGGGCCTGCATATCGACAAACAAAACCTCTTACGAACCCTGCCATCTACTCACACACCCATCTACAATGCACACAACCCACTACGTACACACTACCACTTATGGCGAGAGGCGACAAACACCCGACACAGACACACATCACACCCACACCCTGACGAGCACACACCCGGCAACAACTAGGCACACACACACCAATACCATAGAGCTTAGTGGGCAGCACACACCAGCACACACATACCACTACTATCGCACACACCTCTACACCTGCACGAACAGACACCCATCGCGATGGCTTATCATGCTATAATAGCCACACATGCAGCAAATGCAACCTCTATCACCAAAACAACGCACACTTGCAGATACTGCTAAGCGACAGGCACACACTATAACTCACACACATTGTAGATACTTGGAACAACCAACAACACTACACTACACATCTAGCACACAGCCACACACCACACACACACACCACACACACACACAACCAACACACACACACACAGCACACACACACACACACACACACACACCACACACCACATCACAGCACACTACACACCACACACACACACACACACGACTACCAACACACTTCTCCCCACAACATACAACAATCCCCGTGCCCAAGGCGTTCCTTTAGGATCAAAAGATTTAAATGGCAGAGTGGTTAATGTTAATTGCCTTTCGTCCAAAACACCTGATTAGATTGCGTGATAAGCAATGAGACGTGGGACCCAATATGACCAAGCATGTGGAGCAGCTGCTGCCACCAACTTAGTTCTCGCTTCTCTCGTCCCAATAATGCCTCTATCTTATGTAGCTATAAAAGCCTCCCAAAAATTCGTCAAATAGCCATGTGTCTTGTTCAAGTGGCCCCTCAACAAGACTGAGCATCCTCATTAGGAAATCCCCTAAGATGTTGCCGCCCCTATGCTGATCACATCATCTGTGATGGACTGCCATGAGCGATGACTGTCATCCTTAATGAGCCGCGGACATCCCCCCTATCTCAACCACCGCTAGCGGCTACCTAACCGCTCCATAGAATATACACCACATGCAGCCCTCCCACTAGCCAAAGCCACCCGCCAACAGCGTACAGATCCCCATACACACTAAGTACACACACACACACGTGTTCGCACACAAGAATGTGCACG
Source organism: Salvelinus sp. IW2-2015 (assembly GCF_002910315.2). NCBI lineage: Eukaryota > Metazoa > Chordata > Actinopteri > Salmoniformes > Salmonidae > Salvelinus > Salvelinus sp. IW2-2015. Next base: position 17,033,577 of record NC_036874.1, on the reverse strand, counting down.
AAGGAATGCAGACAAGCACACAAACACACTTAAACACACATCAACACAACTGAGATCTGGCTATTGGTAGGTAGGGTAATGGTGTTAAGTGAACCACAAGCAGATTCATTTTGTACTGACTATGATAGCCACACACGAACACACACACACACACTTGCAGAAGTGCACACACATTTATACTCACCACAAATACACAAACACACATACGCAACATTCCTTTAGGACAAAGATGGCTGGTGGTTAATGAATCCTTTTTTTTGAACCACCATTAGATTGAGAAATGAGCTGTGTTAGACCGTGCATGCCCCCGCCCCCTCCTTTATTTTTAAGCTTGAATTTCGATGAATGGCTTTCATCAACAAACTGCATCTCATTAGGAGTGATGATGTGCCGTATGCTGATCATCATCATCTGTGAGTGGACTGATGAGCGATGACTGTCATCCYTAATGGAGCCGCGACATCCCCCTTGTCCTCAACCAGCTAGCGCTACGCTAACGCTAATTACACAATATGCAGCAGCTAGCCAGCCACCCGCCCCCCCCCCCCAACATGTGGACCGCATCCACCGAGTCAACGGCAGAGCCCAGACAGCCAATGAATATTCACCACTCACTCTCAGCGCACGTCGTCACAGGTGCCTCTTTTTTATTTATTTTAATTTTTTTTACAGTTGACAGAAGGACGCCGAGATGGCGGTTTTTCGGCGAGATCGCACCTCATGCTAACTCGCAAATTACGTTGAGGCAGGGTAACAATAGTAAGTGACTCCTTTGTCCTCGCACCGTATTGGCTGGGGCTGCTGATGCTGTGCTTTGCCTGGAGTTCTCTTGGCAAGTACACAAAAAAGGGAACACTCTAAGGAAAATGCCCATTACTTCAAAAACATGCTCCAGAATTCAGGGTCACTTGCCATTACTTTTGGTTAAGTAAAACAGGTGTATGGTGTCCATTTTAGGACATCATTCATATGTGTGTTTTTTTTTTTAAATGTGCAGTTAACCATTCTCATGTTCATGAGCAATTAATGGCGTGTTTTTCCGGAGTATTCTGTAAAATATATCATACTGTAGCATCTCCAAGGCTGCTAGAAATGTTAGCCGGTCCCTGTCTCGGTCTTCTCTGACGTGAGGCAGCTGGCTACTCTAGTGGTGTTTTCCCCCTCTGAAGACGCCAACTCTGGAGAGTGTAAAGAGTCTGTGTACTTCGCTCTGAGTTTTTCAGAGATTTATGAGTAGGTCAAACCAAAGAGAGTAAGAGAGTATACTCGGGGAGAGTTTGGGCTGAGATTTTACAATGTGCTGGTTGGGTCATAATTCAAAGTTCATGCTCGCATATATCACATTTGTAATTACGTAGATTATGAGAGAGAACAGATTTATCCTATACAGGTAGAACATGTGCAGGAAAACACACGCACACACTCACACACACACAGGCGGACACATAGGCGCAAACACAACACATACACACACGGCACCCCATATGATTTTTCAGATAGAGGTAGCCTTTTTACCCTTGTTGTTCCATACACTGTACCCCGTTATACACTGTGTGTTCGTAGTTTACGCTATGACAACCTATTCCTCCGTTTTATAAGAGAGTGTACCGAGTGTGACGAGGAGGATGATGATGATGTACAGTATACATCAGGTCAGCATAACAGAGAACGAGATTGACATCTTCCATCGCCAAAATAACTCATCAATAATCTTTTGTATTCCGTTTATTGGCATTATTCAGCATTTGTTGACAACAAAAAAAATCGGGACAAATCGTTAATGAATATTAATTCAAAATAAGTTGGTTTAGAGGGTGAATCGGTGCAGAATTGAAAGAGACGTACGTTCAGATGTGATCCAGTCCACTGACATCCCTTTTATGAGTCTATCTTGGTTTCAACTTCACTTTTCTATTTTCTATGATTTACTGTTTGGAGTGTGTTGAATGTTTCATGGGCCACGGTGGAGGCCACTCTCTTCTGCGCCTTATTCGGCGCTGAACATACAAACCCCGTCTATTTTGTTCATGTTTGTTAAATATTAATCACACATTCCCACTGTCTATCCACTGGTGTGTTTGTGTGTGAGTATACGTGTTCAAGTACTTTTCATAGTGTGTGTGTGTGCGTGTGTGTGTGTGTGTGTGTGTGTGTGTGTGTGTGTGTGTGTGTGTGTGTGTGTGTGTGTGTGTTCCTTGAGTGTATTGGTAAGGGAAATGCTGTGGAACTCCCTACTAAGACCCCTCTCATCCTTGGACATTTTCCTACCTCAGGTCCCTCGTATGGTGGTGACCACATTTTAAATCACCAAATAGATTCATCCACTCTCCCTTTTACCAAATTCCGCCCGCAAAGAAAAGTGATAGAGTAGGTGCCTCCGTATGTTGAACCTTCTCCCACACAAAAGACATGAGAGTGGGAGCGAAATAAACGAAAGGAGAGAAGGGAACGTTTTGGGTGATTGAAATGTTGTTTGGGTCTGAATTCTTGAACAACACACAAGACAGTTAATGAGAGCATGTGTTCTAAGGCAAAGACAGTCTTGTATTTAATCTTGACCCTGTTGGATCACTCCACCACCTTTCAAGATGAATATTCAAACCCTTTCATTAAAAATCCCCCCCCCCCGTCCTCTCTAGAAGAGGGATATACAAATCTAGCTTGCGTTTGTTCCCTCCTGGCCTATCGTATACAATTTTATTAATGAATTCACTTAAACTTAGAAAAGTGCAAGATGGCAAGACGACGACACAGCGGAACATGACATAAAAAGAACACAAGTCCTAGCTGAAGGCTTGCGAGGGGTCTACACTGTATCTCTGAGTCGCAGTTAATTACAAAAAGCGTTCATGTTTCATTAACCCCTCATCAGTAATTAATCACGCGCTTTGATGTAAAGTTCAGCTTACAAAAGCGCAGAGGGAAAATGATCTTGCGGTTATTAGCCGCCGACGCGTACAGCCCTTCCTTACTGTAGTTGGTACACGGGACGGCCACTTCAGGAGCTAAACATTTGTTATGACAGCACTGTTTGCTTTCTACTCCCATATGCCACCGTACTGCATCTTCCAAGTCCCACAAGAGTCTCTTTGCCACAAGAGGCGGTTTACATTTCAAACATGAGAGCTGTAGCATATTGTGCACAAGTGTCCTTTGCCATTTCGTTCTGACAATTCACTGACTAAATAAAAGAACAGAAAAGGATCTTGTTGGTGAGTTTGTGATTTTATGTATGTTTAACGTTGCTGGAAACCTTCTACCCCAGGTCGCAGGTATTTTACGTTCTAAGGTCTTGCTTCAGTACTGTATCTATTGCCAGATTTGTGTACAGTTTCCCGAGCTGAGATGTGATTACTAAAGTAAGCCCCAGCCGCCAGTTTGACCAACCGCTCTGTCCTCTCTCTCTGTCTGTCTGGGGTGAGTTGGAGGTCGGGGGTGAGGGAGAGGTCAGGGAGAGGGTGTTGTGGGCAGGGTTTGACTGTTGTAGACTGTAGAATGTGTTCTGTAGGGGGTTGGGGGTGAGAGGCAGGTCAGGTTGGATGTGTACACTATGGAGGGTGTGGGGATGGGGTCATTACATGGATGAGGTCATTACACTCTGACTCAGGACCACCTATAGTCTACTCTTTGAATATGACAACAGAGTGGCATTGTTAGCATATGGGCATTTCCATGTAAAAGGACCCATGAGCACCAACATGTGACGTTCATAGGAGCATATCAAATTGGGTGTCAAATGGAAGCTAAGAGTCTATAGTTTGGGGAAACTAAGCCATAGATACATTTTTCAACCATTTTCCATCTTAAAGATGAGGTATAAATTAAGGTTATGACTTCTGGATTAACAGATTTCATAGCTGACACCCCATTCTTTCTGCAGACGTCTGTAAATCTTAATTCGGAGTCGATATTTAGCATTTTTGGAAAATGTGGTCGCATAAATCCCTGAGGGAGATTTTACCCTAACTCTGTTACCCAAGTTTGCCTCTGCACCGTTCTTCCAATAAATTAGTTTTTGTAAATTATTCAGTGGGAACTGTTAAATTAGTCCTTGTGCATATGATTGGTAAACATTTGAAATCAATTGTTTTTGTTTGGCATACATTTTAAAGTGAAATTGTTTTTTGTCAAAGTGTAATTCTGTTACGGTGGAATTGCCCTTCTATAATGCTAACTTCTTTACCTAACCAACCACACACACCCGACATGTCGACACACACCCTTCCACTCCGTTAATCAGTAAGCGCTTGATGGATTGACAGACATTATTAGCACAGAGAGACACCGAACCCTCATTCAACCTCCCCTCTTCTCCTCTCCTCCCTTCTTCCTCAATTCCTCCCTCCTCTCCCACCCAAGCGACCCTGTCCTCCGTTCCTCAGAACAGTCCGACTGGAGGCCATGTTACCATCGTTGATGTTGTTGTTGTTATTGTTCCTGCCTATGTTGATTTCAATTAGGAAATTCTTTAACTCGGCAGGAAAAAAATGGTGTGCATGTGGTTTCATTGTTAAAGAGGAAGACACCCCGGCGAACTTGTGCTAGTTAATGAGAAGTAGAGTACAGTTCTTCAGGGAGTTCCATAACACGGCACACAGAACCCCCTCCTGTGTGGAACATCATACGTTAGTGCTCTCCATTCTAATCGGAGGAAATGTTATATTTCCCATTTTTCTTGTTGTCACCATAGGTGCCTTTTCTGAGAAGTTACTGTGTATTTATAGGGTGTGAAGGAATTTAGGTTAAAGAGAGTCAAGTGTGTGTGTGTGTGTGTGTGTGTGTGTGTGTCAGAATATGATATACAGTGCATTCAGAAAGTTTTCATATCTTTTGACTTATTCCACATTTTGTCGTTAAATTCACTACTTGATTGGAGTCCACCTGTGGCAAATTCAATTGTTTAGACTTGATTTAGAAATAAACACACCTGTCAATATAAGGTCCCACAGTTGACAGTGCATGTCAGAGCAGAAACTATACCATGAAGTCCAAGGAACTGTCCGTAGTTCCCAGAGAGAATTGTGATGAGGCATATATCTGTGGAAGGGTATAAAACAATTTCTGGAGTATTGAACGTTTCCAAGAGCACAGTTGGCTGTCTGTCCGACCAAACTTAGCAACCGGGCAAGAAGGACCTTGGTCAAGAAGGTGACCAAGAACCCAAGGACCGCTCTGACAGAACTACAGAGTTCTTTGGCTGAGATGGGAGAACCTGTCAGAAAGACAACAGTCTCTACAGAACTTTACCAATATGGGCTTTATGGGAGAGTGGCCAGAAGGAAGCCACTCTTGAGAAAAAGGCACATGACAGCACGCCTGGAGTTTGAAAAAGGCACGTGGAAGACTGAGATCATAAGGTAAATATTCTGATGGCCTGATGGCCTGAATGCAAATCACTATGTCTGGAGAAAACCAGGCACATCTCATCACCTCTCTAACACCATTCTTACCATGCAGCATGGCTGTGGCAGCATCATGCTATGGGGATGTTTTTTCTATGAGACGGATATAGAGGGTGGGAACAATGAATGGAGCCAAATACAGGCAAATCCTTGATGAGAAACTGCTTCAGAGTGCAAACGATCTTAGACTGGGGCAAAGATTTACGTTTCAACATGGCAATGCTGGAATGACTTCAGAACAAAAATGTGAAAGTCCTTCAGTGGCCCAGCCAAAGCCCAGACTTGAATCACATTGAAACTCTGTGGAAAGACTCCCGAGTGGCGCAGAGGTCAAAGGTACTGCATCTCAGTGCAAGAGGTGTCATTACAGTCCCTGGTTTGTATCCAGGCTGTATCACATCTGGCAGTGATTGGGAATCCCATAGGGCGGCGCACAGTTGGCCCAGCGTCATCCGGGTTTGGCAGAGGTAGGCCATCACTGTAAATAAGGATTTGTTCTTGTCTAGTAGGATCGGGACCCTTATTTTCAATTTTCGCCTTAAATGACATACCCAAATCTAACTGCCTGAATCTCAGGACCTGAAGCAAAGACATGCATATTCTAGATACCATTTGAAAGGATACACTTTGAGGTTTGTGAAAAGTGAAATTAATGTAGGAGAATATAACACATCTGATCTGGTATAAGATAATACAAATATATATATATTTTTTACCATCTTTGAAATGCAAGAAAAAGGCCATAATGTATTATTCCAGCCCAGGCGCAATTTAGATTTTGTCCACTAGATGGCAGCAGTGTACGTGCAAAGTTTTAGACTTATCCAATCAACCATTACATATCTGTTCAAAATGTTGTATCTAGACTGCCTAAATGTTCCTATTTGGTTTATTAATACATGTTCAAGTTCATACTTGTGCACTCTCCTCAAACAATAGCATGGTATTCTTTCACTGTAATAGCTACTGTAAATTGGACAGTGCAGTTAGATTAACAAGAATTTCAGCTTTCTGCCCACATCAGATGTGTCTATGTCCTGGGATTTTTTGTTGTTGTTACTTACAACCTCATGCTAATCACATTAGCCTACGTTAGCTCAAGCGTACCGCGGTGGGGACACCGATCCCGTAGAGGTTATTAATTAAATAGAAGTTAAAAAAATAACTTTACAAAAAGATTGCTGTTCACCACCGCTGCCAATCTAACTTAACAGCACTTGAGCAAATCCCCATATACAGATGTAAAAAACTGATACAGACATACCCAAGATGACTCAAAGCTGTAATCGCCAACAAAGGTACTATTTCTGTATTTAATTTTCAATAAATTAGCAAAAATGTCTAAAAACATGTTTATAAGGTATTGTGTTTAGATGGGTGAGATTAAAATGAAATGTCGTCCATTTTGAATTCAGGCTGTAACATTTACATTTACGTAAGTAGGTTCGAATGTCTAAAACTATTAATTTAATGCAACAGTACACAAGTATATTACTACTTTATGATTGCCATAATTTACCATTATTGAAAGAGGCCCATACATCTCGAACAGTTTCTATAATTTGAGCTTTATATCCATGGTGTGCAAGATGTTTTTGTACAGTATGTAGCGTGTGTGGGTCTCATGGTCGGGACACTGTCAGTTTGTGTGTGTGTGTGTGTGTGTGTGTGTGTCACGTGTATACAGTTGAAGTTGGAAGTTTACATACACCTTAGCCAAATACATTTAAACTCAGTTAATCCAAGTAAAAATTCCCTGTTTTAGGTCAGTTAGGATCACCACTTTATTTTAAGAATGTGAAATGTCAGAATAATAGTAGAGAGAATGATTTATTTCAGTTTTTATTTCTTTCATCACATTCCTGTGGGTCAGAAGTTTACATACACTCAATTAGTATTTGGTAGCATTGCCTTTAAATTGTTTAACTTGGGTCAAACGTTTCAGGTAGCCTTCCACAACCTTCCCACAATAAGTTGGGTGAATTTTGGCCCATTCCTCTTGACAGAGCTGGTGTAACTGAGTCAGGTGTGTAGGCCTTCTTGCTCGCACAAACCTTTTCAGTTCTGCCCACAAATTTTCTATAGGCTTGAGGTCAGGGCTTTGTGATGGCCACTCCAATACCTTGACTTTGTTGTCCTTAAGCCATTTTGCCACAACTTTGGAAGTATGCTTGTTCATTTGGAAGACCCGTTTTCGAACAAGCTTTAACTTCCTGACTGATGTCTTGAGATGTTGCTTCAATATATCCACATAATTTTCCATCCTCATGATGCCATCTATTTTGTGAAGTGCACCAGTCCCTCCTGCAGCAAAGCACCCCCACAACATGATGCTGCCATCACCGTGCTTTACGGTTGAGATGGTGTTCTTCGGCTTGCAAGCGTCCCCTTTTTCCTCCAAACATAACCATGGTCATTATGAGCCAAACAGTTCCATTTTTGTTTCATCAGACCAGAGGACATTTCTCCAAAAAGTACGATCTTTGTCACCATGTGCAGTTGCAAACTGTAGTCTGGCTTTTTTATGGCGGTTTTGGAGCAGTGGCTTTTCAGGTTATGTCGATATAGGACTCATTTTGCTGTGGATATAGATACTTTTGTACCTGTTTCCTCCAGCATCTTCACAAGGTCCTTTTGCTGTTGTTCTGGGTGATTTGCACATTTTCGCACCGAAGTACGTTCATCTCTAGGAGACAGAACACATCTCCGCCTGAGCGTTATGACGGCTGCGGTGGGTCCCATGGTTTATACTTGCGTACTATGTGTGTACCAGATGAACGGTGTACCTTGGCGCTGCGACGAATGAACCAGACTTGTGGAGGTCTACAAATTTTTTTCTGAGCTGCAGGGTGTTGTCGTGTTGGTGTTGGTGTGTGTGTGTGTGTGTGTGTGTGGTGGGTGTGTGTGGTGTGTGTGTGTGTGTCTGTGTTGTGTGTGTGTGTGTCTTGTGTGTGTGGTGTGTGTGTGTGTGTGTGGTGTTTGTTGTGTGTGTTGTGTGTGTGTGTGTGTGTGTGTTGTCTGTGTGTGTGTGTGGTGTGTGTGTGTGTGTGCCGCGGTGTGTTATTCAGAGACATGTCCTGTGTGCTACCTACACCGGAATATAGCTCGCACTCATGCTGTTTCCCTCTATATATAGAACACATGCCGTATGGAAAATCACATAGTATGCACGGACACCTAGCAGAAGCTAGGCCATAGCTATCAACGGGCAAATAAACAGACAACAACATTGGTGTATTTGTTTGTCCTGTTGATATGCTGTAGTTATCCAGACATTAGACACAGATCGGCGTCACCATTGTAAGGTAGATCCAAGATTGTCGTGAATAATGCGAATACTCATCAAGAAGAATGTTCATTCTCCTTTCCTCTCTGTGTCTCGTTCTCCTTTGTGAACACTACACACACACACACACACACCCAGCTTTCTCTCGCACCAAGCACCATTCTCATTCCACTTGGACGTTATCAGTGGTTCACAGAGCCAAGGGTCAGACACAAGACCTCGCTCTCACCCCTGACCCTGCCATGCCCTCCAGACCTCAGATTCATCAAGGCTGTGCTACTGTTGGGTTCATGGGGTCAGCCACTGTTCAAAGTCACACAGAAGCACTGGGAATGCACCCTCTGTACTAAACCCTTCTTCCCCTGCCTAGATAGTGCGTATTAGCCTGTCTACTAAGGAATGCATTTTTGATATTTTACAGGTCACCTGATCTGAGAGTAGCTGTCGTTTGTCTACGAACTGTACATTTGAATGTGACTATGACATCGTATGATGAACAGTAATGATGAACAGTTGTTTGGCCCTGCTGCTCTCTTGTTTGGAGGGATTTCTGTTGCTTTGGAGGATCGTCTCTCTATGCCTTTATCATTCATTACCGTTATTGTAAATACAGACACACTCACAAACATTTGGTATTTCCCTCGTGTTTCAGGGTGACAAATCAAGTGATATCCCTCCTTGACCCTTTGACCGCTCAGGCCTTCTGGGTAATGATGATACTGATGGCCTGACAGCCATGTTGCCCAGCGGCCATCTGGACTTCCTGTCATAGCTCTGTGATTGAGAAGGAGACCGACCACCGGCCAAGCATTGATATACACATCAAGTCTCCCCTTCAGGGCTCCGTCCAGTGTGGCCACTCGGCATTGTGCACAGTGACCTCTGAACTCTCTCAGAGAGGCTTCGGGAGGTCACTGGGTTCTCTCCCATAGCCTAACCCTGAAGTTCCCCATCACCTTCAGAGCTGATACTGTCTTGGATGTGATGAACCCACTGTAGCCATCTGATAGTCAGACCTTTGGTGCTACGTAAGTAGAACGATATAGATCTGCGTCCGTGTTGCTCAATACAAAGAGTTGTGAGTTGTGTCCTCTTTAATTCTGTGACACCTCGGACCACCCAGTCACACCTGCGTAGTTATGGCCATGCGGGGATCCATATAATCCGGTGGGCTCTCCTTGTGATTGATAGCTATTGTAGAGTTAAATACCTGCTGGTACATGGCAAAGAACAGTGGCTTTGGGCCTCATCCCATCAGGTCCTGATGATCCTCGGGGACACAGAGGGCTCCCAAAAACACACCATCATGACAAATGAAGGCCCAGGGTGTCACGCCCTGACCGTAGAGAGCTTTTTATGTCTCTATTTTGGTTTGGTCAGGGTGTGATTTGGGTGTGCATTCTATGTTCATTTTCTATGTTTTGTATTTCTTTGTTGTTTGGTCCGGGTGTGGTTCTCAATCAGAGGCAGCTGTCTATCGTTATATCTGATTGAGAACCATACTTGGGTAGCTTTTTCCGACATGGTTTTTGTGGGTAGTTATTTTCTGTTTTGTGTTTCTGCACCTGACAGGACTGTTTCGTTCCTTCTCCTTGTTATTTTTGTATTTAGCGTTCAGTTGAAATAAAAGCATGAACACTTACCACGCTGCGCTTTGGTCCACCTCTTCTTCAACAGACGACCGTTACACAGGGGTGGGAGGGATGAAGGTGGCCGGTGGAGAATGAGAGTAGAGTCAGTCACTCCAGACCGATAACAGTGCATATTTAGGTCCCCACATTTGGTCTAAAACAGTGTTAGACGTACAGTAGCAGTGGGGAGGGGATGTAGCAGACAATCTGTATTGTCATATGGATGAGTTGAAAGAAAGTCATCAAATGTCTATTGAGAATTCCAGCCAGCTGTCTTGATTAACACGTTCAGCACTGAATCAACTCCATGGAGAGGGAGAGGCACATCCAGCCACAGGCACATTTCTGCAGCTTTGACACTTTTATTTTTGCTAATTTCGCTTGTTTATTGTCATGGTAATGAAGTAGCAGTGTTGTTGTCAGATTTTTGGGCCTGGATCCATCACAAATGTATGTAAGAGCTACTACTCATACCCCCCCGTCCCCGTCCCCCTTCCCCCCAGCACTGTCAGTGATCATGACACCCTGAATGTAGCCTAATTGAGGGAAACGAAAATGTTTTTTACATTTTTTATTGAGCAATTATTGTGCGGAGACAACCCCCCAAAGCATTGCTCGTATTGTGGCTCGAATTAGTGACGAAGAAGGAAACGTGTTACATTTTCCATCAACTTCCCTTCAGACATGTAGTCCTGTGATCAATAAACCCATAAAGATGATCTAATGACTTGTTCTGTTCTGAGCGAAGTGATTTCAGTGCCGGCGCGCGGGAGTCAGTCTGCACCGGAGATGAGCTTAAAGCATCAACATGTTGAGAAAATACAAATTGACAAGGTAAATACCAAATCCTTTGCTTGTTAGAGGACTCC
>NC_036874.1:17003821-17022364 GCF_002910315.2 Salvelinus sp. IW2-2015 | reverse complement strand
CTCCACAGACACATCACATAACCGCCCATGTGCACCACAGCCCACCCACACACACACACACACACCACACACATCACACACACCAGCACACACACACACACAACACACACCACACACACACACCACAACAACCACACAACACTCTTCAACATACTGAGCTCCCCCCTCAGACCGGCACAAAGACCGCAATACAGATCAAAGTGCTGGATTTGTAAAGCTAATGGCTGCCGACTACCGCCAGAGCCAGAATGCAGAGAGAGAGGGAGAGAGAACAGAAAGAGAGAGGGGGGGGGTGTAGAGTGTGATACGGAGAGAGAGAGGGAGGGACGGATATGGAGAGAGAGAGCGGAAGGTATGGAGAGAGGGATGGAGGCAGAGAGACGGCGAGAAAGGGAGGGTATGAGATGGACGGAGAAAGAGATGGACAGAGAGAGAGAGAGACAGAGAGATGCAAACTACAGACACGTCCATACCGGGTTGCCAACTTCAGGCATTCACACTTCAGTTGATTTGCTTTGCTGGTACATTTGAACTTTTAGGCAATGTGAAGAGCAACACATCACAGATGGTGCTATCTCCATCATATCAGTGTTTGTGTGGGATTGAATTGTGTCCGAACAGACCTTGATTGCCCTCACACAATGGCAGGAGCACACTGCTTATCCCAAGAGCCTCAGACGCGCTTGAGATAAGTGTTCTGTGGTGGAATTGGGCTGCAAATGCAAGTGAGCAAGAGAAAAGAAGAGAAAAAAACAGGGGGGGGGGGGGCTGCAGGGCGTTGGTAGCCACTGCAGCAGATAAGAGTGGTGAGCGCGTCCGTCCACCCTCACCGCGGAATAAAGAGGGAGTCAGTCAGTTTTCAGGGAGAAGCAGGGATGATAATGTCAGTTCATTTGCATTTGTACTGAGTGAATAAGCTGCCTAATGGTTTAAATATAACTCACTTACTGCTCACTCAAAACTCCCATCTCTGCCCTGTCCGTCGCCCGCCCATCAACCCCCCTCCACTTATCTCACCCTCCACAGCCTCTCTCTTCCTTGCTCCATAACATCACCCAATACTTCCCCTCTTCCCTGTTCCAGCAAGCGCTGAGATTATTACGTTATTAAATGGAAATCACTTTCACTTCTCACTTAGCCCTTGTTTGATTCCAAATAGCTGCTTTCGATGACTGTTGTCGTACGAGTTCAAATTGTACAAAGCACATTATCAGATGATGGGGGTGACTAAGGATGAGACTCCAGACTAAAACAGACTGGTGGCAGTCTTTTTGTTCCCAGACCGTCCAGCCGGTCTCTTCTCCTGAGTCTCTCCTTTTCCATCTCCCAGTTTAATCAGTTTGACCTCTCCTCCATTCTGCACTCCTTCCCCTACATCTTTCCTCTCCTTTCCCCCTTCTCTATCTCCCTCTCCTCTCCTGAGTCTCTCCTTCTCCCTGTTTTCTCCTGAGGGATAATGAAAGGTTTCCCTCTTCCACTGTGGAGCTTGCTGGGAGAATGCACTTGTTTCCGCTTCAGCCTACCTCCGCTGTATTAAGTGGGGATTTATGGATCCGGGTTCCCATTGAACCAAACCATTTGTCTTCCAGTTTAGTTTACCAGCATTCTTTATTCCCCGCAGATTTAAGGAAAAGGACAAAAGGAAACATATTAAGGGCTACGGCCTCCTAATTTCTCCTACAGTGGAAGCCTAACAGCCTAAAGCGGACCTCTTCTACAAAAGGCTGCTGTGTGTAGATGGATAGACGTGATGGAAATGCAGGATAATTGTAGTAGAGTGAGGATGTCTTGTTTATGGGTCTTTTACATGAGTATATTTGGGTATTCAAATGGGTCTCTACGTCAAATCGGAAATAATTTAGTGTCTAAATGTCGAATCATAGAAATGTAATTGTATCAGAGACACAATATTATAAGAGTTCTTATTAATTCCCTGCTTCTACTAGACATGGGATACGGCAGATCAAGCAGGATATATGTAGACAGTTGTCCCTTACAGGGCAGTAAATGGAGATTGAAATCTAGATTGAAAGGGAGAGCACCCCCCCCCCCTCCCTTTAAGATTCCTTTAGAGACTCCCTAATCGTCCAATCCCTGTATCAGCAAGTTTGTTCAAGCTGTAGCGGTACTCATTGACGAGAATCATTTTTCTCAAGACGAGCAAATCTCAATGAAGTTATTATGTCAGCGAACGGGTTGAACATGTTTTAATGTCTCATAAGTACAACTGAAAAGATGCCTTAAACATAATGTGATGCAATTGCGCTGTTTGTTGCAAATCAACATGATCGTTTGTGTTTTTCACAGATCCGTCATTCTTATTACATTTCAGCAGATTCTCTTATCCAGAGTGACTACGTGTGTACATTTTCCCACCGTACCGGTCCCCCGTGGGAATCAAACCCACAACCTTGGCATTGCAAGTGCCATGCTCTACCAACTGAGCCACATGGGACAGCAGGCGAACAGCAACGATTCAACCCTCCTGCCCTGATAAAACACATCCAAAGCATCCTCATCCTTACACTCGTAGAAAAAAGGGTTCCAAAAGGGTTCTCCGGTTGTCTCCATAGGAAAACTCTTTTCGGTTCTACCTGGAGCCAAAAGGGTTCTACCTGGAATCAAGAATGGTTCTTCAAAGGGTTCTCCTCTGGAGACAGCCGAAGAATCCTTTCAGGTTACAGGTAACAACCTTTTTTTCTAAGAGTGTAGAACCTAGTGGGAGCCAAGTTGTTGTGACCAAACTTCTCAACCATCTTCCATCTCTGGTGCTCAGAGGCAGAACATGCATTAAAGTGAAAAAGCTTTCACTTTCCCCCCTCTCTGACTGCATGTGTGTATTTAGTATCTACATACTCTGAAACCTTCCCTAAAGGCTGTCATTGTAGAGTCTACATCCCACCTCCCTTGCTGTGCGACCTAACAAGGATCCACTTCTGCATGCAGGGGGGCGGCAGTCGTGGAGAGGAGAAGGGTTCTTGTTGGTTTTTGTTTTTGAAAATCTTTTGAAATCTTCCGCGGTGGGATGAGATATGAAAGGCTGGCGAGAGGTGTTCCTGTGTAACCGCTAGCATCTCACCACCTTTCTYGACTCCGACTGTGACCCCAGCCCCGGGTGTGTGCGTTTTGATTCCCTTTGTACATGCTCTCTACGATGCTCTCACTTCTCTTTCCTCCTTCTTCTCTGAAATGAACGAAAGCAGCCCCAGAAATATATCGCCCCTGGTTTGTTGTTGCCCATCGACGTCTKTTTTTTKTTKKTTCTTTTTCTTTTTGTTGCCTCTTCTTCTCTTTTTATTTCTTCCTCTATGAATTTTTTCCCAAGTCTCCCTTTACGATCAATATCGGTTTGGTGTGTTTTGAAGCCCCGCGGGCCAATGAAAACTGAGCTACTGGATTTTGAAGTTGGAATTCAGATATTTTTTTTTGCAGTGAAGATAATGGTCGAAAATAGGATCATTTGGGAAATGTTATGTAAAAGTCTAAATATGTTTCCCCGATTTCAGTTAAATATGGAATAAAACAATACAGGTTCATTTGAAGTAACTTAGATATTTGTTGGGTCTGTTTGGTTGTGGGATAAAAAATCATAAAACATTGAAATTGAAATTCGCCTCTTCTAAGCTTCATGTTGCCCTCTTCCACCACTCCCCCCCAAAACTAAGATGTCCTCCACTTAGTGTAGGTCAGTTCAGAGGATGAAGGCAGTACTACTGTCCCGTTCTACTGGGGACCTATGACCTACATGTCTGGCTAAGACCGCTGGCTTCAGCCCCCTCACGCCTGGATGTCAATCACACCATCAGCTGTTGTTGAAACAACGTGACTCCTGGTTGGGGTGGGGGGTGAGAACAGAACAGTGAGCCTCACTCCAGCTCTATCCCTCCCTCCCTCCTTCCCTCTCTTTCTCCCTCCCTCCATCCCTCCCCAATTACCCGCACCTGCTCCGCTGCTTTTACTGTCAGCCGGTCGGGTCCTGCCGCGCCTGACGAGGGGCCATCATCGTCTGTCTGTCTGTCTGTCTGTCTGTCTGTCTGTCTGTCTGTCTGTCTGTCTGTGTCCGCCCGCCCGCCCGACCCCGCCCGCCCGTCCGCCCCCGTCCGTCCGTCCGTCCGTCTGTCTGTCTGTCTGTCTGTTCTGTCTGTCCGTCTGTCTGTCTGTCTGTCTGTCTGGTCTGTCTCTGTCTGTCTGTCTCTGTCAGGGCTGTGTGAACAAGGGGATGTAAAGAGCAGGAGCGAACTGAGCCGACTTTTTATCTTTTATCCCTCCGTCCTCCGTCCTCTGTCCGACTGGCATAAAGAAGCAAACGGCCGCGTCAGAGAAGGGCACATAAAAGCGTGTGTGTGTGTTGTCCGTGTTGTGACAATGCTTTACGCCCCTCTTTCTTTCATTACAATGCTGTTTACAGCCCTTTGACAAACTGCTTATAGTACAACGGGGAAATGGAAATGAAATTTACTTACAAGATCGTTTAAGCGTATACAGTAGGTAATACAAGTAATAAATTATCAATTTTGTCTGTTGGCTTCATTATCTTGTTATCATACAGTAGATACCTGTACTATATAATCAATTGATTTTAGAGAGAGTCTAAAAATGACATTTTAGAGTGTGTGCGTTTGCTAAGACGTGGACTGATGAGGGGTAATGCGAAGAAGAGAGAGGAGGGGAAGAGAGAGAGGGAAAAATAGTGAGAGAGAGATATTTAGGCATCATTGCTTTCCCTCCAGGTGTCTTTGGCCTGCATGATTTCATCTGCGGGCCATAATAAACTTCCTTAATGAAATAAGTAATTAACATATTATAATTGTGCTGTGGATGATTTTGACAGAGATCATTTTCCATATCTAATGCTATGCTAATTTAATCTGTTCCCCTCCTCTGCCCGACACGACCCTTCTGTGATTAAGTTTCATGGCATCTCACTTTCTGTTTCCTCACCTCTCCATAGCT
This sequence comes from Salvelinus sp. IW2-2015, assembly GCF_002910315.2. Classification (NCBI taxonomy): domain Eukaryota; kingdom Metazoa; phylum Chordata; class Actinopteri; order Salmoniformes; family Salmonidae; genus Salvelinus; species Salvelinus sp. IW2-2015. The sequence continues at coordinate 17,017,411 of NC_036874.1, read as the reverse complement.
TTCTCCTCTCAGTCTCACCCCCACTTCTCTCTTTCTCTCCCACTCTCGCTCTCTCTCCCTCCCTCCAACCCTCCTCCCTCCCTCTGGTTGTGATGGATTGACTCTTCCTCTGTAGTTCAGGGCCTTGTTGTCGTCGTTTTGCAAGGAGGAGAGACGTGCACAGATGGCAAGGGACTGGAGGCCAGGGTGGAGGCTCTCCTCTCCTCTGTCTGTATGTGTGGTCTGTGCTCGTCTGCATGGAAAATTAGTACAAAGAGGAAAAGCAAGGAGGGAGGGAGGGAGGGAGGGAGGGGGAGGAATCACGGCACTGATTGAAATATAGCTGTGCTGGGCCCGGTCGCCATGAAGAAATAGAAGAGCCCCCACTTCTGGCCCAGAATCTCAGCACAGCGACTATCCCTCAGTGGATTGGGCAGAGGAAAGGGAGAGGGAGGGGTTCGAATGATCTCATTCAGCTGTGGCTTGATCGCTCCGATGTGGGACCACCCCCATCTCTCTCCCTCTGACCCACTCTGCACCTCTCACAGTGGAGGGAGACACACACAGGGGTCTCTCCCTCTCCCTCTCTCCCCCATCCATCTCTCTCTCCCCCTTCTGCCTCTCATTTTTTCCCACTCCCGTACCCCCGTTCTCTCTCTCTCCCTCTTCCCTCTCCCCCACCCCTCTCTCTCTCCGTCACCCATGAAACGATTCGCACAGCGTTCCCGTCATAACCTGCTGCTCCAGGCCCAGCGTTCCTCCCTCCTGGGAATAMCGCCAGGGGAATATCCYRYCCAACACCCCCTGTGCGCCGACCGAGCACCAGGCTGAGCCTGGGAGACGGGACGGAAGGCAATRGAAATAGGCAGGGCTTCTCCCAGATACTAACACTACTAAAGTACCTCCCTGTTGTTCACAGACAGACAGAGACAGTGTGGGAACAGTGTAGTCCGTCTACTGTTCTTCCTGTGGGTTTCTCTAGATTACTGTAAAAAACAAGCTAGCTTTGCACCGTCACTTCCAAAGATAATATTATCACTCTGGTGAAACCACCATGCTTTGTACAGCAAAGTTAAACCACAGGCTATATTGAGTATTTCTTCCAGTTGATCGGTTCGAATAAGATTTGAACAAATGAATGCACTTTTCCACTCTTCAACACGTCTGTATAAGACAGTCCAGTGAATGAAGACTTCTTTTGATACCGGGGTGAGAAACATGTCCGACGCAAAAGTATTTTAGGCCTTGGGTGTTTGAATACGTGGACCTCTGTAGGAAAGAGAAACACAAAACAGAGGGAAGRAGCGGGTGAATAATAGATAACCAGCATTTTGTAAAACAGTTTCCACTATTTTAAGTAGAGCACACAGAACAACTGAGCTGTATAAATACTGTAGGATGGAGAGGCTTCATCATCCCTGGCAGGTTTGTGTGTGCGCGTGTGCGCGCTTTCGCATAATTGAATTAAAGACTGTGCCCATTTCACCTTAGGTAAAATCCAATGTATCCACTTTAACTGTGCTTAGAAATCAATGTCTCTTGACTTCGCCGTGTTAAAAGGGCATTGTTTATTCAGTGGCAAAATACCCGTTCACTTATGCAGTCATAATTGATAACGAACGAATCATTTCCACTCTAAATGGAGCGTGAAAATATAGATATTTTTATAATGTCAACTGTATGTATCTGTTTCATCTCAATTGTGCTTTKATTTATCTTTCAGAATCATACGACAGGTGAGATGAAATGATTGCGCGCCTGTCCGCCAAAGGTTAGAGTCAAACAAGACGATGGCTAATATGAAACCGCTGAAATGTTGAACGCACAGGACGTCTAGGACCGCAGGATGAGTGGCAGGACACATGCCACTACATAATGAGAGGTCACCCCTCCAAGTYTCTCTGCTCTGGAATTCAGCGGACGCTAAAGGGTATAGCTACTGTACAGTACACACACACGCACTCTAGCAACACACTCCCATTACAACTACAGCCAATAGATGCATGTTGAGGCCAGAGAGTCACTGTATGATAGGTACARTCATATTATGCTTCACTTGTCTCTGATTCCAGGTGAAGCAGATGATTGGCTACACAGTCATAGGCAACCGTTTCAAACGTGGAAGTTGTGTGACGTGTCCGTTGCCCATATTTAAGACACGCKTCTCCTTCAGCAGGTGACCTTGTTGACCCTCATTACGAATCTCTTCAATTATTCTCGGTAGGATGTTTCAAGAACGTAGACTTAYGYGTTGTGAGCGTAGAAATAGCCTGTCTAGTCAAAGGACAATTGTATCTATGACGGGTTCACGTTGAGCACACATTATCCCCCTTTTGAAATATCTGCCTGACCCATGGACGACCTTTGCGAACAGCAAAGTGCACAAATAAAAACAGTTGYGGCGAGGCTGGATTGATCGCGTCCCTGTCTACAGCTCTCTGTCCCCTGGTCTCAGACAGACACAGGAATCATTGGGACAGACGGTAATCGAAGGCTGTCACTGCAGTGTCTAGCAGGAGAAGATTATCCAGCATGTCACCACGGCTCCTGCTCTCTTTTCATTTCTTTTCCTCCTCCTATTCTCCTTTCCCTTTTCTCTTTTTCTCTCTGGCAGTCGCTCTCTCTCTCTCCTATATTCCCCTCTTCCACTTCTCTGTTTCTCTCTCTCTTTCTTTCTCTTTTTCTCTGGCAGTCGCTCTCTCTCTCTCCCCGTCTCTCTCTCTCTCCTCTCTTCCCTTCTTCCCCTTCTCTCTTCATCTGTTTCTTTTTCTATTTCTCTTTCTCTTCCTTTCTTTATCTCTCTCTCTCCCCCCCTCTTTCTTTCACCAGGTTGTAATGATAGGATACATCTCAAGGCCCAATCAGCAGAATAAGACAGAGTCCCAAGGCTAATGGAATGCATGCAGATATGTTGTCTTTGTGTCTGAATGTATGAGCAAAGGAAATTAATGTGGGGCTCACCCAGTCAGATTTAATTTCTTGCCCTGGCTTTTGCACTGCAGGAAAAACTCCAACTGACTGCTGCAGACTCAGCTGGCTGAATGGCTGAGGACACACCACATACACACGCACACACACCACACCACACACACACAACACACACACACACACACACACACACACCACACACACAACACACACCACACACACACACCACACACACACACCACACACACACACACACACACACACACACACACAACACACACACACACACACACACACACACACACACCACACACACACCACACAAATGCATACACATACAGTGCCAGTCAAAAGTTTTGGACACACCTACTCATTCAAGGGTTTTTCTTTATTTGTACTCTTTTTTCACTATTATATAGTGTGAAGACATCCAAACTATGAAATAAACACACATGAAATCATGTAGTAGCCAAAAAAGTGTTATTTTTCATTTGGCATTCTATCAACCAGGTTCATGAGGTAGTCACCTGGAATGCATTTCAATGAACAGGTGTGCCATGTTAAAAGTTTAATTTGTGGAATGTCTTAATGAGTTTGAGCCTATCACTTTGTGTTGTGACAAGGTAGGTTGGTATACAGAAGATAGCCCTATTTGGTTAAAGACCAAGTCCATCTTGTGGCAAGAACAGCTCAAATAAGCAAAGAGAAATGACAGTCCATCATTACTTTAAGACGTGAAGATCAGTCGCAAAAACGAACAAGCGCTATGATGAAACTGGTCTCATGAGGACCGCCACAGGAAAGGAAGACCCAGAGTTACCTCTGCTGCAGAGGATAAGTTCATTAGAGTATTACCAGCCTCAGAAATTGCAGCCCAAATAATTTCTTCACAATGTCAAGTAACAGACACATCTCAACATCAACTGTTCAGAGGAGACTGTGTCAACCAGGCCTTCATGTCGAATTGCTGCAAAGAAACCACTACTAAAGGACATCAATAAGAAGAAGAGACTTGCTTGGGCAAAGAAACACGAGCAATGGAATTAGACGGTGGAAATCTGTACTTTTGAGATTTTTTGGTTCCAACTGCCGTGTCTTTGTGAGACGCAGAGTAGATGAACGGATGATCTCCGCATTTTGTGGTTCCCACCATGAAACATGGAGGAGAGGTGTGATGTGTGGGGTGCATTGCTGGTGACACTGTCTGTGATTTATTTAGATTCAAGGCACAATTAACCAGCATGGCACCACAGCATTCTGTGGAGAGTACGCCATCCCATCTGGTTTGCGCTTTTAGTGGGACTATCTTTTTTCTACAGGACAATGACCCAACACAACATCCAGGCTGTGTAAGAGTTATTTGACCAAGAAGGAGAGTGAATGGAGTGCTGCATCAGATGACCTGGCCTCACAAATCACCTGACCCAATTGAGATGGTTCGGTATGAGTTTGACTGTAGAGTGAAGGAAAAGCAGCCAACAAGTGTTGCAGCATATGTGGGGAACTCCTTCAGACTGTTGGAAAAGCATTCCAGTGAAGCTGGTGAGAGAATGCAAGTGTGTGCAAGCTGTCATCGGGGAAAAGGGTGGCTACTTTGAGAATCTAGAATCTTAAAATAAGTTTTGATGTTCTTCACTATTGTTCTACAATGTAGAAAATAGTAAAAATATAGAAAAATCCTTGAATGAGAAGGGGTGTCCAAACTTTTCTTTTGACTGGTACTGTACTATGACACACACACACACACACACACACACACACACACACACACCACACCACACACACACCACACACACACACACACACACACACACACACACAACACACACACACACACAACACACACACACACACAACACACAGCACACCAAGCAGCACCAACGCACAACACCACAAGCTGCACACACTACGGCATCAACACGCACACATCACCGCACAAGCCTCCAACATACATCACGGCACAACACACACACACACATGCTTCGAGTGTCCCTCTCACTGAGTGACAGGTTGTACATGGACGGCACAATATGAAAGCAGACCAATAGTACAATGGCTCGTCTCCGGGGAAACGGCTTAGCCTTGCATGCGTCCCGTCAGACATGAAAGAGACCGATTTCAGGTTGGCAGGAATGGACTGGGATAAAAAGGAACATTTGGTTCCGTGGCACTCAACATCGCCGGCGGCAACGGCTTTTAGGAAAAACGGATTCTGAGCCTTGATTATATACACAATCCTGAAACGCCAGACACGGAGGCGAGTTGAATTAAATTGGTGAAGATACATTAGGCTGCCATTTTCATCTCTCCTCTCAGCACGAGACCACAACTTCTCCCAAAACCAGGCAATGTCGAATATATCTACAACAATTCAGTGATCATGGTCTTTCACAGTAAGCATGTGCTAGGATCAGCCCTTTTATTGAGTCAAGCCAGTTACTGACTCTGTTAACAGCAGTGCCCTGCCAATATAAATGCAGTATTTGTTGTTGGTGTATTTTCACCATCCAGCCTCATTGTTTGTGGGTGTGTGTGTGTGTGTACAGCGCCCCATTGTGTGTGTGCGTGTGTGTTATCTTGGCCCTGGCCATGTCAATCAGCCCCTGCAGAGCACTGCCCTTACACGCTTCTGTTTATCTACTGCGCTGAGGACTGGGACACCAGATAAGAGTACATCACACACACACACACACACACACACACACACACACACACACACACACACACACACACACACACACACACACACACACACACAACACACACACACACACACACACACACACACACACACACACACACACACACACACACACACACACACACACACACACACACACACACAGTGAAACAGAGCTGTAATGACATTTTATCCTGCAGTTTAATTGACATGCATGTCTTTCATCTTCTTAAGAGGACTGATCCTCTCCCTTCTCTACTCTTGATTGAGTCATTTTAAGCTAGTGAATGCAGTTATTTATACTGTACCTGTTTTCACATAAATTAGCACCATTTGAATTCAAATGTCACATCCTAAACACAACTGAATTAGCTCTGCCAACAACCGCGAACTAATCGAGCAAGAGAATGAAGAAGTGAAAGAGAGCAGTGTACCTGTGAACTGCACATGTCCAGGAGGGTCTTGGGGAAATTGCAATGGCTGAATGAAACATCCGTCGATAAGTCTTCATGGACAGCAAGCTAGCCCACCTGGCCTGTGGTGTGTGTGTGTGTGTGTGGTGTGTGTGTGTGTGTGTGTGTGTGTGTGTGTGGTGTGTGTGTGTGTGTGTGTGTGTGTGTGTGTGTGTGTGTGTGTGTGTTGTGTGTGTGTGTGTGTGTGTGTTGTGTGTGTGTGTGTGTGTGTTGTGTTGTTGTGTGTGTGTGTGTGTGTGTGTGTGTGTGTGTGTGTTCGGTATGATGGGAGTATATTCAGCAGCCTTGCATCCCTGGCAGCACAGGCGCTCAGCACTGAAACACCAATACCTCGCAACTGATAAAGCCATGGACTCACAGACATGCATGCATTATCACAAACACGTTTGGGAGAGTGTGTGCATGTGTGTTGTTTGCGCACGCAGGCTTGTGTGGTGTTGCAGTATACTACAAGAATGGCCAATCTCTCTTTGCTTGTCTTTTCCCTTAAGTCCCAATTTCTCTACTGCCTGCAGTCAGAGATGGAGAGCTAGGGGTAGAGAGAGAGAGGTTGATGCTATCAGCGTTATAAAGGCCACCAGGTCATTGTCACGTGTCATTCAGAGTAACACTACTCCCTGATAACCCATGAACCCCCCCCCCTCGGCGTTAGGTGTGTGGGGTCCTGGAAGCCAGCCATCTGACGAGGCACGAAATAAACCCCCCTGCACTAGCCCGATAAACATCTAAAACGGTCCCTGGTCCCCAGGGGCTAATGGAGAGACTGGGAGCTATCAAATATTCATATGCGCGTGACAGGCTACAAGGACCCAGGTCTGTCAAACACTCGCCTTCAGAGTGTGATTTAACTTCCGCGCCCAGCCCGCCCCGGCAGCTGAGAAATTGATGTTTTGGGTTCCCCCGTCTTTTGCACGGAAGTAATACTTTAATGGACATATTTATTTAGACAACAGAGAACACCGGGTACAGGTTTTAATAGGTAAACAGCTCGTTGGTGGAATTGATGGCGATCCATAATGAAGGTCGTCGCAGGCTAATAGCTGTGCTTCCCTATGTCTTATGGAGCGGAAAAATCTCATGAATAGAGTGAATTCAGCCATCTTTCTCTTCCCTTCCCTTTCTGTCTATTCTGTCATTTTTTCTTTATCTCTGCGGTGTTTCTCTCTCTTTCTTTTACCCATCTCACTCTTGCTTGCTGCCTTTTTCGACTTCTCTTTCTTTCAATTCAATTCAATTCAATTCAATTGACTTTATTGACATGGCAAGTTATTATTACTACATTGTCATAAGTATACATATCGAAAAATTTAAATAAATATATATGTATATAATATACACAAATATATATATATATATATAAATGAAATGGTGGGATTAACAGCAATAATAATAGTAGTAGTGGAATGGGATTACCATTAATAACAGCTACAACAACAATATTAATCAGAACAACAATACATTAAAGCAACAGTAGTAACCACTGTCTAACATGACTGAGAAGACACATGACCTGGTACGAAAGACAAAACAAACTAAGCTAATGGGAAATATTATTCTTTCTTTTCTCTCTCTTCTTTCTCTCTCTATCTCTCCCTTGCTCTCACTCACTCCTCTCGCCACTCCCTCTCTTCCGACAGGCCGCGCCAGGATAAGATGACTCTATCCTAGGCCGGGCCTGTCCGCCTTCTCAGTCGCTCTCTCTCTCTCTCTCTCTGTCGATGTACGGTGTGTGTTTGGAGTCCTTGCCGGTGCGTCTGAAGGACAGAAGGACAGAGGAGCGGTCGTGGAGCCGTGTCAGGTGTCGTCTCCGGGAAACACGTGAAGGTGACGTTTGTAACTAGCGCGCCGTCTGTCGTCTGGAGAGAGGCCTGTCTTCTGGCTGCTGTCAGTGGCACAGGCCTGAGTTATGATTATGATTTATCATTATGATTTATGATACCTACTGCTGTTTTGTTCCTCTCAGACTGAGTGCAGTGTAGGGAAGGATGTGTGTGTGAGGATACAGGAGTGCCTCTATGTCCATTCAGAAACACCATGAGTCACGGCATAAAGCACACAACAGAAAAGGTTTCTGATTAGACTTACTGTTGCCTACCAACCAAAGTATTGTACAGACTTAATGCCAAACTGAGGGACATTTTGTAAATATCCTCAAATCCTACACCAGCCACTGTATGTTGGGGTGCAGTGAAACAGGCTGTCTGGACTAGGCAAGTCATTGAAGAACAAATTCTTATTTACAATGACGGCCTAGGAACAGTGGGTTAACTGCCTTGTTCAGGGGCAGAACGACCGATTTTTACCTTGTCAGCTCGGGTATTCGATCTAGCAACCGTTCGGTTACTGGCCCAATGCTCTAACCACTAGGCTTCCTGCCGCCCCACAGGAGAGGGAATGTGGGGGAGTGGGGATGTGGGGGAGGGCACTGGTACACATCCACAGATTAACCCTCACTCAGTAGACAGAAAATAGAGCGGAACTGAATGTGTATGTGTACATGTGTGTGCATGTGTGCATGTGCCTGTGTGTGCTCGTCCGTTGTGTGTCGGTGGGCAACCGTAGGGTGCATGTGACGCATCTAGTGTGGTAGTGCCTAGGTAGAGGTAAGTTGCATGGCCGGTGTTGGCCAGGTCAATGAGAACAGCATGAGACTGCTAACTCTACGTGCCAAGCACAATCTCATTGTCACTAACACCTTGTACCAGCAGAAGAGAAAATATAAAACATCATGGATGCTCCCACGCTCCAAACACTGGCACCTGATCGACTACGTCATAGTGAGACGTTCTGACACTAATGACAGCCTGCTGACACATGCCATGAGGGGTGCAGAATGCTGGACAGATCACGTATGATACCGGCTAAACTCCAGGGGAGAATCCGTCCCCTCAACGTCTGCAGAAGTCCAGTAAGAGGCGTCTGTACCCGGCATGAGAAAGCTGCAGTAAGGGAACTCAACTAAAGCTATCTATGGCTATAGAACTTGCTCCATCACCCCCCTGAAAACAGCTGATGGTCTGACTCTCTTGAAGGACCAAAACCAGATCCTGATGAGGTGGGCTGACCACTTTGAAGCACTACTTAATCAGCGTTCTCCTACAGACCACTCCATCCTGGAAGAACTGCCTGTCTGTCCACCCATTCAAGACATCCACCATTCACCAACCTTCCAAGAGGTGTTATCAGCTATCCGTTCCCTCAAGAACAACAGCGCTCCTGGCKCTGAGAGCATCCCGRCAGAGCTACTGAAGAAGGGAGGCTACTTGTGCACCAGAACGCTCCACCAGTACATCACTGAGGTTTGGGACGGGGAGATCGTCCCACAACAGTGGCGGGATGCAAACATTGTCAACATCTATAAGAACAAGGGTGACAAGTCCATCTGCGGCAGGAGTTTTGCCGACAAGGTCCCTGCCAAGGTGATGCTACACAGGCTGCTGAAGAACATCACAGAGGAACTGCTGCCAGAGTCCCTGTGGCTTCAGAARGAACAGGAGTACAKTCGACATGATATTCACGGCACGGCAACTCCAGAAGTAGTGCTGTGAACAACATTAGGACMTTTTCATGGCTTTTGTCGACCTCTCTAAGGCCTTCGACACAAATTTGTCAACATCCTTTGCCAATTCCATGATAGGATGATGGCTCGGGTGGCCATAGGAGGGCAGGAGTCAGTGCCCTTAGGCGTAAGCATCGGTGTGGGGCAGTGGTGTGTGCTGACACCTGTACCCTTTTTAACATGKAAACCTACTCAAAATCAGGAGACTCCAAGCAACCACTAAGGGGTTCTTGAGCTGAAGTATGCTGATGACTGTGCTCTTGTTGCCCAGACTCCAGAAGACCTTCACTCTGTCCTTCTAACGGCTGTGAGCGTCTATAGCAGGATGGGACTGTCTAGCAACACCCCCAAGACAGAGGTAGTCTGCCAATGGAGATCCAGCCCTCCACCCACCATGCCTGTCTTCACCATTGAACACACATCACTGGCAATAGTCCCGTCCTTCAAATACCTGGGCAGCATCCTCTTGGAGGACTGCAGAATCAACCTCAAAATTCAAAATACAATTAAGCAAGCATCAGCTGTCTTCGGGAAACTCAGATGCAGGGTTTTCCAAAACAGGGATCTCCACCTCCACACCAAAAATCAATGTCTATTTGGTATTTTGGTATTTTATTAGGATCCCCATTAGCGGTTGCAAAAGCAGCAGCTACTCTTCCTGGGGTCAGCTCAAAGACAGAACTACATTTAAAAAAATTAAGAACACGTAACCTACATATCAATGCATACACACAAACTATCTAGGCCAAATAGGGGAGAGGCGTTGTGCCGCGAGGTGTTGCTTTATCTGTTTTTGAAATCAGGTTTGCTGTTTTTTTTAGTAATATGAAATGGAAGGAAGTTCCATGCAATTAGGGCTCTATATAATACTGTACACTTTCTTGAATTTGTTCTGGATTTGGGGACTGTGAAAAGACCCCTGGTGACATGTCTGCTGGGATAAGTGTGTGTGTCAGAGCTTTGTGTAAGTTGACTATGCAAACAATTTTGGATTTTCAACACATTCATGTTTCTTATATAAAGAAGAAGTGATGCAGTCAGTCTCTCCTTAACTCTTAGCCAAGAGAGACTGGCATGCATAGTATTTATATCAGCCCTCTGATTACAGCTGCTGCTTAACTAGGTCTTTCCTTGCAGCACTGGACCACACGTCTGGACAATAATCAAGATTAGACAAAGCTAGAGCCTGCAGAACTTTCTTTTAAGAGTGTGGTGTCAAAAAAGCAGAAACATCTCTTTATTACGGCCAGACCTCTCCCCATCTTTACAACCATTGAATCTATATGTTTTGACCATGACAGTTCACAATCTAAAGTAACGCCAAGTAATTTAGTCTCCTCAACTTGTTCRACAGCCACACCATTCATTACCAGATTCAGCTGAGGTCTAGAACTTAWGGAATGAGTTGTACCAAATCAAATTCTCGTAGTTTTAGAGATGTTCAGGACCAGTTTATTACTGGCCACCCATTCCAAAACAGACTGCAACTCTTTGTTAAGGGTTTCAGTGACTTCATTAGCTGTGGTTACTGAATGTGTATATGGTTGAATCATCAGCATACATGGACACATGCTTTTTTTAATGCTAGTGGCAGGTCATTAKTAAAAATAGAACATAGTAGAGGGCCTAGAGAGCTGCCCTGCGGTACACCACACTTTACATGTTTGACATTAGAGAAGCTTCCATTAAAGAAAACCTTTGAGTTCTATTAGATAGATAGCTCTGAATCCACAATATGGCAGAGGTTGAAAAGCCATAACACAATTTTTTTACCATAACAGGTTATGGTCAGGTTATGGTCAATAACATCAAAGGCTGCACTGAAATCTAACAGTACAGCTCCCACAATCTTCTTATCAATTTATTTCAAACAATCATCAGTCATTTGTGTCAGTGCAGTACATGTTGAGTGCCCTTTTCCATAAGCATGCTGAAAATCTGTTGTTAATTTGTTTACAGATAAATGGCATTGTATTTGGTCAAACACAATTTTTTCCAACAGTTTGCTAAGAGCTGGCAGCAAGCTTATATGTCTGCTGTTAGAACCAGTTAAGGCTGCATTACCACACTTGGGTAGTAGAATTACTTTGGCTCCCCTCCAGGCCTGAGTACAAAGACTTTCCTCTAGGCTCAGATTAAAGATATGACAGATAGGAGTGGCTATAGAGTCAGCTACCATCCTCAGTAGCTTTCCATCTAAGATGTCAATGCCAGGAAGTTTTGTCATTATTGATCGATAACAATAATTTCCCCACCTCTCCCACACTAACTTTACAAAATTCAAACTTGCAAWGCTTTTCTTTCATTATTTGTTTTTTCTTGCATGAATATAATTGCACACTGTTCGTTGTTGGCATTTCCTGCCTAAGTTTGCCCACTTTGCCAATTAAATAATAATGAAACTAATTGGCAACATCAAWGGTTTCGTGATGAATAAGCCATCTGATTCGATGAAAGATGGAGTTGAATTTGTCTTTCTGCCCATAATTTAATTTAAAGTACTCCAAAGTTTTTTTCCATCATTCTTTAAATCATTGATCTTGGCTTCATAATACAGTTTCTTCTTCTTTTTGTTGAGTTTAGTCACATCACTTCTCAGTTTGCAGTAAGTCAGCCAGTCAGATGTGCAGCCAGACTAATTAGCCACTCCTTTTCCCCCATCTCTTTCAACCATACAGTTTTTCAATTCCTCATCAATCCATGGAGCCTTAACAGTTCTAACAGTCAGTTTCTTAACAGGTGCATGTTTATCAATAATTGGAAGAAGCAATTTCATAAATTCATCAAGTGCAGCGTCTGGATGCTCCTCATTAATCACATCAGACCAACAAGTATTTTTAACATCATCCACATAAGAGTCACAGCAAAATATTTTAGGCCCAGCTGTTGGAACTTTGGCTTTCCTGAGTATAGCGACTATATTGCGATCACTGCATCCAATGGGTACGGATACAGCTTTAGAACAAAGTTCTACAGTATTAGTAAAAATGTGATCAATACATGTGGATGATCTTGTTCCTGTAGTGTTTGTAAACACCCTGGTAGGTTGATTAATAATCTGAACCAGATTACAGGCACTGGTTACAGTGAGAAGCTTCTTCTTGAGCAGACAGCTTGATGAAAACCAGTCAATATTCAGGTCCCCAAGAAAGTACCTCTCTGTCACATACACTATCAAGCATTTCACACATATAATTTAGTGGGTGACTGTTAGCACTTGGTGGCCTATAGCAACACCCCCCAAAAAAGGCTTTAGATGTGTCAAGTGAACCTGCAACCACAACACTTCAATAACACTTGACGTAAGATCTTCTCTAAGCATTACAGGGATATGGTTCTAAATCTATACAGCAACACCTCCCCCATAAGCATTCCTGTCTCTTCTATAGATGTTAGATCCTTGTATTGCTACTGCTGTATCATCAAATGAATTATCTAAGTGAGTCTCAAAAATGGCTAATATATGAATGTTATCTTATGTTATCAAGTTATTGATTTCATGAACCTTATTTCTGAGGCTACATATATTAATATGGGCTCTTTTCAGCTCTTTCCTGTGTAGCTTATCAGAGATAGACATAAAACTGAAAAGAGCAGACAAAGCAAGAGAAAGAAATATACATTCAGCAGTCCATTAATCAATTGGTGTGTGTGTGTGTGTGCCGGGGGTTGAAGCCAAGTCTATCAAGCCATCTGCATCCCCACTCTTCTTTACAGCTGTGAATCCTGGGTCACTTACAGTCGCCACGACAAGCAGCTTGAGCCATTCTACATAAGCTGCCTGCTGCGCATCCAGGGAATCAGCTGGTGCGACGTGTGCCTCATAAAGAAATACGTGCTAAGACCAACTGTAAGAGTACGGAGGCCTTGGTCCCCCAACACCAACTGTAAGAGTATGGAGGTCATGGTCACCCAACACCAACTGTAAGAGTATGGAGGCCTTGGTCACCCAGCACCAACTGTAAGAGTAT
>NC_036874.1:16990750-17002868 GCF_002910315.2 Salvelinus sp. IW2-2015 | reverse complement strand
TCTCTTTTTTTAATTTTCTCTTTCTAAATCCTTATAGCAGCCCCTCTTGAAAGCTCTCTGTCTCTCTCTTTTTTCTATTCCATGCCCCTTTCCCGGGGTCTTTCTTTCCTCATCTCACAGTCTCTCTCTCTGAGTGTTGCACTCCCTGTTTGTTATCTCTCTCTATATCCCATCCTCTCTGTTTCTCGCTGTCTATCTGAGGTGTGTGAGACAGGAGGTAAGCGGTTCCTGTCAAAAGCCATGCTACTCACTCACTTCTGATCCCAATGGCTCTGTGTTGTAGACATTTGTCTTTGTTGTCCTGTTCTACACCTTGGTCCTCTGTACCAGAAAGATAGTAAAACAGTCCTCTCCTCTCCTCTCACCATGTCACTGGAGCTGATTAGGGTCTGAGTGGCTACAGAAGGGAGGGAGGGAGGGAGAGTTTGGCACTGAGCTGGGTAATGGAGGGTTTATTATTCTCAGTAGCACAATCAAACGTTGGCCCTCTGAACAGAGAGAGAAGAAGAGCTGGCAAATCATCCTGGGGGCTTTCTCTCTCCCTCTCCCTCTCTCTTTCCCTCTTTCCCTCTCTCTTTCCCTCTCTTGCTTCTACCCTCCGCCTTTCCTTCATGCAGGGGTATGAGTGCTATCCATCTGTCAGCTGTCAGTGCCAGTGAGAGATATACAGAGCTGTCACTTCTCGTCAGGCCGCGTTTTGGGAGGCRCTTTTGCAGCTGCCGCGCTGCAAATACTTTCCCGATGGCAGCCAGGACCAGAGTCAAGCTATTCGAACACACGCATGAGGGCGCGCACCAACTCGCTCGGGTACGACGAACGCACTCGGGTATGCACGCGGGCACGCACAAACATACACAAGCACACACACGGGTACACACTGTGGATAAGGTGACAAAATGGACAGGAAGTGCCAATACAATATTGTGTGTATTTTGGGCCCAGTGCAGATTGAAACTGTGTGTGCTTGTGTTGCGTGTATGTTCCAGCACAATGGCATCTCATCAAAGTCGGGCTTTTGGGGGGGACGGGTATAGACAGGAGGGGTGTGGTGCCAAGGGGTGCAGCAAAGAGCGAAGCAGAGGGAGGGCTTCAGGAGCAATTAGACGTATTGATTGCAGGCCTTGGATGACACTGCACACAGACTGAGTAGTACACAAGTAGACTCTTATGACAGAACAAGAGAAAGGGGAGGTGTCCATGTGTCTGTATGTCTGTCCGTATGTCTATATGTATAATGTTTACTAGATTTGATAGTTTGCCTGCTGGATCTACGTGGTATTTGGCTCATTGTCATGGAAGCTGTTTCTGGGCGGAAAGAAACACGACCCGGCCAATTAGCACGACATCATGTCAGCTTGTTCGGTAATCCTGATACAGTGTCAATCCCACACGTGCCGATAGGGAGCGAAAGGGAGGGAGGGAGAAAGAGAAAGAGCTACTGTATATATATATAAAGAGAAACTTATAAAGAGAGAGGGAGAGAGTAGGAGAGAGAGAGATATGTAGCAAGAGAGAAGGAGAGAGAGAGAGATGAGAGAGAGAGAGAAGGAGAGAGAGAGAGATATGTAGCAAGAGAGAAGGAGAGAGAGAGAGATGAGCAGGGAGAGTGAGAGGAATGGCTGAGATCTCCGGAGAGACAGATAAATCCATGTCATCCGCAGATGACATTGTGTATGCGACGGGTGAGATGTTAACATTCCCCGCCGTCCCAGCCACTCCGCGGGGACAAGAGAGGAGCAAGGCCTGCTGGGGGATCTGTTTAGATGATCAAACATGCCAGGAACTCACTAGGCTGGACCTAGGTATTCTCTAGCACACAAAGAGGGGCAGACCGCCATCGAGATATACTACATTCACTTTACACTATGCCTCTGTAGACATAGGCCTAGATTCATAAAATGTTTATGCACTGCTAATGAATTTGGTATGTTTGTGTTATGAATGTGTCCTTATCGGTACCCTTCGCGTAAAGTGTTACCAAGAAAGTGTTACTTTATTTTGTGTCTCACTTTCACAGTCTTAGTTCGTCTTTTCTCATGGTGTTGTCTTAGCACACGCACACGCACAGTCAACTGAGAAACGTACACGCGTGCCGACACARACACACCCCTCCTCTACCTCTCCAAGCCATCATTGGCAGTAATTCAGTGACGCCTGTGACTGCCAGTACTGCGGATTTGCTACTGGAGCGAGCACTGGGTTGATTACCCTGATGTATGCACACCATTAATACAGAAAATTGGAGATTTTTGTTTTTCTCCACATTGTGACCCAACCGGTGACTCCGGATCATGCCGACTAGTGCATTCTGGATAGTGCCCCCCAAAATATTTTAAAACATTTTACGAGAAATCGCAGAATTATTTTTTTCTTCAATTCATGACAAAAATGCTGATCGGACATGCCTGTGTAGTGGCAATTTTTCTGGATAGGAGGCGCGAAAATTATTTTATAACCATTATACGAGAAATTGGAGATTTTGTATTTTCTTGGCATTCGTTGACCAAAAACGGTGACTCTCGACATCGCCGAGCTGGCGCTACATTCGGATAGGCCAAAAAAATTAATTTAAGCATTTTCCCCCGAAAAAGTGCTAGATTTCTTTCTCCATCTCGTGACCCAAAACGGTGACTCGGACATGCGACTGGCAACTTCTGGTAGTCCCAAAATGTTTTAAACCATTTTCACAGATAAATGCAGATTATTCTTTTTTTCTCACATCTTTGACTCAAGAAATGGTTGGTAGCTAAAAATTCACTTTTATAACCAATTTTAACAGCAAAAGTGTAGATTTATTTCTTCCTTCTCGTGTAGTCGTTGACCAAAAAATGGTGGCTCTGGACATGCGAAACTGGCGACATTCTGGATAGGTTCCAAAAATATTTTACAAAACTATTTTTCTGAGAAATTCAGATTTTTTCTTCTACACTTTCTTGACAGGATGGTGACTCTCCGACATCTCCTGTGGTTCGCGGCATTCTGGATAGGCCCGAAAAAATATTTTATAACCATGTTTCACGAGAAAAGAGCTGATTAATTTTTCTTCACATCGTTTCTCGACCAAAATTATGGTGTCCGGACATGCGAACTGTGTCGACATTCCTGGATTAGGCCGAAAAATATTGTTAATAACCATTTTATCGAGAAATCTCAGATTTCTTTTTTTTCTTCACATTTCTTTCTTCTGTACAAGAAATGGTCTGACTTCGGAATTGCGACCTAGCGGTATCTTCTGGATGGCCGCTAAATGATAGGTTTTTATAACCATTTTCACAAGAAAGAGCTGATTAATTTTTTTCAACATCTCCCTGTTTGAGCCAAAAATGGATGGTGTGGACATCCGAACTGGCGACTATCTGGATAGGCCCAAATATTTTAAAACATTGTTCTCGAGAAATGCAGATTCTTTTTTTTCTTCAATTCATGACCAAATATGGTGATCGGGACATGCCGCACTAGCGGAATTCTGGATAGGCCCCAAAAATATTTTAAAACATTTTCAGAGACTCGCAGATTTTTTTTCTTTCATTCATGACCAAAATGGTGACTCCGGACTGCCGAACTAGCGGCTTCTTGAGATAGCGCCGAAAATATTTTATAGCCGCATTTTTCACAAGCAAGCAGCTGAATTAATTTTTCTTTCACATTCGTGACCAAAATGGTGGCCGGACATGCCGACTGGCGACATTCTGGATAGCGCCAAAATATTTTAAAACATTTTCTCGAGAAATAGCAGATTCTTTTTTTCTTCAATTCATGACCAAAATGTGGACTCCGACATGCGAACTGGGATTCTGGATGGCCCAAAATTTTTTTAAAACCATTTTCACGAGAAATCGGAGATTGTCTTTTTTTCTTCAATTCATGAACCAAAAAATGGTGACTCCGGACATGCCTCGACTAAGGGCATTCTTGGATAGGCCCGATAAAGAATATTTTATAAATTATACGAGAATTTGAGAATTTTGTTTTTTCTCCATAATCGTGCCTCCAAAATACGGTGATCCGGACATACGCCGAACTGGAACATTCTGGATTGTCCCAAAAAATGTAAATTTTCACGAGAATGCAGATTTTTTTTTTCTTCACATTCTTGAACAAAAATGGTTGGATAGGTGTAAGGACAATAATTGAAAACAATTTTAACGAAAAGTGTACGATTTCAATTTTTCTCATAGGTCGTTGACTCAAAACGGTGATCTCGGACATGCCGAACTGGCGACATTCTGAGGCCACCAAAAATGATTTTAAAACCATTTTCACGAGAATCGAGAATTCTTTTTTTTTTCAATTCATGCACCAAAATGGTGATCGGACATGCCGAACTAGTGCATTCTGGATAGGCGAAAAAAATATTTTATTAACCATTATACAGAGAAATTGGAGATTTGTTTTTCTGTCAATTCGTGACCAAAAGGTGATCGGACATGCCGAAGCTAGTGCATTCTGGATAGGCCCCCAAAAATATTTTAAACCATTTTCACGAAATCGCCAGATTATTTTTTTCTTCAATTCATGACCAAAAATGGTGAGTCCGGTCATGCCGAACTAGTGGCATTCTGGAATGGCCTGAAGATATTTTTATAAAATTATCAGAGAAATTGGAGATTTTGTTTTTCTTCACATTCGTGACAAACGGTGATCGGACATGCGAAATTAGCTGCATTCTGGATAGGCCAAAAGTAACATTTTCCACGAGAATCGAAGATTATTTTTTCTTCAATTCATGACCAAAAAATGGTGATTCAGGACATTGCCGACTAGTGCATTCTGGATGGCCGAAAAAATATTTTATAACCATGTATCACGAGAAATTGGAGATTTGTTTTTCTTCAACTTGTGACCAAAGGGTGATTCCGAACATGCCGAGCTGGGACTTCTGGATAGGCCAAAAAAATTATTTTAAAGCTTTTTCAACGAAAAGTGCAGATTTTCTCTAATCGTCGACCTCAAACGGTGATCGGACAGCCAGAATGGGAACATTCTGGATAAGTCCACCAAAATGTAAACACCATTTTCACGAGAAAAATTCGCAGATTTATTTTTTTTATTCACATTCTTGAAAAAATGGTTGGATGGCTAAAAAATATGTTTAAAACAATTTTAAACGAAACAAGTGCAGATTTATTTTCTTATAGTCGTGAACAAAAAATGGTGTCCGGAATGCCGAACTTGGGACATTCTGGAATAGGCCCAAAAATATTTTAAAACCATCGTCTCCGTGAGAATTCAGATTTTTTTTCTTCCATTGTTGACAAGGGGAATGGGTGACTCGGACATGCCGAAGCTATGCGCATTCTGGAATAGGCCGAAAAATATTTTATACCATTTCACAAGAAAGAGGCTGATTAATTTTTCTTTTCACATTCGTGCCAAAATGGTGGCTCCGGACATGCCGAAACTGGGACATTCTGATAGGCCAAAAATTTTTAAAACCATTTTCTCGAGAAATTCAGATTTTTTTTTCTTCACATTCTTGACAGCAAGAATGGTGATCCGGACATGCGAATAGCGGCATTCGGTAGGCTGAAAATATTTTATAACCATTTTCACAAGAAAGAGCTGATTAATTTTTTTTCTCAACATTCGGTTGACGCAAAATGGTGGCTCCGGACATGCCGAACTGGGAATTCCTGGATAGGCCCAAAATATTTTAAAACCATTTTCTCGAGAAATCGCTGAGATTCTTTTTTTCTTCAATTCATGAACAAAAAATGGTGCTCCGGACATGCGAACTAGCGGCATTCTGGATAGGCGCAAAATATTTTAAAACCATTGCACGAGAAATCGCAGATTCTTTTTTCTCAATTATGCAAAAAATGGTGTCTTCCGGACATGCGAACTAGGGCATTCTGGATAGGCCCGAAAAATATTTTATACATTTTCCAAGACAGAGCTGATTAATTTTTTTCACTCGTTGACAAAAATGGTGGCTCGGACACATGCCGACATGGGAATTCTGGATAGGACCCAAACATATTTTAAAAATTTTTCTCGAGAACTCGCAGATTTTTCTTTTTTTTCTGCAATTCATGACAAAAAATAGGGGTGACTCCGCGGACATGTGCCGAATAGCCGGCATTCTGGTAGGCCCCAAAATATTTAAACCATTTTCACGAGAAATCGAGATTTCTTTTATTTTTTCTTTAATTCTGACCAAAAAATGGTGGACTCGGACATTGGCGCGATAGGCGGCTTCTGGATAGGCCCGAAAAAATATTTTATAACCATTATCACGAGAAATTTGAGATTTTGTATTTTTTCATATCGTGTTACCGCAAAAGTGTTGACTCCGGCAATGCGAACTGGAACATTCTGGATTGTCCGCCAAAAATGTAAACATTTTACGAGAAATCGAGATTTTTTTTTCTTCACATTCTTGACAAAAAATGGTTGGATGGCCTAAAAAATATTTAAACAATTTTAACGAAAAGTGAGATTTATTTTTCTTCATAGTCGTGACCCAAACGGTGATTCGGATGGGAGAACTGGGCGACATTCTGATAGGCCCCAAAATATTTTAAAACCATTTTCACGAGAAACTGCAGATTCTTTTTTTCTTCATTCATGACCAAAAAATGGTGATGCGGACATGCTGTGATTGTGCATCCTGGATAGGTCGAAAAAATATTTTTTATAACATTATCAGAGAATTGGATTTTTGTTTTTCTTTCACATTCGTGACCCAAAACGGGTGACTCCGGATGCGAACTAGTGCATTCTGGATAGGCGCCCCAAAATATTTTAACAACCATTTTCCACTGAGAAATCGAGATCTTTTTTTTCTCCTTTCAATTCATTGACCAAAAATGGTTGATCTCTCTGGCTGCGAATGGCGACTTCTGGATAGGGCCCCCCAAAATATTTAAAACATTTTCACGAGAAATGAGATTCTTTTTTTCTTCAATTCAGCAAAAAAGGTGACTCCGGCATGCGATAGCGGATTCTGGATAGGCGACCTCCTTCCGGATAGATCTGATTGTCGTGAGTCATCTTGTCAAGCATGCACTGCACCCGGGGTAGAAATGTCACGAGGGGTTGAAAAACGAGTTTAATGACTCTAACAACCTAAGTTGTCATGTAAACCTTCAACTGAGACTGTAACCTCTTAGGGCTGGTCCGTAAGTTGTGCTATTTCTAAGCCAAGATGGAGAGTGAGGAGTGCTGCATCAGACCTGACCTGTCCTCCACAATCCCTGACCTCAACCAAATCTGAGATGTTTTGGGATGAGTCAGACCACAGAGTGAAGGAAAAGCAGCCAACAAGTGCTCAAGCATATGTGGGAACTCCTTCAGACTGTTGGAAAAGTATCCAGGTGAAGCTCGTTGAGAGAATGCCAGGAGTGTGTAATGCTGTCTCAAGGCAAGGTGCTTTTCTCTGAGAATCTCAAATATAAATAATATTTTGATTTGTTTAAACTTTTGATTCCATATGGTGTTATTTCATAAGTTTTTTATGTCTTTACTATTATTCTACAGATGTAGAAAATAGTAAAAAATAAAGAAAAAACCATTGGAATGAGTAGTGTGTTCTAAAACTTTTGAGTGTACGTCAAATTAGTTGTTTAAAACCCCAAAATTTTATAAGAATCTTAACTCTATTTGAAGGGCGTATAAAGAACTTTGTTAACACTAATCATAACTCCCATATACCCTGCATCTGCGATTCCTAAGCAGCGTCCATAGCATTTTATAAATTTTTTTTTACTGTATTTTGCTTGTGGGACAGATTCGACCCTGTAACTTGACACTTCCGGTCCTCACGCATGGCTTTGGGAGAGTGATATGAAATGGGCCCTTTAGCCATGACCGCCACTTCCGTCCAAGGATTTCCCAGTTACACTCCCTAAATGGATATACACCAACACACACACACACGCAGGACACACACGGCGCACACAATTCACACTACAGCACACCAACACACACTCCTGTGGATTACTCTGATTCGTTTCACAGGTTCAGGCAGCTGCATTGAATGTTTGTCACCCGCTGGAGACACATATAAGCAAAGGAATAGGGAAATGGTAATTGATTCAAATGGAGATGGACAGTAGTTCTTTAAGAAAGACAAGTGTGTTCGATACAAATTGATTTTAACTGAGACGGAATGACAGCGAGTAGATTGGAATGGACTCGGCAGCAAATTATAGGTCACACTGCTTTCATTGCAGTTTGTTTTTTGTCGGTACATTCACTTGCTTATAGTATTAAAAATTCTAAGCTAATTCTAAAGCATCTGAGTTCTATTTCTATCTTGTTGCAGGTGGCAATGGGAAAATTAGATAAATAAATAAAAACCCTGCACACTGCTCTTGGTAGTCACTTATTTTTATTAAATCTACGTGTTCCTTCTCTCTCTTCTCTCCTCAATTCAATTCAAATTCAATTAATTTTTTGGCTTTTTGGCATAGACGTACAATGTAAATTGCCAAAGCCTTGTTTAACAATGTAAAAATGAGATACAAAATCTGTACGGACTGACATAACAAAATAAAACCAAGGGTCAAAAATAACCATAAATTCACACATACAATAAACATACAAAGTAAAAGGAATGTGTCAGGTTGAATTGGTCTGTCAGACACTGTCCCTCAACTTATGGCAGGCGCATGTATGTACGCTGCCAACCCACAGCTTTCTGCGTCCTCCCCAGCAGGACGGGTAGCCTATCCTCAATCAGAGAGGTTTTGAAACCTTGAAAAGAGTTTCAAATTTGGGGAATGCAACTCTCCCATTGTTTAATTTTTTTTGAACATTTTTGTCAGGAAATGCCTTGCTCCGTCTCAGGTCTGGCTAAATTGTGCAGTGGTTGCAAAACATACAGAGGTCGGAGGCTTTCTCTACAGGGACTCAGTTTTACCTGTGTCTACGAACCCTTATCAATGCAAGCTGTGTTCACTGAGCCTGTACTTTTGTCAAGGTTTTTTCTCAAAGTTTTGATAGTAACCAGTCCAAATTTTAGACAACGGTGTATGTGTTTAGTGGCCAAGGTAGGCACTGCATTTTTGCTTTGTGGTTTGTCTTGTGTTATTCCCCCAATAAGCAATATAGTCTTTTGTTTTGACTGTGTGTTAATTTTGGTTTATGCTGATTGATTGGATGTCTTGGTTCCGAGGTTAGTGTGTTAGTAGAACAAGGTTTTGTGAAACTCAAGCCAGGACCAGACTGGGAATGAGGACGGGACTCTTTTCTTTTGTTCAGCGTCTTGGTATTTGCAGGCTTGTAATGATATGAGAGGGGTGACTGTATTTTAGATGTTTTCCAACTAATTGCTCTTTTTTTGAAGTTTTTTAATTATTAGTGGATATCGCTAATTCTGCCCTGCAATGCAGTGTTGCTAGTTTTCTCATGGACGTGTAGAAAATCTTACAGAACCTGCTGCCAGGGTTTCAATTGGGTGATGTTTGTCCCATTTTGAATGATCTTTGTTTGCAAGTGGCCCACACCTTTCGCTTGCCATACAAGTGCAATTGGTTCAATGACAAATTTGTCAATTAGTTTAAGGGGCCAATTTAATAAGGGTATTTCAATTTGAATTGCTTTTTAATTGCGTCAGACATGCCCTGCTGCTTTTCTTCAGTTCATTACTTGCTTCATTAAAGGTGCAGTTTGAGCTTATTTTTAAAACCTAAGAATTGTGTGTGTGCAGTGCTCGTATATAATTTGTACCCAATTGAATGAACTTTGGTCTAATCCCTAAGATCTGGACTTCCTCTGGAAAAATCATTATTTTCAAGTCTTTTTGGGTTACTACTGCAGGGCCCAGGCAGTCTCCTCCTCTCTCTCCTCCTCTTCTTCTGCTCTCTCTCTCTCTCTCTCTCTTCTGCTCTCTTCTCACTGCTCTCTCATCTCTTCTGTCTCTCTCTTCTCTTCTTCTTCTTGCCCTCTTTCAGTCTCTCCTTCCTCTCTCTCTCTCCTCTCTCTTCTCCCTCTCTCTTTCTCTCTCTCTCTCTCTCTCTCTCTTCTCTCTCTCCTCTCTCTCTCTCTCCTCTCTCTCTCTCCTCTCTCCTCTCTTCTCCTCTCTCTTTCTCTCTCTCTCGTACTCCTCTCCTCCTCTCTCTCTTCTCTCTCTCTCTCTCTCCTCTCTTGCTCTTTCTCTTCTCTCTATCTCTCTTCTCTCTCTGCTGCTCCTCCTCCTCTTCTCTCTCATTTCTCTCTCTCTCCTCCTCTCCCTGCTCTGTCGTCTCTTCTCTCTTTGTCGTTCTCTCTCTCCCTCGCTCCCCGTGCTTCTTCGTCTTAACTGCTCGTGTCTCCTCTACTCTGCATCCCTCTCCTCAACCTTCTGTCTCGTTTCATCTGTATCTCGCTCGTTGTCTCGTATTCCTCTCTCGTGGTCCTGTTTCTCGTCTCTCTCTTACTGCTTTCTCTCGTTCTCTCTCTCTTTTCACATGTCTCTCTCTCTCTGTGTGAATTCCTTCCATCTCTTCACTGCAGTTACTAACATCTCAGTGGCGTTTGCCTCATTCCAGAATGCACTGACATTTCTTGTTATTGTTGTGTGGCGTGGGTGTAATAGACTACTACAAGTATGTTAAAGTGTATTTATGGGTCTCATTGCCGTAGTGAATAAAGAGATAGGAGGTTGATGGATCCGACAATGTTGGCCGAAGTGACGTTCTATGTTAAAGACATATTAGTGTTTGGAATCTG
This sequence comes from Salvelinus sp. IW2-2015, assembly GCF_002910315.2. Lineage (NCBI taxonomy): Eukaryota > Metazoa > Chordata > Actinopteri > Salmoniformes > Salmonidae > Salvelinus > Salvelinus sp. IW2-2015. The sequence continues at coordinate 16,992,215 of NC_036874.1, read as the reverse complement.
AAGCATGCGAGCGTGATTTTCATGCATGGGCTCATGCATAGAAGTATATGAACCGACATTGGGTGGTAAACAACGAATTACTTTCCAAAATGTAATGCCATTACATTTACTAGTTCCTGTTTAATAATTGTAATCATCACTTTTGATTACCCCACATCAGCAATGTAATCGGATTACTTTTCAGTTACTTTTGGATTACTATCCCCTTAACAGGCTTAGAAAAATCCAAAATTGATCTTTCAATATGCAGTTGGTGTGTCATCATATGGTCTCTCAATTGTGTCAGACTCACTCAGGTGGAACAAACTTTTGTTCATGTGATTCAATGGTCATTGAGATGTATTTTTCGCAAACATTCTTTCTAATGTAAAAGTAATCAAGAAGTAAATCATGTCTTTTTTCAAAGTTTATCTTTAATCTGATTGCAATATTTTTTGCTGGTAAATAACTTATTACAGTTACAGTTTTTTTGGTAAACAGACTAACAATCAGACAAACCTGTACATGCAAAAAAACACACTGGTGAACACACACACACACACTCACACACACACACACCACACACAACACAACACACAACGAACACACACACACACACACCACACACACACACAGCACACAACACACCCACAACACACACACGCACAACACACACACGTCACAACAAGGAATGTAACACACGGAGGTAGATAACACGTTGTGGTGAGAGATAGGAGGGCTTGCTGTCGGTGCCGCGAGCAGCCATTAAATAACATGTCAAGTTGTGCCGTCTTTGTAGCTCTAATTGATGTATCATGCCAGGCTACTTTCCCCTGTGAAGAAGAAGCCAAAGGATCGCACCTACAGACACAACTCCCCAGACCTGCTGTCTCGTTGTCTCGTCTTCTTCTCATCCGCACGTGATCGTCTCCCTCATGTTGTCGAACGAAAACAAAAAAGACGCCGGCGGCGTTGAATCGAGTTTGTTTTGTACGATGATGTTAGTTTGAAAAGGCAACATCAGACAACCGCTGCTTTTGTGACTCGTGAACATCGCTGTAACATCGCTGTAATCCCCAGAAGTGATGTTGGTTGTGAGTGGTATGGGTTTGACAAAGAGGAATAAGAGGATTCTCTGTAAAATGCTCTGTTTTGTTGTGTTTACTGCGATATCGCGCCCTAGGTGAGAGGCTTCTGGCTCTACTGTCGTCTCTGGCTTTGGAAGAGCAGGCTCACCTCCGGATTAAAGTTTGTTTGTTTTACGTTTAGCGAGCGAGAGCGGCCTCTCTCCTTCTTCTTCTCCCACTCACCGTATGCGGACTCGCACACACTCTTGGAACTCAGACCGCACCGCACTGCGCCACACACGCACACACATTACGCACACCAACACACACACCCACACACAGAGCCACACACCTCAGATCAGAGTAGTGTGGAGTGCTGAGGCTGCATATAGTATGCTGAGAGAATTGTCAAGTGTCTA
>NC_036874.1:16989656-16990725 GCF_002910315.2 Salvelinus sp. IW2-2015 | reverse complement strand
GTGTAGTTCGGGCAAGCGTGTCGGTAATTCATCAGTTGATGTTCGTGTGAAAGTGTGCTAAGACATCAACATTAGAACAGAAGGCAACGTCAAAACGCTGGTGGAGACACACCCCTCCTCTACCTCTCCAAGCCATCATTGGCAGTAATTCAGTGACGCCTGTGACTGCCAGTACTGCGGATTTGCTACTGGAGCGAGCACTGGGTTGATTACCCTGATGTATGCACACRGAGACACTTGACAATCTCTCAGCATTTACATATGCAGCCTCAGCACTCCGCACTACTTCTGATCTGAGGGGTGTGTGGCTCTGTGTGTGGTGTGTGTGTGGTGTGTGTGTGTGTGTGTGCGCGTGTGTGCACGTGTGCGCGTGCGTGTCTGAGCTTCCAAGAGTGTGTGCGAGTCTGCATACGGTGAGTGGGAGAAGAAGAGGAGAGAAAGAGGCCGCTCTCGCTCGCTTAAACGTAAAACAAACAAACTTTAATCCGAGGCTGAGGCCTGCTCTTCAAAGCCGAGACGAAAGTAGAGCCAGAAGCCTCTCACCTAGGGGCGCGTATCGCAGTAAACACACAAACAGAGCATTTACAGAGATCCTCTTATTCCCTCTTTTGTCAACCCATACCACTCACAACCAACACACTTCTGGGGATTACAGCGATGTTACAGCGATGTTCACGAGTCACAAAAGCAGCGGTTTGTCTGATGTTGCTCTTTTCAAATAAAAGTCATCGTWCAAAAACAAAACTCCGATTCAACGCCGCGGCGTCTTTTTTGTTTTCTGTTCGACAACATGAGGGAGACGATCACGTTGCGGATGAGAAGAAGACGAGACAACGAGACAGCAGGTCTGGGGAGTTGTGCTGGGTGTCGATCCTTTGGCTTCTTCTTCACAGGGAAAGTAGGCCTGGCTGATCATCATTAGAGCTACAAAGACGTGCACAACTTGACATGTTTATTTAATGGCTGCTCGCGGCACCGACAGCAAGCTGCTCCTATCTCTCACCACAACGTGTTGATCTACCTCCGTGTGTTTACATTCCTTTGTGTGTGTGTGTGTGTGTGTGTGTGT
>NC_036874.1:16982951-16989631 GCF_002910315.2 Salvelinus sp. IW2-2015 | reverse complement strand
GTGGTGTGTGTGTGTGTGTGTGTGTGGTGTGTGTGTGTGTGTGCTGTGTGTAGTGGTGTGTTGTGGTTTGGCCGTGTGTGTGTTGTGTTCACCGGTGTTGTTTTTATGCATGTACGGTTGTCTGATTGTATCCTGTTTAACCAAAAAACTGGTAACTGTAAATTTAGTATACCGTTACCAGCAACAAATATTGCAATCAGATTAATGATACTTTTGAAAAAAGAGATATTACTATCTTGATTATTTTACATTTAGAAAGAATGTTTGCGAAAATACATCTCAATGACCATTGAAGTCACATTGAACAAAAAGTTTGGTTCACCTGATGAGTCTGACTACAATTGAGAACCATCATGAGATGACACCACAACTGATTTGAAAGATCAATTTGGAATTTTTTTGTTCCTTAAAGATGCCCGATCTTACAGGGGATAGAATCACAAAAGTAACCTGAAGTATATTTGGTCCGCGTGAGCGCGATTCACATGAAGAAGCTTTTTAAACGCGAATTTTGGTTATATTGGAAAATCTAACATGCCATATTTCATGTCATGCTCACAGCATAAAGTACTATGAAGTCGACCTGCCATTATATCGATATGCTTTAAACAGGCTAACGCGGCTAGTAATGTAATGGGATTACATTTTTGAAAGGTATATTTGTGTTTTGGTGTACCAGACAATGCATGCGGTTCATTATAACTATCTAAAGCCTAGCCATGACATAGAAATGCACATGCAAAACTCTTACGATTAATTCGTCAAACTATTTATGAGTATAAATAGATATTTAGAACGCACCATCATTCGGTACCAATCATTGATCGCCTCGAAAGTCATACTCATTAATTCTTAATAATTCAGTTACACATACCGGGCATGACGAGCACTTCATAATTACGACTTAATCAACTACTGTAGTCAGCAATTTTAACACAAGCACAAACAATATTTCCAAGACAAATAGGTCAATGGCTAATCGAACTAACTTTTTCATGTAATTTGAGGTCATTATCGTGGCACGCTTAACTAAGAATGTTTAGATGAACGCATTAATCAGAATGAAGATCCGAAAATTGCTTTCGACATCAGTTCAAGAGTTAAGAGATGCATGTTGAATCATGAGACAGAGGAGAGTAGGTACGATGAGACAAGTTAGATGATGTAAGAGACTACAAGCAGTAAGAGAGACAGGACCACGAGTGATGATGAGATAATCACAGAAGACATACTAAGCGACATAAAGTGCAGGAGTAGAATCGAGTGCAGTCCACACACGGAGTAGAGAGAGAGAAAGAGAAACGCACTCAGAAAGGAATGAATGAGTCTCGTCGGAGGTAAGGAATAGATGAAGATCAATGAGCGCAGGCAGAGGACATAGAGATATTTTCTGCAAGAAGCACTGAAAACAGCTACTCGACTTTCAGCAGTGAATGAGAAGACGAGAAATGAGCGAGAGAGGAGAATAGAGAAAAGAAGAGAGAAATAGAGAGAGAGAGAACGAAGAGGAGCGCAAGACAAAGGAGAAAGGATGAGATGAGCATATGGAGAGCCAAAGTAGACGAGTAATGATGTGAGCGTAACACGAGAGGTCAGAGAAAGAGTACTGGAGTATTAGAAGAGAGAAGAGCTCAACTGAGACACGCAGAAGAGGTGGAGAGAGATGAGAGAGAGAGGAGAGAGAGGAGTGAGGGAGATAATGAGAGTCCAAACAACCTGTCTGTCGACCGCGCTAGCTTTAGAGAGTAGACGAAGTCATATATGGTGGAGAGAAGCGTTAACCAGTAGGGGAGGATGTCGGAGTAGCTATTGACCTACTACTGAGGAGACGGTAACTTTGTAAGTATGAGTGAGCCCCCTTAAGAGGTTGACCAGACGTCAGAAGGGAATGAGCCCATGAGAGAGTTAACAGAGAGCGCCGATTTTAGACAAGGTATTTATGGTAACCTTAGCTAGTACAGATTAACTCATCATTCGCGCGAGTAGAATGTCATGCCATGATGCCACAATATAAAGGGCGGAGAGTTTAAGAGGAGCCCGAAGACTAACTCTCGGTGTCTGCAAACACGACCCCTATAGTGAGGAGCCGTGTCCTGAGGAGCAGCTGGCCATCTGAGCTGGCTGTTGGTAATCGCCACGCGGTGCGCCGAAGCGAAAGAGCAAGAGAGAAAAACGAGCAGAGACTGAAATCTCGGCCCATCTGTGTAGTGAAACCCCAACAAAGACTTAAAAAAATGATTCCATCGAGGAAATTCCGATCTCAGGGAATTTAAGACCGAAAGGTTTGCCTCAAATATGTTACTAAAACTTATATTATCAGGAGCTACTGCACACTACTCAATTACTTTCACACGTTGTTTAACAAAACAACTAACAAGACCACAAAACTGAGACACCTTATGAAAGAAGTGAAATGAACACTCGAGTCACACGATGAAAGCACACAGACACACCTATCAACTGACGGACCAACACGACACACCACGCACTCACCACAAACAAGCAATACCCAACAAGCAAGCATAAAACACATCCACACTTAGCACGATAACACACCTAACTCTAACCAAAACACAACACGAACTAAACTAATATCACCATAGATCAAAGTGAAAAGCACAATTGGAGCACACTGCTGGCAGCACGAAGCAGGTGTGGAGGGCACTTGCAAAAACTAAGCATTTCTACTCAAAATCAGACAAGACAATCTCATGAAAACTGGTGAAAGCCGATAGCGCATGCAGGAGTTCGTCGTATAGGGATCTCCTACATTGCTCGCAGAGCGAAAATCTACAGTCAATCAAATGTCATGGCGCATGGCAGACATTCATAAAGCAAATATTTCAGCTACAATAATTATAAAACTCAAAAAAGAGCAATTAAAGTTTATGGAACAATCTAAAATACAGTGACCCCCTCAATATCATCGAGCGAGGCCCTGCAAACAAGAGCCTCGATATTCAGAGAGGATAAGAGTACCATGCGATATGAACGATCGTCTCCACATCGCTACCTGGGCTTGAGTTCAGATAGGAACGGACTTCTATGTTCCCTTTGCTAAACGACCCTGCGAAAACTCCGGGTAAAGATCTCAGACACATACCAGTCCCATCAATCACGATATAACAACTTACATCCCTGTGGAAACGACAGTCAGAAAGAACAAAGCACAAAAGCTGTACCCGATTCGAGAAACCACACAACAGCTTACCACTACACACAAACCAGACTGTCCAACTTGCACGCATTCGTGCGCAAGCAAGTCTTAAATCGTTCTACTCCTCATGGACCCTGTGACGCAATCAGAAAAAAAAACCTCGAGGCAGTGACGATTGAGCAGTGGCATGGGTTTTTATCGCTATATATATTGGAACGCTCAAGTCAAAAGCTGGACTTGCACCCCTCCACAAGGCACGGGGGTCAAATACTTATTGGATTATACTCAGAGCATTTGAACACATCCAGCCAAACACAAATTTTAGACACAGCCTGTCGATATTGGCGCAAACAAAAATGAAGTGTTGAGAGCAACGGCTTCAGGTGAGCACGAAGTCGCTCGAATGTGAAAAATAGGGCCATGTATTCGCAGCACTGGAGAAACACCTGGCTCCTGTAGAGAGCACACTTCTGGTTGTAGTGGACTGAGGGCGTGTGTCAACAACCAACAGACGGAGAATAACAGAGCGAATCTCTGTAATAATAGCTCCCCGCTCTGATGTGTTTAACAAACTCGCGAATACGGACGCGTCAGCACACTAGGTCCTTGAAGACGAGACTAGGCCTACTCAAACAGATCTCAGGTACTATAACCAAAGAGTCAGGCCACGAATGTCATTCTGCCCAAAATTATTGAAGATAATTCTCTATTCAGAGGGTTCTAAACGTATTAAGCGATGCGAGAAAGAGATGATGCTCCCCTACTCATCGTCCTCGTTGGCTCGCACGTTCTACGCAGTCAGCGCAGACTCACTGTGATGGGGTCAGGAGCACGCACTAACACTCCATTGAAAGTTCTGCAGACACGCATGCATACAGTCGCACAGCGGGACAATGACGCGCGACAGATCCCCAATCAACCCTACCATCGTAGCTTTAGCCTCGTAGCATGTTTATGATGTTATTGTTGGTTACGCTTGGTGTGGTGGTGTGGGGAGTCCCTGTCGCTTGCGCAGCAGCTGCCTTGCCTGCCGGAGATTAGTCAATAGTGTTTGACTCTGTGGAATCTCCAGTGTGTGACCTTTGAATTGCTCGATTTTACAAGTTGTAAACAGAGCTTTTGCGCACTATTGCTTAGCAGTTCGGCAGTGTGCCATACGCATCAGGTAGTATCACTCCGACTAGCTGACGCTCCAAGTAAACAGCATACCGCAGTATCTTGTCACAGGGTCTAGTGAATTACTTAGCCTGATATGTATCGATGGCTGAGAAGAAAGTAGAGGAGGATGTGTAGGCTAGAGTCGGCAAACCGCGTGTAACGTTTCTACTTGAAGTGATGCGAGCTGAGTGTTGCATAAAAGGACAAGACACGCAATGAGAAGAAGGACGACTGAGACAGAGAGCCATGATGGAAAAGAAGAGTGAAAGTAAGACGAAACGACAAGATGAAGAGGGGATGACGATTCAGGGTACATAGGGAGTATGAACAACTGTAGTCCGGACGAGAAGGAGTAACGATAAAAGGCAGGACTTAGTGCTCGTAGAGAGCACAAGACGACCTACCATAGACTGTATGCAAGAAAGAGGCAGAGAAAGAGCATTCTTACTGCACATTCGTACCGAGGAACCATGATACGTACGCAGGAAGCAAATAGTAGATATGATAGGAGCCAGATGGGAGATGTAGATATGAAGAAATGAGGGTCTAATCGGACGAGTGGTCGAGACTCATGGCACACTGACTCTTTACTCTAGAAGAGAATCCAGCTCTATATGACAGTCCAAGAGAACAACTAGCTAGAGAGTATGACGACTAGGAGAGTGAGTTAAGTCAATCCATAAAACGAAGACCGAATGAGACCCGGTCAAGGACGACCTTTGCACGACGATACCTTGGATTAGGATCCCAGACGGAGAGTGGACTGAGGAGAGACGGAGCGGAGGACGAGTGTTAAGACGAACATCACCTCGCGCCATACGACAGAATATCGAGTGCGATGGCAGGATAGACCGAAGGATGAGAATTTCAGTGATGAGAACATCGAGCCAGGGGGAGGATTTTCACGTACATTTCCTCTCAGAGCTCCCTGTCCGGTGCAGTGCTACACTCTCCTCTCAGTAGCTTCCCTTCAGTCTAGCGATTGCGTACTATAAGCCTCTGCCTGTACACATACTTCGTTGCCTCATCCAGCACCACTCGCTGGTGTAACCAGGTAGCGCTGGGGCGGAGGAGTTTCTACACATGGTTATTAAGAGTCTTATTTGAGACAGATTGAATCAGCACGAGTCCAAGAGTCTCGCCGCAAGGAGGAGAAATGGCAGGAGCGAAGTGAGAGGACGAAAGAGGGAGTCTGAACGATGGTCAAGAGAGAGGAGAGAAGGAGGAGGAAGATACGACGACATGGCGAAGAAGAGAAGAGAGAGACGAGAGAGAGAGAGACAAGACAGAAAACGAAGACAGAGACAGAGCAGAGACGAGGAGACAGAGAGCAGAGACAGCGACGAGAGAGAACGAGAAGCAGAAAGAGAACGCTCCGAACGATAGAAAGGAAGAAGATGATAAAGAGAGAGAGCAGGAGAGTAGAGACATACGCACCGCAGAAAGTAGAGACTTCGCAGGGCGATCACCGGCCCTCCGTCTTTCCCTTTCATTTTGTTGTTTGCGTTTAAACCACTTTGATGAAATATAATGTCTCCCATCCACAAATGCTGCGTAAAGGATCCACTGTCTTCGTTTTATCTCCACTGTAACACCTGAGATACAGTAGGCATTTAGTAGCGCGCGCTCAGGTAAGAGAGCTGCAGCAGAGACAGGGTTGTCTGATTGTAGTCTGTTTACCAAAAAACTGTAACTGTAATAAGTTACGTTACCAGCWAAAATATTGCAATCAGATTAAAGATACTTTTGAAAAAAGAGATGATTACTTCTTGGATTACTTTTACATTTAGAAAGAATGTTTGCGAAAAATACATTATGACACCTTCCTAATTTCTCAATGACATTGAAGTCAGCATTGAACAAAAAGTTTGTTCCACCTGAGTGAGTCTGACTACAATTGAGAGACCATCATGATGACACACCAACTGCATTTGAAAGATAATTTTTGMATTTTTCTAATGCCTCTTAAGGGGATAGTAATCCAAAAGTAACTGAAAGTAATCCGATTACATTGCTGATGTTGGGTAATCCAAAAGTGACRGATTACAATTTTAAACAGGTAACTAGTAAATGTAATGGATTACATTTTGAAAGTAATGTGTTTGTGTACCACCCATGTCGGTTCATATGACTTTATGCATAGCCATGCATGAAAATATGCATGTTCAGATTCCAAACTAATAGTCTTTAAATAGAACGTCACTTCGGCCAACATTGTCGTCCAACCTCAGTAATCTCTTTATTCATACCGGGCATTGAGAGCCCTCATAAATACTTATAATACTGTAGTCAGCATTACACAGCACAACAATACAAGAAATGTCAGTCATTCTGGAATGAGCAACGCCACGGAGATTGTTAGTAA
>NC_036874.1:16978260-16980832 GCF_002910315.2 Salvelinus sp. IW2-2015 | reverse complement strand
CTTCCACGTTGAAGAGATTGGAGGAAGGAATTCACAGTGCCAGATGAGAGATAGAGACATTGGTTGGAACGAGAGAGAGACGAACAAGAGAGGACGTGAGAGGCATTGATGGAGAGAACAGGGAAAACCAGGCGAGTGATGAGAGAAATAGAGACAGACGAGCAGAAGAGGTGACAGACGAGATTATGGAGGGCAGAATGAGTGGGAGGCAAGAGAGGATATACGATGACGCAGGAAGGGAAGATGGGTAGAGATGGAGGACGGAGAGAAAGAGCAGTAAGAGAGAGGAGAGAGAGAGAGAACGAGCAAGAAGGAGAGAGGAGACGAGAGTAAACGAGCAGAAGAGAGAGAGCAGAAGTAGAGAGGAACGAGCAGAAGAGAAGAGGAGAGAGAGAGAACGAGCTGAGTGAGATTGAGAGACGAGAGAGAGAGAGAAGATGTAGAGTTAGAGAGAGAATAGTAGGAGAGAGAGAGGAGGAACTGAGAGATGAAGAGATGCAGCAAACGAGGAAGGTTCCGAGGAGAAGAGAGAGAGTAACGAGCAGAAAGATGAGACAGAGGAGAGAACGAGCAGGAAGAAGAGAGAGAGGAACGAGCAGCTGAAGAGAGGAGAGAGAGAAGCGAGGACAGGAAGAGAGAAGAGAGAGAACGAGGCAGAAGCAGAGAGAAGAGAGAAGGAGCATGGCAAAGAGAGGAGATTGAGAGACGAGAGAACTGGAGCAGTTAAGAGAGACGAGACGAGAGACGTAGAGAGAGAGAGGAGAGGAAGGAGAGACGAGAGTAGAGAGAGAGCACGAGAGAGCAGAGAGAGAGAAGAGAGAGAGAGATAGAGAGACGAGAGAGAGAGAGAGAGATGACAGAGGACGAGAGACGAGAGAGAACAGCGAGAAGAGGAAGAGAGAGAGTAGAACGGAGCCAAGAAGGAGGGATGAGAGAGCCAGAGCGAGAAGAAGAGGGGATTGAAGTAGACATCGCAAATTGGTAGAATACAGAGGGCCCATATTTATGCTTATTTATTTTAACGTTGTGTGAAGTCTTTACTAACACCATTGTGGATGACAGATTGGTTTACATGGTATCACTGTATAGTGTATATTATGCATTATTAACAATTTGTAATTTGTCCTTGATATTGCGTGTTGTGCTAGAACCGTTCTGGTAATGTGTATGGTTTAACTGTTAATTCTGTTGATTGTTTTGGATTTGTCATCGTTTTGTATTAGCATATCGGTGGACCTGGTCAAGCTTTGCTTTGGCGACATGTTTAACATGACTTTGCTCCATGCCGAAGAGTGAAAGCCCCTTGAATCTGAATTCGGCAAGGATTGATAAATTGAGAGAGCGGAGAGAGTGAGAGAGAGAGCGAGAGAACGAGCCAGCAAGGAGACGACGAGAGATTGAGACGAGGAGAGATGAGAGAGAGTAGAGAAGTAGTAAGACGAGAGAGAGAGAGTACGAGATGAGGAGAGTGAGAGAGAGAGAGGAGATTGAAGAGAGAGAGAGAGAGAGAGTAGAGACAACGAGCAGAAGAGTGAGAGACTGCAGGGCGGATTCACCGGCTCGTTTCCTTTCTTTGTTTGTTTGCGTGTGTAAACGCACTTTTGATGAAATATTAATGTCTCCCATCCAAAATGCTCGGTAAAGGATCCACTGTCTTCGATTTATCCATCTGTAACACCTGAGATACAGTAGGCATTTAGTATGCTGCGCTGTCAGGAGAGAGGTGCCAGCAGAGAGCMCCATGCGTCGAGCTGTCACTAGCCTGACACACCTTTGCTTCTGCTGCAGTCTGGAAACTTCTCTCTCTGTCTCTTTCCCTCCCTCTCCTTCMCTCCCTCTCTCTCTKTATATATATCCCTCCTCTGACAGTAATTAAAACGATGCTAAGACTATTCCATTCATTTCATTAGTAATACTCACTGTATAAATGTTGAAAGTGGTTTGAGCAAAAGAGTGAACGAGAGAAAATGTTAGATATCGATAAGCATTCGTTTTGGTTTTCTTTTGACTTTTGTGGCACAATTTGCAGGAACATAAGGTTGAAGATTTTGTGCATTTCAATGGAGCAAGTTGAATTGGAAACYGACTGTATTGATCCTACTATTACATGTCTGTGCTCTACTGTAAGCTTTGATTGACAGCTGGCATTGAGCTGAGGTCTTGTATCCCATGCGGGCCCACTGACAAATCAGATCCCCTGATCCAGTCCCTATCTCCCTATCCCTGCWAATCCAACCTGACTACGCCTGGAAAGTGATAGCGGCTGCTCGAAAAAACGTGTCTAGTTTGCGGTTGGGATTTGAAGGCCTCACGTGGCTCATGGTCGAGAAGCTGCATTGACTTTGACACACATCATCGTCCATCGCTGCTCCGTAATGGAAGATCTGGCTCGTAGTGGGAAGGTGTCAGTCAAGCGTCTTCTCATTACAAGGTAATGTATCCCACAGTGCTATTTGAGTGGTCAGTTGGACGTCCACAATGCACCCTGTCAGAAAGACGAGTTAATTATAGCGTCTTGTTCTATGTTAGGCTTGGGCGTGTCTATGGGAATAGAAACTCATGATGTATAACG
>NC_036874.1:16972186-16974515 GCF_002910315.2 Salvelinus sp. IW2-2015 | reverse complement strand
CTCATCTTACTAACTAAGGAGATGCGCAGTTTGACAAATCTTGTGACTCTGCAGCAAGGAAGGAAAAACACCACAGGGAAAGTGTGGTGTGTGTGTGTGTGAGTGAGTGTGTGTTGTGGTGTGTGTGTGTGTGTGTGTGTGTGTGTGTGTGTGTGTGTGTGTGCTGTTGTGTTGTGTGTGTGTGTGTGTGTGTGTGGTGTGGGTGTGTGGTGTGTGTGTGTGTGGTGTGTGTGTGTGTGTGTGTGTGTGTGTGTGTCTTTACATGTTTGCGCTGTGGTGCGCACACATTGTGTTTTCTTGCATTCTCTCTAATATGTTTGTGTGTTCGCAACAGGGAACAGAACTTTTTCCCAAACCCACTCCACCTTTCCGACCTACAAGGAGCATTAGAAAATACAAGGAAAACAGCAGAAGCTGTTGCTAAGGAGGTATGGATGTCATAAAAGAGCAGGTTGGGGTGTCACTCAAAATTCAGTTGGAGTTTATTACCGGGCCGTGTGGAGGAGCCATGACAGAGGTATGGGTAGTTAGCGTTCCTCCTGGCGGACCCTACCAAAAAACCTGACAGGCAGGTTTCACTCACACTCACACCACACCAAGAACGTACCCAATATTCCGCGGGGGTGGCTCTGCTCACAAGAACTGCAGCTCTCCCGACGAGGAGCGTGCGGTCTATCCCCCCCTTGTGTGCGTGTGCGTGTGTGTGTGTTAGAGCGCCCCCTAGCCCTCAAACCTCACCGCTCCACACGTGCCCTACATAGCAGTCCCAGGGAGGGTATATGCCCGTCTCAAGACTACAGAGAGTCTCTGTTTTGTCATGTTTTATATCATTCTACTAATACAAATGACGCAGGTCCTCTCACTAAAGACTACACTGTTACCCGAAGAGCTCTCGTTATGAATGCACCGCAAACACAACCAACGGCTCGCCGTTCTTTCTACTGCTCTCTGTTTTCACCAGCGAGCTGTTGTTTTGTKAACAACCCCAGAATGACAGCATTTTGATGCATATTTGTACAAGATGAAGAGAAAGAGAGAAAGAGAGAGAGCGGAGGAGAAAGCAAGAGGGAGAGAAATGAGAGATAGGGACAGAAGAGGGAGAGTGTAAAAATGAGCCAGATGGTAGATTTGGCTAGGCCGCTGTCATTCAGTTTATGTAAAGCCRGTCTGGAGAGAGTACAGACCCCGAAGCATCTCTCACATATTGAATAGTCACTTCACGCTTAAGAAGCAAAGGGAGAGGCTCTGAGGCTATGATCAATACTGGAAACCTATTGTTTTCATTTTTGAATGTTACCTTTTTACACTCATATTGATTTCTTATTTTATTTCCRTGAYAACATTATGGTGGGGAACAGTGGTTAACATGCGTGTGCAGACACAGAAAAACGGACACAATGAAAACCAAGGTTATTATAGTTTTGTGTTTCTATTTCTATTCAATTAGTTTTCAGACCTGATTTGCTAGTTTTTGTTTCGGTTTTAGTTGTATAAAAATATTTATATTTTGTTTTGATATTATTTAGTTTCAGTTGTAGTGTTAGGGACAGAACGCATGCGTGGGAGGCTAGGAACCGTTCGTGTTGTATAGGTCTTTTTTGGGGGAGGGGTGATTCGTCTGTGGGTGGCACCACAGAAATGTGACTGGAGATTGCGTCTAAAACCGACTCACTTTCGCAAACGCCCAGTCATGGATGTCTACATCCGGGTTGCATCCGGTTTATACGGACCAASGTCACATGTCACATGCGCACTAGCACCCAGTGCGCATAGGGAGCAGCGCGAGCAGTGACGTCGTCATTGCGTCATCCAAAAACATGGCACACATTGGATGAATARAAAAAATGTATAATCTTCGGCTGTGAGTGATGGGGAAAAAATCCTCTTCAGCAACATTATTTGAATAATTCAATGGATGTTTTGTGGACAAAATGTATGACTAAAGTGTCTTACAGTAGTAGCAATTTTCAAATGTATGAAAATTGTCTTCCTGGGCCGGGCGTCAGTTACACTGCAGTACCAAAGCAAACTGTAGGTCATGTCATGTGTCATGTGCAGTTAGGTCATGTGTCAGGTCATAGTTAGTTAGGTTTGAATTTAAACTCAATCTTAATGTGACTTGGATTGAAATGGAATAGCTCCGATACAAAATATATGGTGGAAGAAACTCCTCTCGCCCATGTTTACGCCAATCCATGCTTTTTAGCTTTAGTAGTGCATGTAAGAAATGAATTAGCTTCCTAGATGGTTTCCCCTGTAGTTAGTGATAGCTATTTAAAGTGATGCACACGCTATCCTATTTGAAACAGTGCCATCTCCTGGGTTGCAT
>NC_036874.1:16961603-16965246 GCF_002910315.2 Salvelinus sp. IW2-2015 | reverse complement strand
AGAGAGAGAGAACTGTGAGGGAGGGAGGAAAGGAGAGAGGGACAGTGGTAAAGCTCTGCCATGGAAGGTGAACCTCATCAGAGAGCGCGATTTAACGTTATCTGCTGGCTTACTAAACTCTGAGATGTAAAAAAGGGACCTCTATTCAGCAAGGCATATTTTTCTTCCTCCTTCACTCTCACTCCTCTCTCATTTCACACAGGCTGCTGGAGATGCCTTAATTGTGCTCCCTCTTCAAGGCAGCCTTTTCACTTGCTCTTGATAAGTCTTTGATATTCCACGCTTCACTAATTGTAGTCGCTGCAGTACATCTTTTTTTTCATTTCCTGATCATTAGCCTCTAACTCTTTCATCTGTCTTTTCAAGTGCACTAAATCTCGTTGTTTAATGAAAGTTACACTGCACCCAACAAGGTTGACGGGTAGGGGGAAAAAACATGCCGCGGCTATCGCCCGTGGGCTGCCTGGCCATGTCCTTGGGTTTTTGAACGTGAAAATATTCCACCGCAAGAACACGGGAGCCGTTTAATAAGAACACGCTTCAGAATGACTCCTGGTAAATAGATGGGGAAAAATGGGAGGCGAGTTAGCGATGAAGCTTGAACCTGCGGCTTTGTACTGAAAAGATCAAAACCTCAGATGTCTTCCAGCTAGAGTACCGTAACTGCAACAACCCCAACCAGACTGCAGTCATATCAGATGTGGGTTAGACTGAAACATTACTGAGAGAGATGATTAGTGAGAACTACGACAGCGTAATCTATATGAGAAGGCTTATTCTTTACCTCTGCTGACATTGAGATATTTTGCACATACTGTAGGTATTCTGAAGGTAAAAGATAGTTGGGTAACACTTCCAATGAGTTAACTCCTCTGCTGTATATTATATGCATAGATAATAAGCTATTATATCTAGCAGGGTATTCTTTGTTACCGATAATTGTTGTTGAGAAAGGGCATTACAACACTGTGGGATGCTACTGTACTGGTGTCATGTTACAGATGTTAACTTTTTTTTACTATACTTCCTCTGAGGGAGAAAGGAGGGGGGGAGAAAAAACACGTTACCCTGGGAAAAAAAACATGAAAAAAACATGAAAAAACACGTTACCCTGAGAAAAAATAAATAAATAAGAAACATGTTACCCTTGAAAAAAATCTACAAAAAAACATGAAAGAACACGTTACCCTGGGAAAAACATGAAAAAAACATGAAAAAACACGTTACCCTGATAAAAAGAAAAAAAAAGAAACATGTTACCCTTGAAAAAAATCTACAAAAAAACATGAAAGAACACGTTACCCTGGGAAAAACAAACAAAAAACAAACATGAAAGAACACGTTACCCTGGGAAAAACAAACAAAAAACAAACATGAAAAAACACGTTACCCTGGAAAAAACAACAAAAAATACCATGAAAAAACACAAAAAAGACAGTGAGAGAGAGGAGACAGGGAGAGAAGCGTTGTTTCAAGAGGGCGTCACGTCTTAATGACCTCTTTGCTCTTGTAGTGATGTGAGTTATTTCACGCTAGGACATGTTCAGGTGAATGGGAGGCGGGTGAGGAAGGGGGGTAGTGGAACTGCTAACTGGGGTTTCAATGCGGTGAGATTTGGGGGGGGCATGGTTAACGGGGTCATTTAGATTGGATGGGAGATCGATACGGAAAGGTGGAGAGGAGCTGTGATGTGTAGCTGGTGTGGGATTGAGAGAGAGACAGACAGACAGACAGACAGACAGACAGACAGACAGACAGACAGACAGACAGACAGACAGACAGACAGACAGACAGACAGACAGACAGATCCATGGCGGAGACTATAGTGTCACATACCCAACAGTTCAAACAAATTCCAAGTAAGTATTTAAGATTGTTTAACTCTGCCACGTTTCGGCATCATAGCCTTCGCCAAGGATTACAATCCTGCCTTTTTTCAATGCTGATTTGAATGTCGTTGAGAAAACAGAGAAGTGTCGAAGATTCTTTTCGCAAACATCCTTTCTGAATTTAAAAGTAATCCTCAAAGTAATCATCTCGTTTTTCTAAAGTATCTGTAATCTGATTACAATATTTTCGCTTGTAACAGATACAGTTATCGTTTTACATGTAATCCGTTACTCCCCAACCCTGACTATCATTCATATTTCATTCACCCTGCTCAATGTAACATCAATAAGTTTAGGCTACTACATAATACTTGAATTWTCCCTGTACCCATCACCAGGTTGCTAGCCCACAAATGAAAGTTTATAACGTAGGTGCGCAGGTCGGGAGACAAATTACAGTAATCAAGGTCACAGACAATGACACATTCAATACCGCCTTGCATACTCTTGCCTGCATCTAGCTGACCTAGGGTGTAATCATTAGTCGTTTTGCAACTAAAATGTGAGTTTCTATTGGACAAATTCAGGTAGGTCCCTCCCTTTGGTGGAATGAATACACACCTGATCACCCGCACAGTTCACTTTCATAGCAACCACATACTGTACAGCATCATCCCTTTGCTTGTTGTATAATTCCTTCTCCCATTGATGCGCTCTCCTCCTCTCACCTTTTCCCTTCGCTTGTGGACTTCAGTGCAAAACACAACTGCTGTCTGTGACCAGATGCAAAAGCCTCTCCAAGCCAAACCTTCATACCATAACCACTAACCGCTACACAGCCTACAGCGATGTCACCAGATGAACTTAGCCAACTAGCTAACATAAATAGCATTCCTCTCTGTTTGAGTCAGGTTGTTGAGTAGGCAAAATTAGCTGCATTAGCTAAGTAAGTGAAATAGTTATTTCAAGGACAAATATACAGTAGCTATCTCTCTCTCTCTCTCTCCGCTGCTTCACCTTAATTTTTGAGCAAATTCATTTTGTTAAAAACTGTTCAACTATTGTCATTCTCTCTCTCGCAGTGCTAGTTTATGCTTTCAGTACGAGATTCATTCTCTGATCCTTTGATTGGATGGACAACATGTCAGTTCATACTGCAAGAGCTCTGATTGGTTGGAGGACATCCTTGCCGTGTAAGTCTATGGAAAGGGGGGGAGAAACATGAGCCTCCTCGTTTTTTTTATTGAACTCATTGAACCCAGAGGAGGACGGAAAATAGCTGTCCCCCGGCTACACCATGGTGCTACCCTAGAGAGTGCTGTGGAGGCTTCTGTAGACCTTTATTGCACTGCAAGACTGTGTGTTTATGATATGTGTATATATGTAGTATATTTCTATCTAAAAAGGATCACTTTTTGAGTGTTTTGTATTCTGATTACAGATATTTTTCGGCTTGTAACAATACAGTTTATGGCGTTTTAAACTGTTAATCCGTTACTACCCGTCAACTGACTATCATTCATATTTCAATTCATCTGCTGCAATGTAACATCATAAGTTTTAGGCTACTACCTAATCTTGAATTATCCTGTACCACACTCCACAACCACACAACGTTGTAGCCCACAAATGAAAGTTATAACAACGCTCAACAGAGCTAGCACAGGTCGGTCACACACACAACACACACACACATCCACACACACACACACACACCACACAGCACAGCACACACACTTTGTCCACAAGTGGAGGCTAACTCAGAGGGGGAAAGGGAAAAACATCCTTAATCAGTTAATTTAATAAAATAGTGG
>NC_036874.1:16952128-16961578 GCF_002910315.2 Salvelinus sp. IW2-2015 | reverse complement strand
TGCACACACCGACATTTGCAAGACGGGCCTGCGTAATATACCACACACGTACACAAACCAAAACACACAACACATCACCACACATTTGCAAAACGCACCTGGCACACACAACAAAACAGTGCATATATACACCACCACACACATATAACAAACACACAGGGTAATAAGAGGAGGGCAGGCCAATCTTTCTTTTGTCCCTACTATTGCGGCATATCTGCCAAGACTGGGCCTGCGCACGAACACCACAACACACACACACACACACACACACACACACACACACACACACACACACACACACACACACACACACACACACACACACACACACACACACACACAACCACACACACACACCCACACACACCACAAAAAACACCACACACACACACACACACACACACACACACACACACACAGAGAGAGAGAGAGAGAGAGAGAGGGATGAGAAACCAAATCCCTCTGCTCATCTCCCCCTTCTTAATTCACCACCCCAGCCGCTACACCAGAGATAGAGGAGTGGGCTGAGAGACAAAAAACAACGAATGGGAAGTGTACAATTATATTGTGCTGTACAGTCTGTTCAGAAGATTTGATCCTGAGGGCCATTAAATAGCCCTGTTCCTGCTGGTAGTAACCGTGTTTTGTAAACTGCTTCAGTTTGAGATTCTAGCTACTGCCATTGACTTACTCAGCTTAGATAGGATACACATAAGACTTACATGCTCTAGAATTTGGTCTTCAAAAAATGTTTAGACGCAACGTATTTTCTAAGTGTACATTCTTGGTGCACCATGACATGATTTAGTCGCTCGTACATGCTCGTGTGTGTGTGACCATACTGTATTTAGTTTTCATTGTCCTTATGGCTGTGCTGGGATGTGGGAGGCGTATCACATAGCGGGCCTTTTGGAATGCAGCCAGCGCCGCTCGTTCATAARGTCTCCGGGGCATCTGGGAAGGACAGGTGTTACTCCTCTGAGCAAATCAAACGCCAATCAGCTGCTCAGATCTAAAGCCAATCAGATGCCTCAGCGATCCAAAATTGTCTGCATTTCTTTCAGTCATCCATTTTTTATGTGAACCGTGGTATATTGTTTTGTTGWTTTATTGTCACATATTTWGTTTTTWCAGTGAACAAAAATATGAAAGCAACATCCAACAACGTTACAGTTCATATAAGAAAATCAGTCAATTTAAATAAATACATTTTTCCCTAATCTATGGATTTCACATGACCGGGAATACAGATATGCATCTGTTGGTCACAGATACTTTGAAAAGGGTAGTGGCGTGGATCAGAAAACCAGTCAGTGTCTGGTGTGATCACCATTTGCCTCATGCAGCGCGACACATKTCCTRCACATAGAGTTGATCAGGTTGTTGATTGTGGCCTGCGGAATGTTGTCCCATTCCTCTTCAATGGCTGTGCAAAGTTGCTGGARATTTGCGGGAACYGGAACACGCTGTCGTACATGTCGATCCAGAGCATCCCAAACATGCTCAATGAGTGACATGTCTGGTGAGTATCCAGGCCYTGGAAGAGCTGGGACATTTTCAGCTTTCAGGAATTGTGTACAGATCCTTGCGACATGGGGCCGTGCATTATCATGCTGAAACACGAAGTGATGGGGGCGGATGAATGGCACGACAATGGGCCTCAAGATCTCTTCACTGTATCTCTGTGCATTCAAATTGCCATCGATAAAAYGCAATTGTGTTTGTTTTCCGTAACTTATGCCTGCCCATACCCTAACCCCTCCACCACCATGGGGCCCTCTGTTCACAATGTTGACATCAGCAAATCGCCCGTCCACTCGACTCCATGCATGCTGTCTACCACCTGCCTGGTACAATTGAAACCGAGATTCAGCCGTGAAGAGCACACTTCTCCAGCATGCCAGTGGCCATCAAAGGTGAGCATATGCCCTCTGAAGTCGGTTACGATGACAAACTGCAGTCAGGTCAAGACCCTGGTGAGGACAACGAGCACACAGACGAGCTTCCCTGAGACGGCTTCTGACGGAAAACTCACAGTTTCATCAGCTGTCTGGGTGGCGGGTCTCAAACCATCCCGCAAGTGAAGAAGCCGGCTGGCGTGGTTACATGGTAGTGTCGTGTGACAAAACTGCACATTTTAGAGGGGCCTTTTATTGTCCCCCAGCACAAGGTGCACCTGTGTAATGATCATGCTGTTTTAATCAACTTCTTGATATGCACACCTGTCAGGTGCCACACCTGTCAGGGGGATGGAGAAAGGCTCACTAACAGGTATGTAAACAAAATTGTGCACAAAATGTGAGGGAAACCAGCTTTTTGTGCGTCTTTTATTTCAGCTCATGAAACATGGGACCAACACTTTACATGTTACGTTTATATTTTTGTTCAGTGTACATACCTTGTCTTAGGTATACCGTTGATGTCAAAAGCTCTGCTGCCATAATGTTTACATACCATTCCGTTGACGTTAGATTTTCTCTGTCAGCCCTAGGATTCTCACCGGCGACGACACTTGAAGGCTTCCTTGACCAAAACCATAAAAATGTCCACACTGCTAAGACKAGGCCCCAACTGGCAATAGCAGATGACAGTCATGATGGATTTGACAACCAGGAATGTTTTGTGACTTCCTTGTCTCMCAGTGGCAGTCCTCCCACAGGTAAACAGTATCGGGAAAGCTACGATTAATGAAATGTCAGGATGCTCTCTCCCAGTGACATATTTATAGTATTGTAAAASCTCTCTGACCATTTAGAAAGGTAACATCACATCAGAGAGATGTGAGGGCAGCCTTCTACAACTACATGTGACTATGTGTGCTTCTTTGCTTCTCACAATACACAATGACTTGCTTTTATTGATTAGACATTGGAGTAATATGTCCTTATTGGTGACCTATAACTGGTATGTCAGCTAACAGGTTAAATATCACTAATTTGACATGTTCTAATGAGACCATGTTGTTTTTCAARGAACGACTGTGTTGGAGACCAGTCCTCAGCGAAATATTAGACGACACGTTGTATAACAATGGTCTATTTTCACAGTAGTTTATTATTTGATTTCAGCGGACATGGAAATGAACGGGACATGAATGTCTTACTCTAGGATCAATGGAATGCCACTAATCAGAGGTGGTAGAGTAGTGAATCAGCCACCAACTTTGTCCCTCAGCGTCCCCCAGCAGGCAAGGCGAAACCAATCCCAGTCACCGACCATTACKKTGCCCACCTGGAAGCAAACAGTCGTTTATATCTACAGTATTCTAGTTGACTGATAGGGGGCGCTGTGTTGAAGCCACCGGGCCGCCATCTTGGCACTCCCCCCCACCGTTGTACATTTTTTTGGGGGGGAAGCTATAGAAATGCATGTATTAATGTCGACATTCATTTTTGCCACGTGTATTCTATTACAGACACCTTAATGCATACTTTGTTATTATATTATGMGAGCAAAACATCAAAAATATGAATAAAAAATATGTTTCCTTAACGTATAGCTTTTTTTAGARGACTAATGACTAATGTTACTTTCCCCACTACGTAAAAACATGTTATTTTGTAGAATTCCATTAATTCCGYTGGAGGACAGGTGGCTTCAAAGCCTCTCAACGGCCAATACATAGCATCAGCAATCCAGGGTTTACATACCTCATTGGAAGCAACTCAGTCAGAGAATTAAATGTTGCAATTTTGTGCCAAAATGAGACAGGGTTGTATTTACATAGTAAGTCGCAAAAGTAACACAATTATCCTTTGTATCGTCTTCATATCAGTAGGCCTATATCATACMGTTCTCCATCTTTCAGTATGTTGTGAAACYCGAAGGGTGTTGATTATGATCGGAGTGTGTTGAAAGTCTGCAGGCATCTCGAAGACATGAAGAGAACAGGGCAGGGAATATTGAATCTGGCCGCCAGGTGTTAGATGTCTAAACTACAAAACTGTGTTATCCATCTCCTCTGTAATTGTAACCTAACTTGCATGTCCATCTTCTTAYTAGCGTTAACTTCCTGAGTCTGCGTCTCTACCTACCATGGGTCACATGTCTGCTTGAACTTTAAACAAGAACTACTGCTCTTGCGTCGGTCTTTTTTCCGTATAAAACAGTCTAAGTTGGGCTAATTAATTTTCTCTCTCAAGGGGAGAAAATATCTGCCTCCTCAAAGTTTCAGAGTATGTAATTTGGTTTAAAACAGTACCACTTTAGGCGTTCTCCATGAGTTAAATTAAATCGAAACCCTGCAGGGTTGTGCTGTAAGGGTATTAAGTAATGTTTATTGATGTTTATTCTCAGAGGGAGCTGTGAGAAGAAAAAAAAATGCTTTTCAACTTGATACATTTTCCCTTGGTCCATGTGAAAGATGAAACTGTTGTGAAGTCGCTGCCTTTCTMWYGYWMGAGGGAGTGCCTCTGGTTAACTCCAATGTAAGTTGAACGTGAAAAATGGACTTCGGGCAATGGAGATGTAATAATTAATGATGGTGGAAGTGGACAGTGTAGA
Organism: Salvelinus sp. IW2-2015; assembly: GCF_002910315.2. Taxonomy (NCBI): domain Eukaryota; kingdom Metazoa; phylum Chordata; class Actinopteri; order Salmoniformes; family Salmonidae; genus Salvelinus; species Salvelinus sp. IW2-2015. The sequence continues at coordinate 16,957,075 of NC_036874.1, read as the reverse complement.
TTCATGCATTCAAATRGGCCTGCGCTCTCCGTCTACTTGGGTATCATATCTGATCGTTTACATTTGAACCGGGGTTGAAATTGAAGGCAGTCAGTTCAGGAAGAACTGAAATTCCAATTCAGTCGTTTCAAAAATGGCACATATTTTCTAAGAATTCTCAATAAACGGAGAATTAGAAGCTATTTATTTCAAACGTTTTTCCATTGTTGAATTCAAATCACTTCCTGAATTGACTGCCTTCAATTCCTATTGACCGCAACCCTGATTTTAACATTACAAATAAATGAAAATGTATCAAAATGTAATTGAATGTGAACCAATAATCTTTTGTTGTTTTAATATGGATGCTTGAATTATAAACCCAGCATATATCTGAAGCCTCGCCTCACCGGCTTTCAGTGTCATTCAGTATCATTCAGCACCACTATCTACATGTCTAGCTTTTCTTTGCTCCCAGTTTACGTAGGGGAAAAATAGGTATATGTCTGAACTAAACTMCAATTCTGCTCCTATTCGAATCACCTTCTCTTAGTGTTTCAGTTTCTCTCTGTTTTCACTCTAGCGGTTAGTAGACTGACACAGCTCCCTAGTTSCACGGACACATAGTTATAATCCCTGTGCCAACCTGTCACCGTGTCTCATGTCACTCCCTCTCACAACTCCCCACACATCAGCCAGAGGTGCACACGCATGCGCACGCACACATGTATGCACGCCCAAACACTGCAGCCTTCAGAACACTCTTAATTAGTTAAAAGAGCAAAACATCAACCAAAAGAAGGCCTTGTTGCTACGACAACAACTCTTCCATTTTCCTGCTCTTCCCTCTCTTTGCCTTCTTCTCCATCCTTTCCCGCTTCATTTAACTACTCTCGTTCTCATCCTCTTTTTTTCTTTCCTCTGTCTGTGTAGAGGGAATGGACTGGTTGAGAACCATGGCCTCCTGGGTAATAGGAAACACAGTGGCTCTCRCTCGGGCTTGTTATCAGAGGCTAGTCAACCACGCTGCACCACCAGGACCATAAGMGCTCACTGTGTTGGATCACTCTCGTTCTCAACTCTCTCTGTGTCGTGACAGAATGGGCTTCAGGAACAAAATGGTTTGTGTCGAATTCCTTTCACCTGGGTATTGTGTTGCATTGTACGGTATATCCGTTCATATCAGTTCCTTCTGAATTGTAGCTATTCGTTTCGTTAAATGCCGTTCAATACACCTGATATCAATCTACTCATTCTTTTTCTTTGAATATTGCATTGTAAGTGTTGAGTAATGCAGCGCTAGCCTGGGTTTACACAGGGGCCCATGGTTCAGTGGAACACCACCTAACCTCAAATAGACTTAACCAAACCTTATGATATAGAAACCCCTTAGAAAGGGCTTATGCTAATAGACAGCTGTGGTTGTGTGGGGTAAACCTCCTAATGACCCGGAGTTACATTAATTAGGGCGCCTCGTCAACATCTGTGCAGGTAGTCATGGTGACGGGGCTGCTGTTGCCTGTCATTGACACCTGACAGCTCAGTGCACCTGTGCCGGATGTCTAAGCAGTGCATCGTCCTCACACCTGACACACATACAGGCACACGGCCTGGTGACAGGCAGACGTGTGTGTCTTCTGACGCAAACGCACGCATGCTCACACACACACACCCACACACATACACACGGCCTTGAGACAGACAAACGTGTCACAAAACACACAGAATCGCACGCACGCCCACACACGCATAGCCTGGAGACAGAGAGACGGGTGTGTGTGTCAGACCTACACAAACAGCGCAAGAAAACACACCGACACAGTCTCTAATACGACATACACACAGCCCACTATCCACTTCTTCATGCACACCACTTAGGGAGAGTTTTCTGGTATATTTCATACCATTTCGTAGAGTTCAGTGTGAAACAAAATGCTGGTTGAGCCATACTATTTCTACCAGGAGAGAGTTGCATCATTTGCCACGGCGCCATTAGACCTAGTCTGTCATCTCAGCTTTGGCTGAACTGTGGGATCCATGTTGCCTCAKACACGGACACACGTACACACGCGCGTGCATARGCACATGCACAAGCACACACACACTTCTCCTGTCACACGCCCCGGGTCGCTCAGCAGTGCATTGCATTCTGGGAGAAAGGCCTACTGTAGAGTACACTTCCTCCTCTTCGTTGTCTGTTGGCTTGTGCAGCATCGGGCTTTTCTGCTCTGTGCTGTTGCTAGTCTATCCTTTCTTTCTCTCTCCCTGCCTTAAAAGAATGACAGCCCTATGAAAGGCTGAGCTGTCACGATCCCTCAATAGCAGCCGGCTAATTGCTGACCCTAACAGGACCAATTAGCATTTACAAGCTCTGCGCAGAGGCCCATGGGAGTCCTCCACGCAGACATGTGGACCAGACATGGCTGCCAACTCGCTCTCCCTCTCTCTCTCTCTCTCTCTCTCTCTCTTCTCTCTCTTTCTCTCCTCTCTCTCTCTCTCTCTCTCTCTCTCTCTCTCTCTCTCTCTCTCTCTCTCCTTCTCTTCTCTCTCTCGCCGTTCTCCCCTCTCGCATACAAGCAGCACCAAAAGATTGTTCGTGGCTTTCTTTCTTTCTTTCTTGCTGTCTTCTGCCTCTTCTTGCTTTATTACACTATCCCCTTTTCCCTTTCTGTCTGAGGCATGAGTGTCTTTGCTCTGGGCCCCAGAGCCCTCCTCTGAGACTCCTTGTGATGTGTAGGGAGGGATGGAGTCCATGTCGGGGATGCACTCTGGAAAACCTCGGAGAGAGAGGGAGAGAGAGAGAGAGAGAGAGAAAGGCTCCAATGATATGCTGGAGCCTGGTATCAACGACAGCAACAAGCGTGTAATCAGCCCGATTTAAAGTGTCTCCTCAAAGAGCAACGAGGCTAACGCCGGCAACTTAGACTGATATTTTGATAAAGCCCCACATTTAGCTCGGCAAATATATCGGGCTGTCTGTTCTCTTTTTGAGTGTGAAACGCGATAACGACGCGTATCTGGGGCTGATAAGGAAACGTGAGGAGGAGCTGGAGTGGTTGTACCGCCACCACACAATAGAGGACTGTCAAGACATTGGGTAGGTCTTGATTTTTTACACGCCATAATTCAAACAGAAAAATCCAAGATGGAGGATGATTAACGTCCGTTCTTCCTTCTCTTCCTTCATTTATTTGGTTATCTTCATTATTTTGGAGACTTTAAAAAGAGGCCAGGGCTGGGGAGGAAGGAGAGGAGAGGGGAGGAAGGAGGTGGAGGCAGTTCTGTGCGGTGGCATACTAATTACTGTGTCCACTAATAGCACCTCAAGTAAACCAGGCCAATGCATCTTGCCTGATGAGAACATGCATCAAGCAGCTTAATTGAGAGTAAAATGAGGCAGGCGTGCCACAGGACCTATTAATCAACATTGACGAACGAAAGTGTAATTAGGAATGTGGAAATGAAAAAAAAAAATAACAGGCAAAAAGGGAGGCGAAAAAAGGTGGTTAACCTAAAGTTAAGGTTGCTATGGTTAACAAACAGGTTGAAAATTAGTGATACAGTATATCTCAGAATTTGAATCATTTTCTAAGCTGACTTTTTCAAATAGGAAACAATAATTATAATATACACTAGCCTTGTATACGACTGTATGGACTGTATATGCTGATGTTATCTACTCACAGATAGAGTAGGCATGAGTGTGATTGCGTAGGTTCATCCCTGAATCACAGCACCTGCATCACGGGCAAAGTACACACTGCACCTGCTCTGTCTCTGACATCATTTGTTTATGCAAATCATCTCCGTCTTTAATCATTGCTAATTATTTTCAGTTTTTTTCTTACATGCTGACCAGACCGGACACGTCACGTGCGCAAGCGTTGCAAAATAAAAGTACACATACATGTTATTCAATCATTGCACACACATTGCTCTCGCGCGCCAACYAGCGTCTGCGTAGCCAGGCGCTAAAATAGAACATGGTTCTATTTGTGACGCTCAACGCGTTGCAAGTCCTGCCTCTCCCATCTCCTCATTGGTTTTTCAGGAGCATATACCTATGTGGGTGATTGAAAGATGAACTGAGGTCCACKCTCCAGTCAGTTGTGGTAATGCACCTTTTAAAGTTGGTGCCAACCGCCATATAAAGTCCAACGAAGAAGAAGAAACCTGGAGGAGAGCTGACTAGAAACAAACGTTTAGCCTTTTATGTGTGGCTTAATTGTCGGAGTAGAGGACCTTGTGCATTTCAGGTAAAATAACAACTCAACATTTATATCTCAGGACAAATTAGCTAGCAACAGCAAGCTAGCTAGCTAAATTGCCATCAATGTTTAATGCTTCTTGACCTGTCCCCAAATTCGTTGTGATATTTCAACTTGCATGTCCTGATCACGTCTGGTGTGGGGGGACAAAATCAACATCCACGCGATGACGTACAAAGACGCACGCGCCTTTCCGTCTGGCCAGCATGTTAGGCCATCATTACTGTGATGGTTCACTCATTGTAAATGGCTTTGCCTTTGGAATAGGACCCKGATTGGAATTGTCATTGATAAATACCCCAGTGTACCATACAAAGTCTTCCTGACAGTGCCGCTATATACTACAGTATATGCACAACAGGAGACCTCTGATATACCTGGCAACAGCCTCACATTTTCAGCACGACCGCGTCAGCAGTTTGTAGGGTTATTTGATGTGGTGAGAGAGGAGTAGAACTCCACCTCCAGTCTGAATGCAGGTTCATTGTTCCTCATATTTATCTTTCACTGCAGCGTGTTCCTTCCCGGGCATTGACATTCAGAACAGGTACAACACAGGCCCATGAGCTATGTTAATAAATAAGTCAGACACAACACAACACCCTTGAAATGCCATAATCCCTTTTGTTTTGATGGAGGTTGCTTTCTCTCTATGTATGCAAGAGGGAAAGCCTCTCTCTACCTGCACGCACGCACGCAC
>NC_036874.1:16932628-16951286 GCF_002910315.2 Salvelinus sp. IW2-2015 | reverse complement strand
CACACACACACACACACAGCACACAACCACCACACACCAACACACACGCACAGTCGCACACGCTACATCGCGCACGCCAACGCAGCACGCGCACACCTCTCACTTCCCCTTTCTAAAACTCTTATCTATTTTATGACTGGATAGTATACCTGTGAAATCCCTACCCAGGCGAGACCACATCAGGCTGTTTCTTCAAACGGAAATCAAAAGACAGTGAGAAGACCAAAAAACTGAGGAGGCAAAAACTAAAGACAAAAGAACCAAGTGAGGAGAAAGAGACGTGGGTTTTCTTAGCACGGCCTGATAATGAAGGAAAGACAAGCAGATCTAGGTCGCATCGTACACCAAAATCGCCCTGAAGACAGATGACAGGAAGAGATTGTTTTACGTTTTAACCAAACACTCACATTCTTCCATCGCCTAGGGGGGGGACATACATGTTACCACAAATAATCTGTACGTTATACAGTATCTCTACACCTCTAAAGCCATACAATTATACGTCGAAAAAAAATCCATTAACTTGGATGGTGTGAAAAACATGTATGTTGTTCTTACATACCTTTGAATTCTGAAGACAAAAATCGATACTGAACAACAAAGAATTTCTCAGGCATAAGGGTGTAAGTGTTTGTTTTGATTGACCAATCAAACCATATTGACATCCCGTTTGTAATATAATTCAGGATCTCTCTTTGGAATCTGTTCCAACCTGAATCCGTAACCTTCTCTCACCTCCCCTACATCACTCACTTGAGCTCCCATATCCACACAGGTCCAATGAAGTAGCAATCCTCTTTGCTGTCGTCTTCAGTTTCACAAATAATAAATACACTTTTTAATGGCTGACTTTATGTTGCTTTTGCACCAGTGCTGTCAGTTGGGCAGTAACACTTAAGGTGTAATCACCCGCCACGCCAGCCGGAAGATGGACGAGTGAGTGGGACAGGTGGACAGGTGCGATAAGGAGGTTTTTGTGAGACCCCGTCTGACCTGGATTTGTGTGGATATCCACTGCAGGACGCTTAATAGCTGATGGCAATACCTGATTGGATGACCATTTTAAATCTGTCGTCCATTTTACCTTTGACCTTTTTCTCTCTCTTTCGTCGTGTGTGTTTTTACCTTCTACTCTCTGGTTGGGTTATTAGTGCCTTTGTTTCTTTCCCCCGGTCACCTGAATCTCACCCAAAGATGTCTCTAACGGTGTGAAATGTTGATAAAAATACTCCTGCTTAGGAAAAGGTGATGGAAGTGAATCGGTTGAGTTGGATTTCTAACATACCTCCTCTCTCTACATCTACCTGAAGCTGACCAGACCGTTTATTTGAGGTTGTTTTATGGTTGACCACCGCATTTTCTCATCCGGCTGTGTGCAACGAGATAGCACCATCACGATAGAGACCGGTCACCACAGTATGGGGTTGTATTTTATCATGCCAGACGTTCAATAATGTCATGCTGAAGACCACTAGGTCTCTAGTCTATGTGGGTTGTTTAAGGGCTGTCCAGCCTGGTATCAGGTTATATGCGTCACATTTTGAAGTTCTCGCAAAACAACGGCATCACCGTTGTTGATGCCTAAGTCAGTACATTATATTCAGTGTACAAAATCGGCCAGTGTTTTTAATATTGTAGACATCGCCAATGCATTTATCAAACAGTGGTGTCACATATATAAGTGTTATAAAGATATTAAGGGAGGTAACTGGCAGGGAAACCTACTATAGTAAAGTAAAAGGAAACTTAACGGATTACTTTGTTTTCTATATGCTTCCAAACTCGCTCGTTGTTCGACTTTGTGTGAAATGATCGATGCTATCTCGCCCACAATAGACTCACTTCTATTACACAATACAGTTGGTAGATTGGAGCGAGTTTTGATGGGCGTGGGTGGACTTTGTCACATGTGGGTGTGTTATTTTATGTTGTGTGAATCAAAAGTAAAGGAGTTGATGAGAAACTGGTGTGATTTTGTCAAAAGTCCAAAACGTTTCATTTGCACAACTTTGAAGTGTGAGATCCTAGCTGTTTAGAGACAGAAATAGACTGATCTAATAACAAGGTACTAATATCCAATAAAAGGGTCTGGTAACACTTTATAATAATATCTTAATGAGTAAACAATAACATAATAACTGTAATGCATTTAAACTATTATCTATAACAACTTTCATATATAAGAATGAATTGAAATGCTATTATATACTGGGTGGTTCGAGTCCTGAATGCTGATTGGCTGACAACTGTGATATATCAGACCGTATACCACGGGTATGACAAAACATTCATTTTTACTGCTCTAATTATGTTGGTAACCAGTTTATAATAGCAATAAGGTCCCTCGGGGGTTTGTGGTATATGACCAATATACCACGGCTAAGGCCTGTATCCAGGCACTCTGTGTTGCGTCGTACTTTAGAACAGCCTTTAGCCGTGGTATATTGGCCATATACCACACCCCCCCGTGCTTAAATAAACTATTAATAAATAAGTATGTAATTGTTTGTTAACATCTATAAGTATTTCTAATGATTATTCATGAAAGTTATTATAAAGTGTTACCAAGGGTATTATTATTATTATAAATTATTATTATTGTTTCCTAACGTGTGCCCTTACATGTCCTCGCATTGGTAAATAAGTCAATTACTGAAAAGCCTTCATTGAACAGAATTCTGTCCATTTGATTTAATTAATTCATATTTTGCCATTATCTCCATTGCTATTTTACCTTATTATAGAACATAACATGATCTCATTATAATCAGAACATATGAAACCACTGTATTTACACCACAGATAATGAGATCATTTCTCCATAGATTAAGAGATTTAAAAAAAGTCACCTAATTAAGGAATATTGTTGTTTTGCTTGGTTCCCCATCTGTGTAACAGTCTCAGGGAGGGAGTGAAGGCTTGTCGTCTGCAGCTGTTGCTGCTGCTGCTGCTGTGTGTTGCTGTGTGTTGCTGTGTGTTGCTCTGTGTTGCTGTGTGTTGCTCTGTGCTGCTGTGTGATGCTCCCTGAGGTAGAGGTTGGTGCCGCAGGCCCTGTGACTCACTGTGGGGAGTCAGACACAGCCTATGTACACACACACACACACACACACAACACACACACACACACACACAACACACACCACACCACACACCCCACACACACCACACACCAACACACACCACCACACACACACACACACACACCACACACACACACACACACACACACACACCACACCACACTTTACCTGCACTTAATCCCCAACAGGGAGGCAGGTCTCTTCTCTGCTCCTGGAGAAACTCGTTCTCCCTGATGGAGGAGGAACACCTGCGCTTGATTTACTACAGAGAGCCAATGTTCTTAAAGAGGCCCCAGGGGAACCCCCAAACACGTGGAGAAACTGTTGTTTACTGTCTTAATGTGTATACATAATATGAATGCTGAGCCGTGTGTGTGTTTTCAGTGTGTGTGTGTGTGTGTGTGTGTGTGTGTGTGTGGTGTGTGTGTGTGTGTTGTGTGTGTTGTGTGTGTGTGTGTGTGTGTGTGTGTGTGTGGTGTGTGTGTGTGTGTTGTGTGTGTGTGGTGTGTGTGTTTGATTGTGTTTGAGTGTGTGCATGCGAATGTCAATAAGACAATTAAAGAAATGTTTAGGCGGAATGCTGTGGTACTGTATGTTTCATAAGATACTAGTTACATAGCCATGGTCTAGACTATATTGTATCTATCTGTACCTGTTCTGTTAGTCTAAATCCTCTTATCTTTTATGTCAGGCTGCTTTCTCTGCTCCGGTAAGTCAGAGAAAGAGCAAATATGCTCAGACAAGCTAGTTCTAAGCCTTCCACGTGCAGTCATACTACTCATCCTCAGTTATGGCACCTCTTTAATGATGGATGTACTGAAGGTATGGCCCCACTTGACAATCACTGTCAGCACTGGCAATCTGAAATGAGTGAAGGATAGTTCAGATATGTTGTCAGCTCCTGTGGCTTCCACTGGCCCTGGAGTTCCAGAAACAGGTTAGGGTGTTTGTGGGGACCACCCTACCCTGACAATGCCCACATCCCGCCGCTACACCACACACACACACACTACACACACACACACACACACATGCACGCACACAGACATATACACACACACACACACTCCCACTTCCATTTACATGTACACCGAGTATATAAAACATTAATAACACCTTCCTAATATTGGGTTGCACCCCCTTATCCCCTCATAATGGTCTCAATTAATCGGGGCGTGGACTCTACAAGGTGTCGAAAGCGTTCCACAGGGATGCTGGCCCATGTTGACTCCAATCTTCCCACAGTTGTGTCAAGTTGGCTGGATGTCCTTTGGGTGGTGGACCATTCTTGATACAGTACACCCGTTGTTGAGCAGTTCTTGACACAAACCGGTGCGCCTGGCACCTACTACCATACCCCGTTCAAAGGAACTTCAATCTTTTGTCTTGCCCATTCACCCTCTGAATGGCACACACACAAACTATGTCTCATTTGTCTCAAGGCTTAGAAATCCTTCTTTAACGTGTCTCCTCCCCTTCATCTGCACTGATCGAAGTGGATTTAACAGGTGACATCAATAAGGGATCATATCTTTCTTGATGTTTTCTTAATGTTTCGTGCACTCAGTGCATCTCCTCACAAGAACGCACACAGGCACAAACAAACAAGTGCGCATTCTCACAAACACACACACACACTCCACTTTACACACTGCAGGTGTAAAGTTACAGTGCACCGATCGCTAATTATCGCCACAGTGCCAGCATCCTCTGCTCTGGCTCCAAATTACACGGCTCAACCACAACAAGGGCGACGTGCCCGGCAGTCATTTGTCAGACTAATTATTTGTCTTGGGCTTGTAATTGCAGTGCGAACAGGTACTCAGGTAATTGTCTGGTGAGCTGCAATGTTAAGTGATGCTTTCGCTCCGTTTGCAGCCAAGATGAAAGGAGAAGAGAGAGGGAGCGCTGAAGTGCGTGGTTCAGTTCYGTTGTGTCGTGGATTCTAAATATAGTGCAGTGGGACTGAAACGTTTGGAGGTACGGAGATAAGAGAAGTGCATCTTGATGTSAATATTATCGCCGGTAAAGGCTCTTCATAACAGATTTTCGGCTTCATGAGATGCTGCGAGTAATCAAGTCTCGGGAGTATAAGAGATTTTAAGTTCATTAATCACAAGCCACGGTCAATGAGGGGGAAATATATTAGACGTAAATGGAAATAGTTAGTGTCAGGGAAGATTTATGTCTCTGGGAAATAGTTGTTGTGCTTTAAAGGGGCACTTTTTACTTCCCGCAGTATTTTGCTGCTGTTTACAAATATAAACACACAGGCCACTGTCATTTGCAATGACGTCTGGTCTGCTACCACTGTCACCTATCATCATAATTACGGATGCGGCCTCTCTTCTTGTTATTTTTAAACGTGTATCCGATGATTCCTCACTGGGGTTACGCAAGGCCGACTGGACATGATGTCAGGTTGAATATTATAATGAGCAAAAAAATAACTAATCGAGAAATAGAAACAGAATTGTGCGTATTTGCCCTGAATCCAATAGCTAGACCCCTGCTGTCTCAAAGAGTTGTCTGATCTCCACGAGGGTCACTGTGGATTTCTACACGTCTCTTCCTGAAGACCAAATCAGTCTCACCGCGGGATCGTCTCCGGCCATCTTGGTAATGTTGTGCTGTGCAGAATGGCCTCGGGCTATTTTCGTTCCTCATGGTGGAGAACACGCAAGCTTTTGAAAAGGATCCATAACTACCCAAGACAGCCAGGGCCAGAGAAAGCTGGCCTTACAGAGAGAGGCCAGCTAGACATGAAAAAGTAGAGGCAGAATATAATCCTTTCACCTCCCTGTACTCCTGCTGTACTCCTGCAGTCATCCTGCAGTGGTCCTGCCATGGTCCTCTTTTTGATGTGCTTGAGCAAAAGAATGTCGGGCATGCCTCTAAATCATCAAATACACATGACAGGCATTTTTTCTTCTGTCTCTTCCTCTCTTCTCTTCTCTCTTCTCCTCTCTCCTCTCTCTCTCTCTCTCTTCCTCTCTCCTCTCCTCTCCTCTCTCTCTCTCCTCTCCTCTCCCTCTCCGTCCTCTCTCTCCTCTCTCTCTCTTTTCTCTTCTCTCTCTCTCTCTCTCTCACTCTGATAAGCGTGGAATTGAATTGGCTTTCCATCTATATTTTCTTGTCACTTTTTCTCCTGCTTTTTATTCTGCCTTACATGAGTGAGGCGCGTCATTCCAGCCATCTTTTCACCCAACACACGACAGTGCACGCCCTGTAATGTACGTTCACTTCGTGAGCGAGCGTGCATGCGGAGGACGAGAATGTTGGAGTAGGCGTGTTTTTCTTTCACTCCCGTCTCCTCGCGGAGACACACCGTGCCATCTGCTGTGCATTGGTTCAGCAAAGATTTATTGTGCTGCGGCGGCACACTAATCCCAACACACACATCTCGCCTTCTCCTCCTCATCCGAGACCAGGGCTAAGTGAGGGATGTGGGATTGGAGACGAACGCTTGGCTCTACTCTCCTCCTTTTGTCAAACTCTCACTTGACAGAGGAGAGGAAAGCTAGCTGGCACACAGAGGTGAGGAATGCCAATTCTGTACCCTCCTCTGCCTCTGCAGAAAAAGACTGATTTAGAGTGACAATTATAAACGTGCCATGGACGTCGTGTGTACCGAGAGGCGAACGGAAAAGTACAGGGCTTTGGGGAAAATAGAAGAAGGAAATCAGCGGTACCAGATTGCTTCGCTGTAGTTCTTCTAAAGACAAGGTCATTCATTTTTAATGTGGCGCGGTGGGCGTTACATGCGCACATTAAAACATCAAACATGTTACTGGATGTAGGGATTTCTTGCTTCCAGGGAAACGAGGTCAAAGAAGCTCTCAGGAACAGCGTTTTTCATGTCAATTTGGGGGAAATGAGCATGTAGCCTAGCCTGTTCACTCTTCCGTCCTGTCCAGCCACACTCTGCTTTCTGGTGACTTCCCGGTGCCCCCTTTGTCACACACATGCCAGGTAAAAGAGAAGGGTCCCTTGAGGGCAGAAGAGAGCGGCCCCTCATGGCCTTTCTACTGATAGAGGCCACCCAAGAGGCCCCTCTGATACGACAGTGGGGTGAGAGGGCCTCCGGGATATGGCAGAGGGGTCAGTGTGTTGAGCCTCTCCCGAAACACTCCATGTTTCTCCACTGTTAGGGAGGGGTGGTGGAGGTCTCCATCTGCCAACAGGCATTACTACCGTGTTCGTCATTTGAGCACGAAACAAACACACACACACAGAAGCACATAACACACACACACACCACCACCACACACACAACACACACACACACACACACACACACACACACACACACACACACACACACACACACACACACACACACACACACACACACACACACACACACACACACCACACACAACACAACACACACACACACACACACAACACAGACACACACACAGGCATGCACACTCTGCAATCAGGATGTACCCATGAACTCCAGTGCCAGTGTAGAGTGGGGGCCTCAACCCTGGGGTGAGGCCCCTGCCAATTGAGCTGCCATGTCTGGACAAGGAGAGAGCTCCCAAGCCCAGCCAGGGCCGCCCTTACACTCACATAGTCAACGTGGCAGGTCAAGGAGGCTTCGCCCGTGCTTCCATTTCCTCTCTGCCAAACACAGCCCCGTCGCCACATAGCCCCTGCCTGCCTCTTAACAACCCACCCCTCTACCCCACACAGTCTGCCAACCCTAGCCTGCTCACCGTACAGGAAGTACATTTCAGTGGTGGATTGTACCATAAAGATCCTATAATACACCATAGAGATCTATATGTAATTCGATAGATTGTTCCTGCATTCCATTCCTCTGCCTTTTACCTGGTGTTGTATTGACTTTTCTAGTGTTGCGTCATAATCTGCAAGGATAGCTCATGCGAGGACATCTTCCTGTTCCAAATCAACTTCTAGCTGTGCGAAAGCGGTACAGTTTGGTCAGATTGAGATGGCTTCCGACACTCCTCTCTCAGTGTGACTTGACAAACTCACAAGGATCTGCATAAGCTCCTCAGTCTGCCCTTAGCTTCCAGCTACTGTCTGCGTGCTGTCACAGACACACAGGGGACACTACCATACCTACAGTACATTTCACTCCTCATCCATCTCACCTGTACCCTTCCTCCCATACCCACATCTAATTATAACAACAGCAGAATGGCACCAAAGAGCGGAGGAGGTTCAATGAGAGGAACATTGTTGCTGTCCCTTCCTCTTGTTTTCCAATGGCTTCTCATTCTCTGTCTTGTTCTCTCTCTCTCTCTCTCTCTGTGTCTCTCGCTCTACTTTGCTAATTTACTCTCTATCCTGCTGCTTTCCCCTTGTACAATTACAAAGGCGCATGCTATTTAATGTGCACCAATAATCTTCAAGCTGAGAGGCTTTGCAGCTAATAATTACTTCTTGCAGAATGAGTTATGGTGGTCACAAGAGGTATTCAAAAGACCTACTGTTGTTCTAGTTCATTTTTTATAATCCTTGCAATGGATTGTCCACTCTATCTGTTTAATTCTATATCATTAAATTTTTCTTTTGGTCTATTAAAGGAACAGTTCTGTCACGACTTCCGCCGAAGTCGGGCCCTCTCCTTGTTCGGGCGGCGTTCGGCAGTCGACGTCACCGGTCTTCTAGCCATCGCCGCTCATCCTTTCATTTTCCATTTGTTTTGTCTTGTTTTCCCGCACACCTGGTTCACATTCCCTCATCAGACTAAATGTATATTACCCTCTGTTTCCCCCATGTCTGTGTGTGGAATTGTTCTTTGTGTAGGGTGTTACACTACAGGCTGGATTGTGCTATGTTTGTTTCAAACCTAGGTTTGTTTGTTTTAATTAATCCGGTTCATGTTACCGTGGTTGTGCTTTGTGCTGCCTCGACTGTGTCTTTGGGCCAGAGTGTATATTAAAGTTCTCCTGTTATCACCCATCTCTGTTCTCCTGCGCCTGACTTCGCGGCAACCAGTCACTCACCCCGTTACATGTTCAGCGAAATTACATATTTAGATATTTGTTTCAGGGGTCYGAACCGGTTCAGGGAACAGAACCGAGAACCGGAAAATAACAAAACATTTAGAGGAACAGAATCAGAACCGGGAACGAAAGTGATCTATACTGTTCCAGAACAGAACCATTATTTGAAAAGCATGTGAACTGATAATAATGTTCTGTTACATTCAAGGCATATTTTTCCAGTCCCACAAAAAAATCAACAAAGAGCCTATGCAAGGATAGCTTGCCCTCACTCACTCTGTCACTCATAAATTGATTACAGTGTCAGCCTGCCAGCTGAAGATCTTTGCCAAAGATCTTTGCCCCCCCTCTTCTCTGAAGCATAGTCTACTGTATCCTACTGACATTACAAGCGTGATTCAGAAATTACGGAGAGAGATTTTTAATGGATTAGCTTTTTCAATGCTAGTAAAGGATGCTATAGTATTGAATTTGATAACTACAAAAAGGTAAGATGTGTTTATATTTTAATTCTGGTGCCGCTATGCACATACAAGTTTATTAGCTAGCTAGCTACAACATTCAACATTCACTGTTCCTTCATAGAAGCTGCTCCTCTGTTATAATTCTGTGGGCCAAATTCAGATAATGCATGTCATAACAACAAGATGCCCAGCGCTTCAAACCAAGCCTCCTCCTCCACCCTCTCTCGCTCTCTCGCTCTCTCGCCACCCGTAAAATGTCAGTCGCATCTTGCGCCCTACAGTTGCCTGTCCAATGTTTGTAAATAGCTTGCCCGCTCAATAGTAAGTTGCTCTATTGCACTGATAGGTGAAGTAAATTAATGTCAGGCAAAATGTAACTAAAAAAGCAGATATCAGAAGTTTTAAAAAGGAACAGGAAGGAACGATATAAACCGTCCCTTTTTGGGGTTTGAAGTGGTTCAGAACTTTATTTTACTGGTCGGAACACTGGAACAGTACGCAAAAAATTATGGAACGAAACAATAGAAAAATTATTTTGTTTCCAACTCCTGATTTGTTTCCTTTACCTTGAAAGGAGTCTATGGACAAGGAGTGACTGCTTTCAAGGTTTCAGGATACAAATATCTATGCATGTGATTTAGCTACCCCTTTAATAAGCTTGCCATAGGTTGACACCATTCAGAAACAATTATCAATCAACATAGTGTGACGTGACTGAACAATACAAAGGATACAGTCTTGAAATAGAAAAAAAACTATTTCCATAGGGGGTGGGGATGGGTATATGCGTACAGCATTGTGTCCCTCAAAGTGTATCAAATTCCAATCTCAGATTGCCTTCTAGGATAATGTGGAAATATTAGAAAGGCCTTGATCTAAAATGGAGATGGAAATGAAGTGTGTGGAGAGAGAGAAGAGAGAAGAGAGAGAGAGAGACGAGAGAGAGAGAGGAGAGAGGGAGACGAGAGACGAGAGGAGAAGAGAGGAGAGAGAGAGAGAGAGAGAGGAGAGGAGAGATCAGAGAGGAGAGGAGAGAAGAGAGATGGAGAGAGAGAGAGAGAAGAGAGAGAGAGAGAGAAAGAGAGAGAGAGAGAGGACGAGAGAGAGAGAGAGAGAGAGAGAGAGAGAGAGAGCGAGAGCGCACCCTGAGGATAGCCAGCCAACAGATCACTTCGTCAGGCAACCATACCTTTGGGAGGGACCGCGGTCTGCCTCTCCTCTCTCTACTATGGAAATAGCCCATTCCCCACATTAGTCATACTGCCTTAGTCTATGCTAAATTCTGCCTCGCTTTTTTCCCCCAAGACCCTTCGAATGTGCTGGTGATAAAAACCTAAGAGACCCCCAACCCCCTCGTGCCATAAAGTGTATAGGCACACCAGTGCTTGACTGGTTGGACACCGCAGGTAAATGGTGAGATTTTAAATTCGTTTTATGGTGATATGGTGGTTGATAGCTCTGTCTTGAAACTCGGAAATGTCAACAATGACATGGATTTGTTTGAATATTGTTACAATGAGATGAACGAAACCAAAATATAATAGGTCTACGATCACTTGAAAAGGAACATGATTTCTGTCTTTAACATGGGAGGTAGTTTGATTCCTCCTACCCATGTAAAAGAGCCAGGATTTTAAAGCAAGTCAAATTGTGGTGACTTTTCACCGATCGGTGCCTCTGTATGGATCTTCGTATGGATCTTCTTTCACTTTAGATTTGTGTGTGTTGTTGTGAACGGCTCGATATTACAGCACTGCCGGAGCTAGGAACACAAGCGTTTCGCTACGCCCGCAATAACATCTGCTAAACATGTGAATGTGACCAATAACATTTGATTTGATTTGAAGGACCCTCCAGCCACGTACAGTACATTACCCATGTCACACCGTCCGCCATCAGTCCCCAGATCTGATCCGGTATTTCCATTGTTGAGTGTTCAGGTCTTGACTATGCTCGCTAATTTATTCCACGATTAATTGGTCTCTTGCTGTACGCCTGATTAAAACCTGTAATCGGTTACATGGGAAATAAAATGAGAAGAGGGGTTGGGGATACTGCTGCTAGTGGAATGACTCAATTAGACTTTCCCGTGTCCAGTGAAGTTACACTGGTTCCATGTTGCATTGATTTTCACAACAGTTTAGTAGGGTATCAGTCATAATAGATGTGTAAGTATTTCTGTTACATTGTTAAGCCCATATCAATGCAGATCCCACTCCAATCCATAAGAAAGCAATGTCCACTGTTGAGTTGAGGTGATTTTATTTTTACAGGGACAGTGCACATTAATCAACTTTTCAGTAAAAGTGCCCGGTTTTAGCCAGCCGGCTAATTTTCAACCGCAGTCCATGGGCAGGTTAATAAAAACAATTACAATATAGACAATCATTGAGCAGTGAGCACAAGCAGAGCAACATAGGACAAGCAAGACATAGCATACAGACAGAGCAACATAGGACAAGCAAGACGTAGCATACAGACAGAGCAACATAGAACAAAAAGCAACAAGACAAAATTCATAAAAGCAACAAAGTGTTTCCACACCTCACAAGCTACAGACAACATGGAAAGCGGCAATACACAGCTAGGGATTATGTTCACAAATCTGATTGACCTTTAGCCATATCTTCATGCATTTTGTGAAAGTGTGATATGTGGTGCAGTTATGTGTGTCTGATGGCAGTGTATTCCAGACATGGGAAGCTCTCACAGAGAAAGCGGATTTACTAAAGGTGCTTTTCCTTAAGGGAACTATACAGTCACCTCTCATGGCAGACCTTGTGGATCTGCTGCCATATGTTTGGGTTTTCTGTTTAACAAAAATACTGAGTGGAGGGGGAGCCAGGCCATTTAGGATCTTGAGTACAAGGCATGCGTCGGTGTATTGCACAAGATTTCCCCAACTCAGGAGCTCATGCTTTCTGAGGATGTAACAGTGATGATGGCTATTGGGCTTCCTATCAAGCACTTTGAGAGCCTGTTTGTAGACAGACTGAATAGGTTTTAATGTTGTACAGCAAGCTTGGGCCCAACTAGTCAAGCAGTATGTTAAGTGGGGGAGTATCATAGATTTGAAGTACAGTTTTGCTACCTCTGTAGTCAAACAATTTCGTATAAATCGGAAATTAGCTAGGTTGAATTTGGTTATCTGAATTACCTTTTTCACATGCTTTTTAAAAGAGAATCCATTCCATGTTGGAATCAAGTATGATGCCAAGGTACTTAAAATCAGATACCACCTGGAGCTTCTCCCCTGACACATAGACATCTGGCTCAGTAGCATCTGTTGCCCTCTTTGTGAAGAACATGCAAACAGTTTTTTTCACATTGAGATGCAAACACGAGTCACTGAGCCACTTTGTAACCTTGACAATTACAGTAGTGAGTTCTTGTGCAGCTTGTTGTTTGCTCTTTGCATGCACATATAACACTGTATCACCTGCATACATTTGAACTTCAGACCCAGTACAGACAGAAGGCAGATCATTAATGTACAGGCTGAACAGGAGGGGCCCCAGTATTGACCCTTGGGGCACGCCCACATCATAGCTAAGAGTGGGCGACAGCTCATTGCTCACTCTGAKACACTGAGTTCTGCCTTCAAGGTATGATTTCATCCATCTCAAGGCATCGGGGGAAAAGTTAAACTTGGACAATTTTGTGATGAGAATCTCATGGTTAACAGTATCAAAAGCCTTCCTTAGGTCCAGAAACACAGCCCCAACAACGCCCCCTTTGTCCATCTTGGACTTCACATTTTCCAGAAGAAAGCAATTGGCCGTTTCTGTAAATTAGTACTTACCCAAAAAAGCAAGTCCCTGTGAACCAGATCGGATTATTTCAGCACATATGGCTCAGTGCTGGTACGGCAACACATATGTCCTATCGGTTCTGAATGTACACTGTAAAGGGTTTGCCATGAATTTGACAGTATCTTCCAGGCAGCTCGGTGGCGAGTCAAATTCTGTATTTCATATTGCAGTACACCTACTGTCATCTAAATACAGTACCAAAGCAAGAACTGTGTAATGACACACAGTACAATACCGTACAATTGACTGTATTATAATGTAAAAAGGTAAATGATACGGTAATTGGAACAAATTAATGAATGAATGGATGAATGGATGAATGAATGAAATTCATTAAGGGGAGGGGTTTGTATTTCACAGTATTTACTGTAATTACAAGGGATTGGTGCAAGCAGGTTGCCTGCGAGGTAAAATGTTTTTCACATTACAGCATAGTAATGGATTTGGTGTTTTATATCACTTGCACTTCTAGAGGCCTTAACAAAGGCTTCCTAACTGGCAGCAACTACAGGGCAAAACAGACCAAAAGGATATGGCAAAATGCTCAACTGTTTAAGGATTAAGACTTGCTGCCACTGAATCTGACCCCTATATTACCCTGTAAATTCATAGGGCACTATAACCACATAAGAGTTCAACTGGTACAGCATTCTCACTCAAAGTGCAACAAATATAGCCTCTTACAAGGCATGCCTCAAAATATGTTCATGAGCTAGAGACAGCAACACCATCCAAAAGGTTCATGGTGCTCCAAAGAAATGGTACTATATTCTGTGGGGTGGAATTATAGTACCATTCAAAATACAGCAGTTTTTCTACAATTAACCTTCATTTACAGTATGCTGCAGTATTATATTTTTTACCTTTGATAATACCTAAAATTACTTTATAAATTACTGTTTCCCGTTACAGTGTAGGAAACAGTGAATTCGGAAAGTATTCAGACTTTCCCCACACATTTTGTTACGTTACAGCCTTKTACTCAAATTGATTAAATCACATTTTTCCCTCATCAATCTACACCCAATATCCCATAATGACACAGCGAAAACAGGTTTTTAGACATTTGTGCAAATGTATAAAAAATGAAAAACAGAAACACCTTATTTACATAAGTATTCAGATCCTGTGCGCTGCGTCACGAAATTGAGCTCAGGTTTATCCTGTTTCCATTGATCATCCTTGAGATGTTTCTACAACTTGATTGGAGTCCACCTGTGGTAAATTTAATTGATTGGACATGATTTGGAAAGGCACACACCTGTCTATATAAGGTCCCACAGTTGAACGTGCATGTCAGAGCAAAAACCAAGCCGTGAGGTCGAAGGAATTTCCGCAGAGCTCCGAGATAGGATTGTGTCGTGGCAAAGATCTCGGGAAAGGGTACCAAAACATTTCTGCAGCATTGAAGGTCCCCAAGAACACAGTGGCCTCCATCATTATTAAATGGAAGAAGTTTGGAACCCCCAAGACTCTTCCTGGAAATGGGGAGAAGGGCCTTGGTCAGGGAGGTGACCAAGAACCCAACGGTCACTCTGGCAGAGCTACAGAGTTCCTCTGTGGAGATGGGAGAACCTTCCAGAAGGAAAACCATCTCTGTAGCACTCCACCAATCAGGCCTTTATGGTAGAGTGGCTAGATGGAAGCCACTCCTCAGTAAAAGGCACATGACAGCCCGCTTGGAGTTTGCCAAAGGCACCTAAAGGACTCTCAGACCATGAGAAACAAGATTCTCTGGTCTCATGAAACCAAGATTGAACTCTTTGGCCTGAATGCCAAGCGTCACGTCTGGAGGAAACCTGGCACTATCCCTATGGTGAAGCATGGTGGTGGCAACATCCTGCTGTGGGGATGTTTTTCAGCGGCAGAGACTGGGAGACTAGTCAGGATCGAGGGAAAGATGAATGGAGCAAAGTACAGAGAGATCCTTGATGAAAACCTGCCACTGAGTGCTCAGGACCTCAGACTGGGGCAAAGGTTTACCTTCCAAAAGGACGACGACCCTAAGCCCATAGCCAAGACAACACAGGAGTGGCTTCGGGACAAGTCTCTGAATGTCCTTGAGTGGACCAGCCAGAGCCTGGACTTAGTATAATATCAGTATAATATCTCTGGAGAGACCTGAAAATAGCCGTGCAGCGACGCTCTCCATCCAACCTGACAGAGATTGAGAGGATCTGCAGAGAAGAATAGGAGAAACTCCCCAAATACAATAGCGCCAAGCTTGTAGCCAAATAGACTCGAGGCTGTAATCGCTTTCGAAGGTGCTTCAACAAAGTACTGAGTAAAGGGTCTGAATACTTTTGTAAATGTGATATTTAATTTTTAATTTTTKTTTTTTTAAACCTGTTTTTGCTTTGTCATTATGGGGTATTGTGTGTAGATTGATGAGGGGGGGGGGGGGGGGGCAATTTAATACATTTTAGAGTAAGGCTGTAACGTAACAAAATGTGGAAAAAGTGAAGGGGTCTGAATACTTTCCGAATGCACTGTATAGAGTATCAAAAGTTGTAACTGGACCAAGTTGAAAGCAGTAACCTTGTGGATGTGGGCCAGATTTGGGCCATAATATTTTTACTGAGTAGCTATGTAGATTTCTATGGTTTTGATCACCCAATCCGATGAGGGTGTCAAGTGGGAAAAAGAATCGCGACCAGAACATAGTAGATATGTACATGCTGGTCAGATGACAAAGGTATTTCACCCTTTTCAAGTAGACCCACAGATAAGTGCACCTGACATTTTCACTATACATGAATTGGATATGATTGCCTGTTCATCTGCAGGAAGTCGTTCTTTGACATACAGTACATCTCAAAAGTGCAGTTTTACACCAATTCTCTCATGTTTTGTTTAATGGCCAGTGCACCAGTCATATTGGACAGAATCAACCAGATAAATGCTATTCTCATCATGCTCTTTAACAGTGGACTCCTGGCTCCTAAACCTCCAACCAAGTTAATGTCATTAAATAAATAATGAATGATAGGTATTATCTATCACTCCATCCAACACAGGATGATCTATGTATTATGCATTACCTGGCCTAATTGACTCATCATGAGAAAACGAATGTCTTGTTAGCCTCATTTTCCAGGCCCAATCTTTGCTTATGCTGAATACAGAGACACACTTTGCAATCTGCTTTGTGTTGGGAACCACACAATCTGTCATAGTCAACGTTAACTAGCTCAACAGTGATAGTAGCATTGTCAAGTGAAACTGTTATTTCTTAACTCAGTTGCCCGCTAACTACGTTATCAATCACTAATGCTGTTTGTTCACACCCTTGACTAGCTATTGTTTGTAGTTTTCTGTACGTGTGAACTGGGGAAAGGTATACCCTGACACGGGTAGAGGTTGTAGCGTTTTGTCCCGTACAATGTGTTTGTGTGAGAACATCTCCTCCACCCTCATTTGTTCCTACACTCACACTCGGGAATAAGTAAACATCGAAAGAAGAACATCACAGGTTCATCTCCAAGCAAAGGAAACAGGCACATTTTATCAAGAGCAGCACAGGGTTGATGTCACAAGTGATATTAGCATTCATATTAGTCGATTCTCTTCTCCCCATGTATGATATCCTTCATTGCGGTTCGGGCCACACGAAAACACTTCTCAACATGCTTATCTCACTAGTCATAAATTACAGGATGAATCCCTTCTCCCCGAAACATCATCAAAGGATGGAGTCATTGCGTGGTGTGCTGTTTTGACACCGTAATGACACGTTTTACAATCACCCCTTCTCCTTTTCATTCGGAGGAGTGGACCTATCCATTTCAGCCCGAGAGAAATTAGCTTCTCAGAAATTACCACCGCATCCCAGGGGAGACATAAATGAGAGAGTGACATTGAGGAGACCAAATGTCCAGCGGAGCAGCCCAGTCTCATAGACTAGACGTAACATTAGTATGAAATGTTACGTTTGGTAGGTTACATAAGACACAAGTTTACTTAAGGCAAAAATTAAAGTAGAGTGGTTGGTCGGGTGGATGGGGGGGCGTATAACACGCTCCGGTTGCGTGTTCGAATCTCATCCCGGACAACTTTAGCATTTTAGCTAATTAGCAACTACTTACTACTTTTAAACTACTTTGCACCTACTTAGCATGTTAGCTAACCCTTTCCCTAACCCTAACCGTAACCCTTTAACCTAATTCCAAACCCTAACCTTAACCCTAACATTAACCCCTAACCCCTAGCCTAGCTAACATTAGCCACCTAGCTAACGTTAACGTTAGCCACCTAGCTAACATTAGCTACAGCAAATTGGAATTCGTAACATATTATACGTTTGCAAATGTGTAACGTATTACACGAATTGCCATTTGTTGRATATTGTATGAATTGCAATTCGTAACATATCGTACAAATTGTATCATATCATACGAAATGGAGGATCGACATCCGCAAATTATTATATACCATTTGAAACATAACATATCATACAAATTGAAGTTGCCTGGGTTTACATTTACTATGTTTTATGTCTACCTCTGAGTCCAGGTTGAGCGGGAGGAGAAAAAAGGAAAAGGTAGCTAGGAYCCGGAATGTTCATTGATGCAGAGAAGGGGGAAAAGAMTTTGTRCTTAATTGCGAATGGGGGCTGCTGCACAAGCAAGTGCATCGTTACTTACCTGAAGAAGTGCCACAATCACAACTCCTGCTAATGAATACTTGTTACGAAAAAAACACAGCGAATACAAATAAGGTGAATGTCTGTGGGAGGTGTGATCTAGACCAGGTAGATATAACCCCTCTRTCTCTCATTACCGAGGAAGCCATGCCGAGCTGCTTAAGAGAAAGCATGATGAGCCTTGGGAMAAATATCTACTGGGAGAGAGAGAGAGGGAGAGATTTAAATCAAATCTACAGACTTGTCTTCAAAGGAGAAAAAATAATTGAAATAGGTGGTGGGAGATTGAGTGCCTCCATGTTTGAGTTTTCCATTAAGTGAAGAAGAGTGTTGAAAAACGGTGTGGTCCTAGACTGAAACCAAACTGACACACACACACAGATTGACAGAGGAAATGGCGAGAAAGTGAGATATGAAAGGATGGAAAATTGCATTGAAAACAATGAAATTGTCAGAGAATAATGTGATAACTGAAACTGTGGGAGAGCGAGAAACAGAAAGGGGCAGAGAGAGAGGAGGAGGTATAGAGAGAGAGAGATAGAGAAAGAGGGAGGAGGAAGAGAGAAAAAGAGAGTTCAAAGTGTGCACAGACTGAGTCCTGTCCTCGTGGTGTCCTTCCTGGAGCCCCGAGTCACGCATCGCTCATCTTGTCACATTGAACTCCAGATGCTCCTAC
>NC_036874.1:16896162-16932383 GCF_002910315.2 Salvelinus sp. IW2-2015 | reverse complement strand
AGAGAGAGAGAGAGAGAGGAAGAAGAGAGCGAGAGAGAGTTCAAAGTGTGCACAGACTGAGTCCTGTCCTCGTGGTGTCCTTCCTGGAGCCCCGAGTCACGCATCGCTCATCTTGTCACATTGAACTCCAGATGCTCCTACCCTGGAGAATGCACTGACGGTGGCCATTTTTCTTCATTCTCGCTAACAATTTGGTAATGAAATATTGATTTTTAGTTAGATTCATATTGATGCTATTAGGTTTGCATTGATAAATCACGTTTGGCTGCTTCTCTGTGTGGCAGAGAGAGCCGCGGCCGGGCCGGAAAAGATTACAATCAAACCACTGATGTGTTAATTTGATGGATATTTCCCGGCCCTTTCTCTATGTTTCACTGCGTTTCATAACATTGTTATTTTTGATTACAAAGCACCTTGTGAGGATATTTATGTCCATGTCCGTTCTTCCTACAATAGTCTTTCAGACTCCTTGCCCATGGACCGTGGACACAGGAGAGCAGAGTATAGATATATTCTCTCCATACAGTAGACCGATGCACATTACAAAATAGCAAAGCCATTTTCAGACTTGTTGAGGCAAATAGAGGATGTATGATAGATCAGGACATGTCTCAGGAGTTATGTTGCCAAATAGCTAGTTTCTGCGTGAAATTTTTATTTGCCACTTGTATGGTCTAAAAAATATTGTTCTCATAGCTGAGTGACAAAACCTCCTAACAGGCATTTTCAGAGAGAGGGAGTCAGTCTAAACCCTCTAAATGCTACAGCTATCATCTTGTAGATTAGGGAGGTTTTAAATGAGTCTCCTGCTGCTGTTGATSCTGCTGCTGCTGCACCTTACAACCCGCAATATGTGTCTGCACACAGTCATCCTAATTAAAGGAAATGACGGCGTTCCCTTTAATGATGTCGAGTTCAAGGACTGCTTATTGTTCCCAGAAAAAAAAGTCCTCTTTTCATGCGGATATGAGTCAGTTGTTTTTTTTCACGCTGGCAATTTCATTTGAGGAACAGACAAAGAAGGTTAAATGTGCTAAATATGGAAAGGAAATCTGGATGTGAAACAGATATATTGATAACATCCTCTCTTGGAGATCGAGTCATTATGATAAAGCTCTGGCCTTATTCTTCCGCTTCTTTTATCTCCCTGGTGATTATGCAAAACAGAGCGTAATCATAATTATCGCAGACACACGGACCATCCTTTTTGTTTCACTTCGATTCAGAAACTCTTCTACCACAACCATCAACTCAACCACTCCCTTTAAACGCCCTYCACTCATCGTTCGCATCTCAACCATGAAAAATCATTCAACCATTGACAATCCAATTTACAGCATGTTTACTGCGCATGTCATAAAGGAGTTCCTGGTTTACATTTCTCTGCTAATTTACTGCACAGCATGGAGCGAATCCCCAACATGCTCGTTCTCTAAATATTTTGGTCCAAATGTGATTTTGTTTGATAGAATGACAAAAGCTGGTATTACGAGGAGGCCGATGAGTCCCAGACGTCTGGGATGCACTGACATTTACTTCAAACGTAATTAACCCAGAAAGTTATGGCTGCTATGTTTTCCATAGTTTCGCTTTAAATCCCATAGTGTCCCCTTCTGTCATAGATTATAGGGCCACTCTGGCTCCTTTGAAAAGGCACTGGCCATGACGTTACCGTGCATACAGATCCAAATGGAGTGGAATGGGAACGTAAAAGTGGGAGAATCTCAATTCCGCTTCCCTGACTCCTCACATCCTCTCTCCTCGCTTCCTTGACAAAACCCATTGGATAAAAAAGTTAGAGGTCCCTCCCCTCTGACCTTCTCCATAAATGAGTTTTGAGAAGGAGGCGAGGAGAGTGGACGCAAGGAGTCACGGAAATTAAATTGAGATTCTCCCAGGGAGGTCTTGCTTACTACGTCACATACAGTGCATTCGGAACCTTTGACTTTTTCCACATTTTGTTACGTTACAGCCTTATTCTAAAATGGATTAAAACGTCCTTTCTGAATGCACTGTATGTGCACAAGTCATTGCGCTCTCTCTTGCTCTGCTGTGTGTGCATCTTGCTAGCTGTCACAAATGGCAAAGAGCTGAACCCGTGTCAAAATCAAATCAAATCAAATGCTATTTGTCAACATGCTCCGAATACAACGGGTACCGTGAAATGCTACAACCTTACCGTGAAATGCTTAATTATAAGCACTTAACCAACAATGCAGTTCAAGAAATAGAGTTAAGAAAATATTTACCAAYTAACTAAAGTAAAAAATGTAATAAAAAGTAACACAATAAAATTAAATAACYATAACGAGGCTATATASAGGGGGTACCGGAACCGAGTCAATGTGCGGGGGTACAGGTAAGTTGAGGTAATTTGTACATGTAGGTCGGAGTAAAGTGACTATGAACAGATAATAAACAGCGGGACTATGTAAATAGTCCGGGTGGCCATTTGATTAATTGTTTAGCAGTCTTATAGCTTGGGGGTAGAAGCTGTTAAGGAGCCTTTTGGTCCTAGACTTGGCGCTCTGGTACCGCATGCCATGTGATAGCAGAGAGAACAGTCTATGACTTGGGTAACTGGAGTCTTTGKCCATTTTTTGGGCCTTCCTCTGACATTGCCTAGTTTATAGGTCCTGGATTGCAGGAAGCTTGGCCCCAGTGATGGACTGGGACGTACGCATTACCCTCTGTAGCACCTTACGGTCAGACACCGAGCAGTTGCCATACCAGGCGGTGATGCAACCGATCAGGATGCTCTCGATGGTGCAGCTGTAGAACTGTTTGKGGATCTGGGGACACATGCCAAATCTTTTCGGTCTCCTGAGGGGGAAAAGGTGTTGTCGTGAAACTCTCAACCCGCTGTTTGGCCCTCCTTTTCCTGTAGTCCACGATCATCTCCTTTGTCTTGCTCACGTTGAGTGAGAGATTGTTGTGACCTCCTCCCTATACTCTGTCTCATCGTTGTCGGTGATCAGGCCTACCACTGTTGTGTTGTCATCAAACTTAATGTTGGTGTTGGAGTCGTGCCTGGCCATGCAGTCGTGAGTGAACAGGGAGGGAACAGGGATATATATTTATATTCCTAAAACATAAGTTGAAAATTATTCAGTTACTGCTTCCCGTTGACAAAATCAACAATCAATAAACAGTCTGTGATATATTGAAAAGCTAAACATAAAAMGTACAAAAACAACTCAATTAGTCATCGTATTGATTAGGGGGGAAATCAGGTTGCATGGGCTGTTGAATCTAACACAACTCTAAAAACCACGTGGAGACTGGACATATTGTTACATCACTCATTAAAGGACAACCTGCTGAAGACAACCAGCTATATGTTTGAGTGATGCATTTGGATTTGGGGGGTCACCAAAATTGAACACAACACGTGTTTGTCAATAAACAATCATATTGATCACATTGAAATCAATAGAACGAGAGGAGGGAGTCGGGTCACACGTAGTATTCAAACTAACCTCACTAAAAAAAGCACACGGAATCTGTGTATAGTATGTATATCACTGGTTAGAGGACAACTTGTAGAAGAGAACCAGCTACATTTTGGATTGTTGCATTTTGTTTCAAGTGGGTCGACCAACGCAGAAAGCTAAACGCACCACTAACTCCTTAAGCACTCATATTGATATACATTTGAAATCCACAGAGCGGCGACAAACGTTTGGTGTGCGTGCACTGTTTAAACTAACACTACTCGAAGGCCACGCTGAATCTTCAAATCATTTGCGTATCACTCGTTAGAGGAGAATTTGCTGAAGACGGTCGTATGAAAAAACTCAACAGTACAAAACCAATGATGTTGATCTGTTTGAAGCAATCGATTTTTGTGTCCTTGTGACGACTATAAACGTTTACGCCGACATCTCTAATCTGAGGTAAAAAGGATGCGTAATCACCCTCAATTCAATGTGGTCGAAACGTGAGGTTATGTCATGTAGTAACACATACTGTCCACCTACAGGAAATTAGATATGTAGCTTTATTGAATATAGAAATCCGATCAGACTTTGGAACCAGTCATGTTGGACTCCTAGGGGTTTGTAACTTATAGAATTGTATCCTATAGGATCCGATAAGATTCCAATACAAGAATCCAATAGAAAAACCCTATCAGATTTTGGAACCAATTCTATTGGACTCCTACAGAATTCTAACCTATAGGATCTTACAGGATTCCAATACAAGAATCCCCCCCAAAAACACTCCTGTAGGATAAAAGGTTCCAAAATCTGATAAGATTTTCTATTGGATTCTAATAGGATTGTTTTTTTTGACTAGGGATAACTCAAAAACCACGTGGAGACTGGAAATATTGTTACATCACTCATTAAAGGACAACCTGCTGAAGACAACCAGCTGCATTTTGATTTGGGGGTCACCAAAATGGAAAAAGAACTGCATTAGACTCCTTTGGGATTCCAATACAAGAATCCAATAGAAAAATAATATCCGATTTTGGAACCAGTCCTATTGGAGTCCTGTAGGGAAGCTCATTGCCTGGAACTCGAATTGCTAGAGGGCTGGCCCACGTGAGGGAAAATGTAGGGAAAATGGCACCGCACAGCTTCCAGTAAACACTCACCTTCAAACTAGGGATTTTGTGGTTAATCTTCACATAGATTATGCATGTATGAACTACACATTGACACATCCATCCCAAAGCGGGAGACTTCAAAAATACTTACTAGTCGCCAAAGTTCCGGTGTATGTCTTTAATAGAGGCTGAAAAAACGATGACTCAATCCCACAGTATGTGATGACCCACTCTTACTTCCTCCAGTTGGTGTATAGCACCGGCCTGAGTCATATCTCACATCAGTTCAAACTTCCATCAAGTCCAAGGGATGTGTGTCTGTACTCCCCATTGATTGGTTAAGACCATCCCCTCTACTCCCCTCCTATCTGGAGAAATATCCACCAGCTCAAGAGGATTTACTATTGATCTCCACTTCCTCTGGCTTSATACATTCATCCACACATACACACTGGGGCTTTGCAGTCAAGGTGTGCAGCCCAGATATACTGTCAAATGAAACTGGACAGACACAGAGTAGTTTTCTGAGACACACTTCATAAAAGGTGACCAAAGGTTCAATCTTGGGTGAAAAATAATATATGCAACATTCTACAATCTTGGAACTACCGACACATGGTAAAAAAAGAAATACCTAGCTCACTTGATCGGTTATATGTGGAATGGTCATTGAATCTGTCTTGTAAGGTGACACATCTTTTTGTCCTAAAATATGCCCTGACACGTCTCTCGGGTGTGTGTCATCTTGAGGTCATTATCAGGGAACAAGGCCCTCTCAGGAGTTCTGATTGGCAGGGCCTACATTGATCAGCAGCCAATGACAGAGTGGCATGGCAGCTGTTTGGCAGGGGAGGGCGGGGCATTGTTAGCATTGTTAGCCAGGCAGTGGAATCAATATCTGTCCCCCAGGCAGTGCCATGTTCCCCTAACCGCGGAGAGAAGGCAATGCTCTGCCTGTCCCCCTGGAGCTCGACCAGCGTAGCTCACACACAGGGAACCACAGCAGCTAAACGAGAAGGGGGGGAAGCGAGGAGGAGCACGGAGAGCGAGAGAGAGAGAGAGAGAAAGAGGGAGTGGTGAGGCAGAGGGGTCTGAGAAGAAGACAGAGCAGTCAACCATTTCAGGCACGCCATTCCAGAGTAATGAAGCATAACAAGAGAATACACCTGTACAACATTTGATAAAGATGGGCTGACACACCAGTCCAAATAGGTTCTTCTGCACGCCAGCACATGTCTATCCATCACCGCTCTGGGCTACAGACAGGAAGAAAGAGAGGGAGGGAGGGTACACACAGACAGGGAAAGCGAGACGAAATTGAGTGACAGACAGAACGCGAGTGCGAGGGAGAGTAAGGGCGGGAGAGATAGAGAAAGGGAGGGAGAGAGAGAGAGGCAGAGGGAGGGAGAGAGTGAACGACTGGTGTGTATCCTTGGCACCTGGTGAATCCTATCAAGGCTGAGTGGTTTGTGAACGAGGCCCTGGCGGCACAGGTGTCCTTGTACCCCACCCGTTTGTTTTCACTCCTTCGCTCTCTCCCTCCCTCCCTCCCTCCCTCCCTCCTTCCTTCCTTCCCTTTTTCTCACAGGGCGAAAGACAATAATGAAAAGAATGAGTAAATGTTGCACATTTTACCTCCTTATCATCCCCTCCTTTCTGTCTCTTTTCATCTGTCACTCCATCATGCCACGACAGAGAAGGACAGATAGAAAGGTGGCGAGAGAGAGAACGAGAGGAGAAGACAACGACACAAAAAAAAAAGCATATGGTTGGTCTGCAAATGGTCTGTAAGGCTTATGTATACCCAGAGCTTGGTGCAAGGCCTGCTAGCTAGGACCAGGTATGCTGCTTCTCAGTAGTCTTTTGCGTGATTAATGAAATCTTAACGCCAGGCCGGACACAAATATTCATCACCTCGCTGCCCCTATTGTACTGCGTCTGGAGTAGCGGGAGCGTGACAGAGAGAAGAGAGGAAAGAGAGAAGAGGAAAGAGGAGAGGGACAAAACACAACGCGAAGCAATGGGATTACTACCAGGCCTGTTGAAACACACTGCTTTTTGTTCTCAAACAAAATGGAGGTGATGTGATTTATGGACAGCCAGCATCTGTTTAGTGCAGAGAGACACAGATTCATGTCTGCTATTATCAGCTGTATGTGTTACAGGGGTTGAAATGGGTAGTGGGGCCATTTAGAGAAAGACCCTAATGGAAAAGTACAGGGTGTCAATTCTGTTGTGCTGTTATTGTATAGGATGTCAGGGTGTGTGTCTCAGATACTGTGTTGTATTGTCTATATATACAAATAGACATGACAAGAGCAACTAAAGGATAGTTTGCAATGGTGTTTGAAAGCGATTGTGTGTGTGTGTGTGTGTGTGTGTGTGTGTGTGTGTGTGTGTGTGTGTGTGTGTGTGTGTGTGTGTGTGTGTGTGTGTGTGTGTGTGTGTGTGCGTGTGTGTGTGTGTGTGTGTGTGTTTGTGTGTGTGTTATTTGTGTATGTTGTAACAACACCCTAGATGCTCTCTGTTTATGATTGGTGAGAGAGCGATTGTGGATCATCTGAGAGAGAGAGAGACATGCTAGTAGGTGGATACCAGGCCTTCCACTAGGCACAGATGTCAATTCAAGTAATTCCACTGAATTGACAAGGAACAACAACAATAATTTAAGAACAACGTTTCGACAGACAAGCAGTCTTCATCGGGGTAAATGACAAACACTGCGGGTCACTAGTTTATATAGTTTCAAAGACACACAGGTGTCTGTAATCTGCTTGATTATATAGGTTCATTTACAGATAAAAGCCTGGTGAGTTTTTCAGGATAAAAAATGTACGGAATAGGGTTAAAATCGGAAATGGAGCAACATCGTAGAGGAAAACCAGGTTCAGTCTTCTTTCCATCAGACACCGGGAGACAAATTCAACTTTCAGAAGAACAATATCCTAAAACACAAGGCCAAATATACACTGGAGTGCTTACCAAAAAATATTAATCAATTTTGAATTCCAACAAAATGTGAAATAAGTCAAGGTGTATGAATGCTTTCTGAAGTTTAAGGTGTGCTCATGGTTGTGTATTAACATCCCATGTTTACATAAATAACTATTTTTGTTTAATTGACATAAGGTGTGTCTGCTTTCTCTGCTGTGTGTGTGAGTGTGTGTATGTTTACACGCACAGTGTGTGAGTGTGTGTCGTGCTGTGCATACTTGTGTGTGTGTTTGCGCGTGTGTGTGTGTCAACTGTAGCATTGACTTTTGCATGCTCCCAGTGATAGATAGTGTTAGGGACAAGTGTCAGGTCTCACACTGTCAATGCGATGGCTGTGGATGGGGAAAGGGCTGAAAGGTTCCACACATCACTGATCTGTCAACATACACACTAACACACATGGCATCACCCAGGAATGTCTGAAACGTGTGGTACCCTGTGTTGTGTGTGTGTGTGTGTGTGTGTGGTGTGTTGTGTGTGTGTGTTGTGTGGTGTTGTGTGTGTGTGTTGGTGTGTGTGTGGTGTGTGTTGTTGTGTGTGGTGTGTGTTGTGTGGTGTGTGTGTGTGTGTGTGTTGTGTGTGTGGTGTGTGTGTGCGTGCATTGATGCATGTATATTTGTGCTTATGTATGTGAACTTAGATTTCATCTCCTCTGTTTAGGATGAAGAAGCCTGTTTTCAGACGTTATGCTTTTCACAGGCACACAGACCATTCTTTTTATGTTCTAGCATTTGTCAATCTGTTTTCAGATATTACCATCCTGAATCAAAAGCTTCAGAAAACAATTATACCAGCCCCGTTTTGTTTTGTTAGGATCTTTTTCCTCCAGGCAGCAACCGAGAAAAAAGGCCTTCATTGTTCTATTGTTCYCATTGTGTCATTCTTTGCCTCCGAACAGCGATTGTTTGCTGCATAGTTAGGAACACAATGGTGTTCACATAAAAAGCAGCCACTTAGCTCACACACTAAATTAGTACAGCCGAGGAGTCAGACTTTCCAAATTCGCTTATTCACATTTTCCTCTCCTTATTCCCTCATAAAACCGAGGTTGTTGCTGAGGTGGACAGAAACTGTGACAGCTCAAAGTGAAAGCGGATTCGTTTTCAGAGCGTTATGATCGTGTCTCAAATGATAACATCATTATACTAATCAGAATAATTCTGATCATTACGATTGGCACCACTACCTCCATCCTCCATCGTTTTCATTATCCTCTCCTTCATCGTTGCATATGTCATTGTTAACATAACCTTCCTCCTCCGCCTCCTGCTCCTCCACATCATCGTCAACACCCGCATCATCACCATCCTCTGAGTAAGAGTATTGGTAGGGTAAGTTTGGGTAGGGTAGGTTTATGTTGAGTCATGTCAGAAAATTATTAGGTTTATAGTTAGGGATTAGGGTCCTGTGCATTGTTGACACTTCAACAGTGGTTAGAATTATTTTGGTAAAAGTACCACAGTACCAGCCAACCCAACATCCCCTAAACCATCTCTCTCTGTGGCCCATGCTACTTTGATAATAACATGGGTAGCATGTTGCTCTGCCGTAGCTTTAAATCAGAAAGGTGGCCATGAGGTGCTCCTGTAGGTGACGTGTGACTGGAAAGTATTGTGTCATCTGCGCACCCCCACAAAATATTGACGTACAGGAGAAGTCGATTTTCCCCAGGCACCGTTAAAAAAAAGGGTTTTGCATCAGTGCCTTTGCACTTCCCGTTAGTAAAACATGTCTCTAAACCCTCCTACTGCTGTGACCAAGAATGAAGTACTCTCCAGAGCCAGAAGAAAATCAATTTCTCACTTTGGCAAATTTCCTCCAACCATATTTTTCTGTTTGGCTATTTGCTTTTAATGCTGGCATAGACTTATTGGTTCAGGAAGGCCGTAACGTGGAACTGCATAAACGCAACCTCTGACAAACACTCAAAATTCGATTTAACTTTCATTCATTTCTCCGTGTCAGCCGTAACTTTTTGGAGGCATTGTCACGAAGAGGTACCGGTATGAATTCCTACATTGCTCAGGAATGGCAGCCGGAGATATATTTGAAGATTTCTGCACACAGATCCATCTCTGTCTGTGGAAAAACAATATTTATCATTGAGATCGGAATGACCTGTTAGAGGACAATACTCAAGTCAATACGGAACCAGCAGCATAGCAGGCAGAACCACCCCACAGGGAAATCTGAGGCGGTGACACTACATCCAACACCTCCATCCCACCTGCAGCCTGTATCCCCCCTAACGTCAACAACACAGCTAATTCACCTGATGGGAACATGAAGTGACGTTAAGGGTCTCACGTGTTCCATATTTCTGCCTATACTAAATAAATATTTAGTAAACATATGCCTTAGCGGATACAGTTATCCAAAGGCACTTACAGTACGCTGAAATATACATTTGCACATACAGTAAATTCTAAATGTTTTGTGTAAGCATGTGATCCCTGCAGAAATTTAAACCACAGCCTTCACGTTGCTTTCCCCACGTTATAACCAACTGAGGACCACAGCACGGTACTAGTATATGAGCCTGTGACTCATTTTCTCTGCTTTTCTAATTCTATAGTGTTGGCTCATTGAATGGCATACGATTAGTAACTGAGCCAAACCACGTCATTTGCTCACTCTCCGAGTGTGACATTAATATGCGGAACGAGCAGAATCGTCCCTCTAATCTATAAGCTATAGATTTTTTTTAAACACCGTAACTGTAATGCATCTGCAGGGGAGGAGCCCATTGTGGTCACAGAACCTATTTTTTTTAATAACATATAAATCCCCTTGTGAGCAATCAGGCTCCCCAGTATTTGCCCGAAATGGTTTCACACGGTTGTGAACCCCCCCCCCCCCCCCCTCTCTCTCTCTCGACAGGGTTGATTTCCATGAGAATCACCGTGGTGATTAATCACTAGCCTTCCTCCATTCACAGACGTCATTCAGCGCTTTTTAAAGCCATCACCCCTCATGATGTTTATGGGAGGAGAAAGACATGGGGCTTCACGGGCCCCCCACTCCCCAACCCTTTCCGCCCCTCCCTCGGGGATCTACACACAGTCAAGAACTGAACTGTCCCGGACCATCCAGAATCCATCCACCCTTCCCTCGCCGCCAGCTGCCTCTTGTCCCCACTGCACTACAGAATTTCTCAGAAAYCCTCCCCCCCCGCTTCTCAAGACGCTGACCGGAGCCCTCCGTTCCATGTTTGGGATGAGACTGCTGCAGCGTTTGATGTTACACAAAAAAAAAAGCTGTTTATTTTAGAAATGTTTTCCTCACAGAAATCTTTGGTGAACCTCTTTTTAGATACATTTTTCAAAAAGGGCAAGCGAGACAGGTCTTTTAAATAGTGCACAGTGACGTTTGCCTTTAAGTTCGCCATTTAAATGTGTTGTTGTACATCTATGGTGTCAGCTGTGTTATCACCACTGAACAAAAGAAAGCAAAAAGAAAGAGAAGAAGCGGGGGAAAGGTGAAGAGTCCGACATTCTGCAGGTCTATCCCGATAACAGCACAAGCGTCAACTGTGTGCGTGAGGATGGTGGGAGGGGGGTAGCATTAGCAGTTTTAGCTTAAAGACCCTGGGGAAGTCAACGACATGTTAATAAACACTTATGGAGGGGCTTGGGGGTGGGGGTCGCGAGGGGGCTTGTGTGAGGGGTGAGAAAGGGTGAGGAGGGGGATCAGGCTCACGCTAGTCAACCCGCTGTTTCCTCCTGGGCAGGAGAAAGGAGTTAATGACACCCTAGAGCTTCACGTCCTTCCGCTCCTCCCTCTCCTTTATGGGCKTGTGAGCGACACCACACAGCCCTGCTGAGGTGWGGAGGCGACGGAGACAGCYCTCCCYTCCTACCAGCCTGCGAGTGGGAGACTCAAACAAAAAAAGGGAGAGGAGAGGGGGGAGCCGGGCCACAGATAGCTGTGATTATTATGACTAAATATAATATAAACCGCCAGCGAGGGGGCGAGAGAACGATCCACCCTCCCGCCCCCGCACAGCCCCTATTGAAACCTCAACACTAGGGCGCTGGATGAGGACAGGTTTAAAGACAGTGCCTTTTCAATGCCAGTGAGAGGAGGGTTGAGAGGGGTGGGGGTGGGGAGTTAATGAAGGGCTTGGTGAAGAGAGTGTTCAGCGGGGCCAGGATGAGGGGAGGTGAGGCTGCCACGCTGTCCATCTCATCCCAGGGAAGAGGTGGGGATTCCAGGGAAGATTCCCGGGGACGAGGAGGGGGGCGGTGGAGGCGGCAGTGCAAGTCAAGGTCAAAGAGGGACTAAGGGTGAGCGGCGACGGTCCAATGCTCATGCGCCACAGCTCTCCACAGGTCTGGACAGAGGCCAATAACTCTGGGACAGTCCAACTATGACTCCCAGGCCKATAAATCCCTCGTCTCCCAATCCKAAATTCCTTAATGGCTACACAAAGAGAACAAGAGAGGAGAGAGGGGGAGGCAGWGTAGCAGTGTGATGRTTCAGCGTATGRGGATGCCGYGCTGGTYGGGSATTATACTGSTATTTCCATTGTAGTGTGAAATTATAACGCTTTACCTGCTTTAATTTTCCAAATACAAATTAAATCCTCAGTAAGTTGACTGTAAATCAATAGTTTCATTTAGGGGCCAGCATGATTTAACAAAAATGAAAAGTAGCTGGTCTGGTCAATGGAAGTGGGTCATAAATCACAGAGCTTTGGGAGGCAAAAAGCCGATTTGACTTGTATATGGAGTGGCCCCTGGCCAGGGGGAGAGCAGGGTGGAAATGAACTCCTGGTTTATTAGAGCTCATATTGAGCAGAATCTGTTCTACCTCGTCCCCTCTGTATCACATACAAACATACACACACACACACAAACATACAGACTGCGTCACAACATCACACACCAACATCTTATTGAAAACCAAGAGGTTTTCCAATGGAAAACATTTATTCCAAAAAAGTAATTCACCCCAAATGACAATCCTTTTTTAAACACTTCAATTTGGGCAAATATCAGATTTAAAAACAAACTTTCAAAGAACGGAAGGGAAGACTTGACTACATTCTCAAAACAGCAGGAAAAAAACACCAAACGCTGTGTAAAAAAAGCTGCCTGGTCTCTGGTAGGGTTTGTGTTTGCACATCAGATCGACACACCAACATCAAACATCTAATGTCACGGCTCTTCAGAGACGCCGACAAAAGGGATAGAGATGCAAGCCTCACACTGTCATCAAACAATCAATCATACAGCCATCCGTTTCTCCAAACGCCTAGGAGCTGAGCAGCTGAGCTGCAACCAGACAGCGAGTCAGACTACAACAAACGCTAATGTAACGCTAAGCAGTTAGCACTGCATGCTAACACCATTGTCACACAAACTATGACAATACTCTGTTTAAGTTGAAGTGGTGGTTTGAGCTCGGGGTCCGTAATTCACAGAGCGTCTCAAAGTAGTGGTGAGTGCTGATCTAGGATCAGGCTCCCCCTATCCATATAAGTCTAATCAATATGATCTAAAATGCAAAACTGATCCTAGATCAGCAATACTCTGAGAATCTTTGTGAATATGGGCCAGGACGCGGGAAGAACATTTATTGGAGTGAAGGACTTATGGCCCGGAGACAAGGGCATGTGCCCCAACCACAGGTTAGTATGACTGTTGTCATATCTCTGAGACTTAAACACAGACTATATCACATGCCAACCTGATCACTTCCTTCCCCAGGATTCCATCCTGTTGCTCCTTTTCGGCTATTCACCATTTAAAGGCAATACGACCGTGCTACAATGCGGTTCTTCCGTCGTCTGGATTGAATCCTGGCCTCAGTCATGTAAGTCGTGTATAAGTCACAGACTATCAGCATGATGGAATATACTGTAGGACTACACATCTCAAAGCAGAGCATTATGGAAGGCGACTGTGGATGTTATCGCTGATTGTTAATGAATGGTGGTGAATGCCACAGTAAATCCATTATGAAGCTGTTATGTCCTACTTAAATTCTTCTCCAAAGTGTTGCTCATATATCTTTGCATTGGTTCATTACGGCCTTGGACAGGTAAAGCTTTCTGAGTTCTGCCCAGGTTGACCCCCACATGCTGCCTTTGTGTTTCCACTTAAAAATAATGGACATCCCCTGTCCTACACCCATCAATCAGCCACTTAAAATTCTCCAGGAAATAGTTTAGGGGTTACGAATTACAGTTATAAGGGCTTTCTGACTCGGAATAGATTAGCGATGCATTAACAATGTTTCATTAACCTTGCGTTAAGTGACATCCTCCCATGATTAATGGACATTATTAACAAAAGGGAGATTGTGTTTCCTGAAATGAACCTTTCTGTAAAATGTCTGCTGCATTGTTAACAGATTTGTTTATTAATCATTCGTAAAAGCTAGGACCTGTTTCTTCAACAGATAGTTAGAAGTCAGAAGAACTCCCCCCTCTTGGCGCTTTGACAGACGGACAGACAGACAGTCAGTCAGGCAGACAGACCTTTCCCTGAGAGAGATGGAGTGTATCTGGGAGAGGATGTGTATGCTGAGGAAGACTGAAACCTGTTACATTGATTTTCAGCAGTATCGTGTGTGTGTGTGTGTGTGTGTTGTGTGTGTGTGTGTGTGTGTGTGTGTGTGTGTGTGTGTGTGTGTGTGTGTGTGTGTGTGTGTGTGTGGTGTGTGTGTGTGTGTGTGTGTGTGTGTTAAGTTAATCTTAGACGATACACAGCTGCCTCTGATTGGGAACCATACTGGCCAACAAAGAAATAGAACACATAGATGCCGCCCAGTCCACACCCTGACCTAACCAAAATAGAGAATACAAAGGATCTCTAAGGTCAGGACTGACATCAACAATGAGTGGTTTGGAAGGAATCAGTGGCTAACTGCAAGCATTGCAGAGCAATCACTAGCCTGCTATTCAGTGGAGTGGCTGTGTGGTCCAAGTCTAAAATTGAGGCAGGGACCTGCGCTATGGAGGTGTACTGGGAACAGAATAGCTGTAGTCAGGCTGTGGGAAAGAGCAGTCCACTCCCTCAAACCCATGCTTAGATACACTGTGACAGGTTCAAAAACACAAATAAGAGAGGCTTCATTTACAACGTTTATAAAAGATAGTACTGTATAAATTTAGCCGACATTGGTTAATTATAAAAATGAAATTATGAAATTAGATTGAATTATAGGAATATAAAAAATGAGATTTTTGCATGGGTTATATTGCTAACTGATGTGCTAAGAAGATAGCACACTGTTGTAAATCTTTACAGAGGACGTACCGACACCAGCAAAGGAGCGCACATTCCACAGATTATATTCTGTCAGTGATAATGTAGTGATTCCCAGAGAGAGAGAAGAGAGAGAGAGAAGAGAGAGGAGAGAGAGAGAGAAGAGAGAGAGAGAGAGAGAGCGAGAGAGAGAGAGAGAGAGAAGAGAGAGAGAAGAGAGAGAGCGAAGCGAGAGCGAGAGCGAGAGCGAGAGAGAGAGAGAGAGAGAGAGAGAGAGGAGAGAGAGAGAGAGACATCGTGGGGTCACTCTTCTCTCTCGAGTTCACACTGGAGATTCTCTGTCCATCACCTTCAGTCCGCCAGGCCCTTCAGAGGATGGCTGTTCTGCGTGTAAGAGGCAGGCATGGGGTGAGGGGTGAGGAGAGGCAGGGAGGAGTGAGGATAGAGGCCAGGAGGTGTTGGTATCCAGGTCTTCTTTCCTCTGTCTCGGATATCTGCAGGGCCACATGGGACCTACATTGCTGAGTGCTGTTGGAAAGACTGACAAACAGGTGACTCACATTTGGTGTGTGTGTGTGTGTTTGTGTGTGTTTGTGCATGTGTGTGTCATACTCTCTACTCCTCTGGGCAACATACTGCACTCGCTCTCCATCTGAGCTTCAGAAATAAATAAACATACAATGAAATAAAAATGAGCGTCTACCCATCAAACTTGACAAGATAAGCACCTCAATCAGCCTCAATCTGTCAAAGTCCCCACCCCTAACATACACACGCACACACACACACACACATACACACATACACACACACAGACTATCACAGCACTAAGGACATGACTGCATACACACACACACCACACAACTAAAAAATACATATGAACACACACACACTTACAGTACCAGTCAAACGTCTGGACACACCTACTCATTCAAGGGTTTTTCTTTATTTTTTATATTTTTCAACATTGAATAATAGTGAAGACATCAAAACTATGAAATAACACATATGGAATCATGTAGTAACCAAAAAAGTGTTAAACAAATCAAAATATATTCTATATTTGAGATTCTTCAAAGTAGCTACCATTGCAATGATGACAGCTTTGCACACTCTTGGCATTCTTTCAACCATCTTCTGCATTCTTTCAACCATCGTTGTAATTCAATTAACAGGTGTGTCTTAATGCGTTTGAGCCAGGTCGTGGTGGTACACAGAATATAAGCTCTATTTGGTGAAAGACCAAGTCCATATTATGGCAAGAACAGCTCAAATAAGCAAAGAGAAACAACAGTCCATCATTACTTTGAGACATGAAGGTCAGTCAATGCGGAACATTTCAAGAACTTTGAAAGTTTCTTCAAGTGCAGTCGCAAAAACCATCAAGCGCTATGATGAAACTGGCTCTCATGAGGACTGCCACAAGAATGGAAGATCCAGAGTAACTCTGCTACAGAGGATAAGTTCATTAGAGTTACCAGCCTCAGATTGCAGCCCAAATTCATGCTTCACAGAGTTCAAGTAACAGACACATCTCAACATCAACTGTTCAGAGGAGAACGCGTGAATCTGGCCTTCCATGGTCAAATTGCTGCAAAGAAACCACTACTAAAGGACACCAATAAAAAGAAGAGACTTGCTTGGGCCAAGAAACACGAGCAATGGACATTAGACGTGTGGGAATCTGTCCTTTGGTCTGATAAATTCAAATTAGAGATTTTTGGTTCCAACTACTGTGTCTTTGTGAGACGCGGTGTAGGTGAACGGATGATCTCTGCATGTGTGTGTTCCACCGTGAAGCATGGAGGAGGGGGTGTGATGGTGTGGTGGTGTTTTGCTGGTGACACTGTCAGTGATTTATTTCAAATTCAAGGCACACTTAACTAGCATGGCTACCACAGCATTCTGCAGCAGATACGCCATCCCATCTGGTTTGTGCTTAGTGGGACTATAATTTGTTATTCAACAGGACAATGACCCAAAACACACCTTTTACCAAGAAGGAAAGTGATGGAGTGCTGCATCAGATGACCTGGTCTCCACAATCACCCGACCTCAAACCAATTGAGATGGTTTGGGATGAGTTGACCGCAGAGTGAAGAAAAGCAGCCAACAAGTGCTCAGCACATGTGGAAAATTCCAGTTGAAGCTGGTTGAGAGAATGCCAAGAGTGTGCAAAGCTGTCATCAAGGCAAAGGGTGGCTTACTTTAATTTGTTTAACACTTTTTTGGTTACTTAATGATTCCTATGTGGTATTTATAGCTTTGGTGTCTTCACTATTATTCTACAATGTAGAAAATAGTTAAAAAATCCAAACTTTTGACTTGTACTTGTACTTGACTTGTAACACACACACACACACACACCAACACACACAACACACACACACACACACAACACCAACCACACACCACACACACACACACACAACACACACACAACACACACACACACACACACACACACACACACACACACACACACACACACACACACACGGACTATCACTCATTATCCATGTAGCTTGTGGAGAGCTCTCAGCTCCCTGTCTCTCTGTCTCTGTACTGCTTGTGGGTACACACTGGTTCTCTGAGCAGATGACTGACACTGTCAGAATGCCTGGCAGTCAAACAAGCCTGGCCCT
Organism: Salvelinus sp. IW2-2015; assembly: GCF_002910315.2. Taxonomy (NCBI): domain Eukaryota; kingdom Metazoa; phylum Chordata; class Actinopteri; order Salmoniformes; family Salmonidae; genus Salvelinus; species Salvelinus sp. IW2-2015. Next base: position 16,914,975 of record NC_036874.1, on the reverse strand, counting down.
GACACTTTCTGGCAGACGCGATGTGACACAGCGAGCAGTATCTGGTTTCTCCTGCACAGAGTACATTTCATATGGCTCATAGGGGCTTAGAACAGCCAGGGGGAGGGTGTGTGTGCGTCTCTGTGTGTGTGTGTGTTTATATGTGTGCGTTTATGTGTGTGTTTGTGCGTGTGCGCATGCATGCGTGTATGTGTGTGTGAGTGTGTTTGTACGCTTGTGTGTTCCAGTGCATGTGAGTGTGTGGAGGAGGGAGGTAATGGATCAGATATCAGAAGAGGTTCTAGGAGAGGGTGTGTATGCTGAGGGAAGACTGAAACCTGTCACATTGATTTTGAGCAGTCTCGTGTTTGTGTGTGTGTGTGTGTGTGTGTGTGCGTGTGTGTCAGTCTGGAAAGGAGAGCTGTGTATTTGAGTAGAGTAAATTAAGGCAGGGACCTGCGCTATGGAGGTGTACTGGGAACAGAATAGCTGTAGTCAGGCTGTGGGAAAGGAGCAGTCCACTCTCCTCAAACCCAATGCTTAGATACACTGTGACAGCGTTCAAAAACACAAAATAAGAGAGGCTTCATTTACCAACGTTTATAAAGGATAGTACTGTATAAATTTATCCGACATTGGTTAATTATAAAAATGAAGGTTCATTCAAATTATGAAATTAGATTGAATTGTAGGAATATAATAAAATTAGATTTTTGCATGAGTTGTATTGCTAACTGATGTGCTAAGAAGATAGCACCACTGTTGTAAATCTTTACAGAGGACGTACCGACACAGCAAAAGGAGCACACATTCCACAGATTATATTTCTGTCAGTGATAATGTAGTGATTCCCAAATCCCAAGTCCGTATGCAATTAACCCAACTTAATGGGGACATTCCAATCATCCCTATCTGCAAATACAAATGGCTGTCTAAAAAGGAAAAATAATAAACTCAATCAACAGAAGCTGTGCTTAGATAAAACTAATTGGACAATGGAAGAAAAAGCCATTTAAAAGGAGAATGTGCTTTTTTGATACATTTTATAATAATACAACTGTTATTTATCAGGTGATACAAACAGTACATCATAATTACAAGATACTAGCACTGTAAAATATTACCTTCAATTAAAGAATGACATTTTCCTCTGTTTGGGGTGGATTAGAATAACTAAATTTGAGACACTGACAATTTACTTTTATGAAAGACGAAAAAGATAGTGATGTGTGCACTCAAAATTTGTCACGGGTGTCGTCGTCGGATGAGGAATAATCGGACCGAAGCGCAGCGTGGTAAGTGTTCATGCTTTTTATTTAAACTGAACACTAAGAACAAAATAACAAAGAGAATGAACGAAACCGAAACAGTCCTGTCAGGTGCAGAAACACAAAACAGAAAATAACTACCCACAAAGCATCGGTGGGGAAAAGCTACCTAAGTATGGTTCCCAATCAGAGACAACGATAGTCAGRTGTCCCTGATTGAGAAACATACCCGGCCAAAACAAAGAAATACAAAACATAGAAAAAAGAACATAGAATGCCCACCCAAATCACACCCTGACCAAACCAAAATAGAGACATAAAAAGCTCTCTAAGGTCAGGGCGTGACAAATTTACACCACTTATACTCCTCTCTAGATGAAATGGACTAGTATATACCATCATTTAACTAGGCAAGTCAGTTAAGAACACATTTATATTTACAATGACAGCCTAGGAACAGTGGGTTAACTGCTTTGTTCAGGGGCAGAACAACAGATTTTTACCTTGTCAGCTCGGGGATTCGATGTAGCAACCTTTCGGTTACTGGCCAACGCTCTAACCACTGTGCCAGTGTCTAGATAAAGAATACCCTCAATGCCATGGTAGAATGTCCTCCAGTCCTTCACGGTGTAAGCAGCCAAGCGTGTTAAACAACAGGGGCAAGGATATTACATGTGCACATTACATCTGTTCACATCAAGTGCTTCTCTTGCTCTTCCCCTAACCAGCGGTGTGTTCAAAAAGGTGAAACATTCAGAACGTTGCCGATAGAAATGTAACGAGTAGAACTGACACGATCCCGCTATTCCACATGGCAGACAATCGGTTTTGTTCTACACAGTACATTTCCATCCAAAAGTTATGTCAGAATGTTGCAGATAGAAATGGAATGACTAGAGCGGACATGATTCCCATATTCTACATGGCAGACAATCGGGTTGGTTCTACATTGCGCATTTCTATCTGAACGTGCTGTAGTGTTGCACCATTCCCGAACATGTAACTACAGAGCGGTAACAGCAACAGTAGCACATGCCTCAGTCCTACCAGTAGTATACTGTAGGTTACAGGCTACTCGCTTACCATAGTGTGCCATCTTTTGGTCATCTGAGGAACTGCACCTTGTTGAGCTCATCTCTCTTCTACCTGGAAAATGAATGGAGCTAAAATGACTGAACACCAGTGAAATGGGTGTCATCATCTTGGGATACGTGTTGGACTAATGGGAATGGTAAATTGAAAGAAATAGAAGCATCTTCTCCAACTTGTAGCTTGAATGGCAGTGCTGTGCCAACAGTGTGAGTTGTGATGCAGCCTGATCACTAGAAATAGACTTCGATTTCAGACGTTTTAAAGTACATATCCTCTCGGCTCTCACAAAAACAAAGAAAAATGATTGCACGGCACTGGGGTGAACTCATGATGCTCAGAGCCAGAGCATGCTGGTTAGACCACTGCGCCAACACATTTTACAGTGCCCTAGCAAGCCGTCAGAATACTTGATGATACTTGATGGTAATAGCGCATCGTTTTTTATTATATTGTTTGAAGCCTTCCCCAAACCATAGCTCTAACCTTAACCACTCAGAATGAATGCCTAAACGGTAAACCTTTGAGTTGTTTCTGTTTCAACCCTGTAACCACGTGGAATTAATGCATTTTTAAAAAAGACGTTCTTTCATAATACGTTGAATTTCGAGGGGAAACTATGAGATCTTGTTGGCTGATGATGATGAAAGCGGCACATTTTGAAACACAGTACCACAATGCATTTTGGAGTAGTTTGTAATGATTCTCTTTTCTATTTTCTCACAGAATGGAAAAGAAACCTTACAATCATTGACACAGTCCCGGGGGAAAAAAACATGTGAATATGAAATGAACAGTTCTGTTGTCGACCATACACAATAGCAAAGTATAATTTTCAGCGCAAAAATCATACACAATAGCAAAGTATAATTTTCAGCGCAGAGATAAATCTATGTATACAGTGTGTGTGTGTGTGTCTGTGTGTGTCTGTTAGCACGCTTGTGTGTGTGTATGTTTGAGTATTAGCGTGTGTGTGTATGAGAGAGAGAGAGAGAGAGAGAGAGAGAGAGAGAGAGAGAGAGAGAGAGAGAGAGAGAGATATTCACCTTCGTCGGGTCACTCCTCCCTTCCTCTTTCTTGGCTCATTAAAAACAGGCCCATTAGCAACACTCCTTCAGTGCCTAGCTTTAGACATGCGTGTGTATGTCATCTCCACATCTCTGCCGTTTTGGAGACCTCTCGGCAGCCTAGGAATACATTAAAAACCAAAGAGCCCCTTCTCACTGACTGACTCCTGCTGGGAGTACTTAGCATTTCTGGGGTGAAACTTTCCAGCAAGGTTGTCAAACGTTATACAAATTACAATAGACCTAAATTGCTCTTGTTTATTTATATATTTATTTACCTCTGTGGTTTGTTTATCTTAGCCCTGACAAAGCCTACTCCCCTGGCGCAAAGCAGCACACTGTGGGCAATGTCATAGGAACGGGGCAGAGAGAGAGGAGGGAGAGTGAGAGAAAGAGAGAGAAATAAAAAAAGAGAGAGAGAGGGGGGAGAGAAAGATAAATCGGTTTAGTTTCAAACGTCTATAGAACCACAACTCACAATAGACCTGTCTTATAGTTGATGATGTGACATTCAACATTTAATTTAGCCTTTGATAAGACTCTGTAAATAATGATTTCATAGTGTCTCTATTGCCAGGCAATCATTGGTGGGCGTGTATTTGATCTTTCACTAATCACTGACCCAGGGACAGTTCTATTCTTAGTCCCTACACAGCAGGCAACACGGGTGTAAATTGGATTTCCGGTTATGAAGACATCTTGCAACCAGATTATAACCAATCGGTCTCTGTTATGCAGGTAAAGACAACTCATAGGTTACAACCGGTAGCGGTGCGTGGGCAAAATCAGTGGGGAAGCCAAGCCAACAAAAAAGGCATATAACAACCCATGTTGTGATAATCACGTTGTTTGCTCTATCACCCATTCGTTCATACGCCACCGTGATATACAATAAGGCCGTGACAACAAAAAGACAACGGTCACACAGTGGCGGAATAAATTCAACCGCACATACGTCTGTTTCATCACAAAACCTGGAGAGCAAAGTCCACAAAGAAAGCAAATATTCCAAGTAACAAACAGTTATATGACCCGCAGCCTGTCGGGGAAGTTGATGTTTTCGACAGTTTACTAAATAACTACTGATTTAGAACTAAGGTGTTACTGCAAGTCAGCACAAAGACATCAGGAGTAATCCTCCGATATTCCAGCACCATTTCAACTTAAACATTTAAACAACATCATCAAATCAACAAGGCTATACAGTACATGTTTAGTTTAATACACTGAAAACAAATGTTAAAATACCAAAAACAATTTAGTCCAATGAATGTTGCTAAGTAGCATGTGGCTGTCCATGGTACTGATTTCTGTCTCTGTGTGTGTGTGTGTGTGTGTGTCTGTGTGTGTGTGTGTGTGTGTGTGTGTGGTGTGTGTGTGTGTGTGTGTGTGTGTGTGTGTGTGTGTGTGTGTGTGTGGTGTGTGTGTGTGTGTGTGTGTGTGTGTGTGTGTGTGTGTGCGTACATGCCAGCGTGTGTGTGCGTGTGTGCATGCTTATGAAAGCTTTAAAAAATTGGGGACTACATCTAGGCTACATATTGCACTCCAATCGTCTTAGGCCAGTGGCACAACATATGACTTTATGGTTAGATCATAATCGCCGTCGTAATCATTGTCAAAACCACATATCCAAATGCACATCTCCACCCATGGCTTAGGCAAGGGCTGATTTAGCAAGCTAGATACTGCAGGACATCAACACAAGCAGACCGGAAACAGTCAGGTTTATCTGACAATGATGAAGTTTTGCTTAGGATGTGATTTGATTGGTGTGAAGCCCAATCTAAACTGGCCTCCCTTGGGGGGGCATTTTGCTGCACCAGGACAACCCACAGTTGAGCTCAGCTCAATGCTGATTGGCTAATTATTTACACTTTTTTTATCAAGCGAGGCCAAACGCTTGCTGGCATCAATCAAATATTATTTTGTTCCACACAGAATCTGTCACATGGGCTACACATACTGAGACAGAGAGGCGCCGCATCCCTCGCTCAGATGATTTCTCCAGTGAGATTCAGCCACTTGCAAATGTACGGAAAATTAGAGGAGAATTAATAATTATTTTATCATTTGTATTTTTTTATTGATCAAGTATTTGGGGAAGCCTGGCTTCCCTTGGCATCCATGAATACACAGATTTATAAGGCCATATTGGGTAAAATGCCACTTTGTCTCTGTTCTTTTTTTAAGCAGGTCAGTAAATAAATATCAATTACGGTCCCATTCTCATTTGCTTTTAACAGTACTAGAATTAGAACAGGTCATGGTAGAAATAGTTATAATTATTCAGCTCTGTGGTCCTGGAATTCTCTCCTGAACATTTAAAAATGTGATGATCTAGTCACGTTGGTGGAGTTTAAACACTTGGTCGATGTAACTATCATAGAAGAGTGTGATTGTCTTTAGGTCAGCTGCTTTTGAGTTATGACATTTGTGTTTCTTTATGTATTATGTAATTGTTGTATTGTACGTGTGTCTATAGTTTTGTTCAATGTTGTGTTCGTCTATTTACGTTGTTTTGTCTGAAACTGTGTTCCCCCTTCTTGCTATTGGACCAGATCTCTCTTGAAAAATAGTTTTTATCCAATGAGAAAAACCTGTATAAATAAAGTTTACATTTAAGAAAATGCACGCCACTGATTACAACTCAATAAAGACAGCTTTTTCTGGTTGCTAAAAAAATGTTAACAAAACTTTCTGAATACAACTAGTATACAACTTGACCGTAACGTCATAAAAGACACCAAATTGAGGCTTTGCAACCAGTTTTGCCTACTTGGTATTGGTATTATACTGAACAAAAATATAAACGCAACATGCAACAATTTCAAAGATTTGACTGAGTTACACTTCAGATAAGGAAATCAGTCAATTGAAATAAATTCATTAGCCCCTGATCTATGGATTTCACACGGCTTGGAATACAAATGTGAATCTGTTGGTCACAGATACCTTAAAAAAAAGGTACGGACGTGGATCAGAAAACCAGTCAGTATCTGGTGTGACCACTATTTACCTCATGCAGCGAGACACATATCCTTCACATAGAGTTAATCAGGATGTTGATTGTGGCCTGTGGAATGTTGTCCCACTCCTCTTCAATGGCTGTGCGAAGTTGCTGGATATTGTCGGGAACTGGAACGCGCTATCGTACACATCGATCCAGAGCATCCCAAACATACTCAATGGGTGACATGTCTGGTGAGTATGCAGGCCATGGAAGAACTGGGACATTTTCAGCTTCCAGGAATTGTGTACAGATCCTTGCGACATGGGGCTGTGCATTATCATGCTGAAACATGAGGTGATGGCGGCGGATGAATGGAACCACAGTGGGTATCTCACAGTATCTCTGCATTGAAATTGCCATCGATAAAATGTAATTGTGTTCAGTGTCCGTAGCTTATGCCTGCCCATACCATAACCCCACCGCCACAATGGGGCACTCTGTTCACAGTGTTGATATCAGCAAACTGCTCACCAACACGACACCATACACGTGGGTCTGTGGATGTGAGGCCGGTTGGACGTATTGCCAAATTCTCTAAAACGACGTTGGAGGTGGCTTATGGTAGAGAAATTAACATTAAATTCTCTGACAACAGCTCTGATGGACATTCCTGCAGTCAGCATGCTAATTGCACGCTCCCTCAAAACTTGAGACATCAGTGGCATTGTGTTGTTTGAAAAAACTGCACATTTTAGAGTGGCCTTTTATTGTCCCCAGCACAAGGTGCACATGTGTAATGACCAGGCTGTTTAGTCAGCTTCTTGATATGCCACACCTGTCAGGTGGATGGATTATCTTGGCAAAGGAGAAATGTTCACTAACAGGGATGTAAACAAATTTGCGCACAACATTTGAGAGAAAAAAGATTGTTGTGCTTCATGGAACATTTCTTGGATCTTTAATTTTAGCTCAAGAAACATGGGGCGATCACTTTATATTTAGCGTTTATATTTTTGTTCAGTGTAGTTAGTTTTGAGAGGAGACAGTTGGTTCCAGAAAGTCAAGAAGAAACAGGGGTTGTCCAACCCGGATCTCCTCTGTTTCTCCCTTGGTTTCCTCCATTAGATCTCTCCTGTTGGTGTAATGAGGGATGCTGGGTAGTGTCAGTGATTGTCTCATTGGGACGTGCAGACAGAGAGTGGTTGGGGGGGAAATCGTGAGCCTCTCCCCTGCTCCCCACCACCATGCAGTCATCCATTAAAGCTGAACCTGGACTCAAATACTTAACCCGTCAGAGGTGCCAATAACGAGGGGCCCATGGAAAATTACAGGGGAATTTAAGTCTGCTGGCTAATGGCATTGGCACGGACAGTTTGCCAATATACATTTAGCACTGTTGCGGCTCGGCCGGCCTGGGGTGCCTGAGGAGAGTGACACGTCTCTCTTGAGCCTGTCCAGGCGGGAGATTGGGCTGTCCGTCAGCGCCAGTTCCCCTGCCATTACCCATGAGCACCCACCACCACCTCTCCCCCGTCCCCCTCCCTCCCCTGTATCACCCTTCCACCTCTCCTCTTCTCCCTCCCCCAGGGGAGAGTGACCAGTTAGAGCGATTAGACGTAACAAGAGGAGATGAGCTCAGCTGCTGTCCTCGCTGTCTCCTGCTCTGACACTCAGTCACCGGGCAATGCTGATATGTTCATCTGCACGTTTGGTTTACACACAAAGAACACATGGGACTGCCGAGACACGGGAAGGGATTGGCTGCTCAGTGCTCAAAGTCCATGTTTCTCTTCTTTCTGTGCAGTCCTAAGAATTAGTAGGAACACATGGCAGCATTCCTCCTCTGATATTATATCCATTGTGTGATTTGCCTTTGAGAGGAAGAATATAGGCATGCCGCAGGGTTGGAGTGTGAAGATGATGGGTATCGGACAGCCTTTGTTTAAAGAGGGGGGCGAGCGGGAGCTAAAATTAGAGATGTGCACAGAAGAGACAAGAGAAAGCGGCCCCCCTCTTAATCTCTGGCAATGCTGATGCCAATTGGTGAGGAGTTTGTGACCTACAGAATAGATTCAAAACTTAAAGGGGTTTACTACAATCCACAATCTCTCGCTTTAAGTCTTTTCTCTTCTCCTTTTCTTGTTGTTACTCCTCAAAAGAAGCAGGGTGGCTGTTGGGGCGAGGGAGAAGAAGTTAAAGCGACTGAAGGATTTCTGCCAAAAGTGTTCCATTAAATTTAAGCTGTAAGAAGAAGCAGCCACAAGCATTAGCTGGTTAAGTATCAGCAGAAAAGGGGGAAATGAATGTGGAGGGGAAGACATATGAAATGTCATTCATGTTCATTCTAATCACTTTTTGGCTATTAAGTGCAAATTAGTGAAGGCGATGTTAAATGTCATGGTCTGTCCAGGGAATCATACAGAGGGTGAGGGGGCACAGAATAGGTTCTCATTTGCATACTTAAGATCCAACTTAATTCTTGTCAGGATTGATATAAAACGAACCAGAGCGGTAAACCGGTGATGTTGACACGCAGTGTTAAAAAACACATACGTTCTTTGGCGGCTGATTGCTCATTGTTCGCTGGCTCAAGGTTACTTTCTTGAGCTTGTCGTCACGAGAATGTCATTCCCTTAAATAATTCCACTCGGGCTTCTCTTCCTTTTTTTGGCTTTAAGGTTCCAGCGGTATTTAACACCAATCACGTCAATGTAAAAAAGTATTAATCCCACCTAAGAGAAATTACATGACTGTATTTCCTGATTCTGTCTCAGAATTGAGAACCCTGCAGTGTTTTAGGACAGGGCTGTATATAGTCGCTTATATATGGCTTTGGTTTGGGGTAAAACTATTAAACAGACTGATATATCTTTAAGAAATAATCCCTATTCACAATTCCATATTTGTGAGCTTTATGAACAAAGTCTTAAACATCCATCCGTGAAAAATAAAACAACAAACATGACATTTTATTTGACAGAACACCAAAGTGAAAGTCCACACAGTCCTCCTATGCATAGTGCACAGAGGGCTGCATCGCTCTCTCTCCCTATTTTTTCCCCTTTCTGCTTGTGGTTCATATACATCCCCTTTCTATTCGTAACTGTCAGCGTTGGTGGAGTGCAGGAGGCGCAGGGAGGCACAGGGGGCAGAGGTCACCGTGTGAAGGTCCTCCTCAGGCAGGAGGAGTGCCTGTGGAAGCTGTCACTCTGACCCCCTCTCCCTCCCGACCTCCCCCCCAACGCGCCTTCACTCTCCTATTACCACAGGCTCCAGGTCATAACCTTTTCTGTGGCATTTGGCGATTCCGGAACCCTTTGATTAGTGCAATATTTACATATTTCTCGGTGGAGAGGGCATTCTCGTGTCGCCGACACTTGAAGTGTTGTAAATGTGATTGGCCTTTTGCCTGGATTGCCGAGCAGAGCACTACTGTTCTGTGTATGTGAGTGTGTGTGTTTTAAGTTTATTTAGACCCCCCCCCCCCCACTCACACACGGTACAAGTGCCATTTGGTCTGGGTTGGTGTTTGATGTGGCCCTTGTCCTCCCGAAGATGGTAGTTTAGTGACTATTAGAGCAGAATGCTGCACTCTGGTGGCAGGCTCAGATCATGCCCCCTGACACAGCCACAACAGAGGGGCCCGTACAGAGACAAGAGACGCATAGGAGAGCTAGTCTGAAGAGTCGACACAGACATGTTTACACGGCAGGACAACAGCAAAGAGCACTGAAGATATGCCTGTGAGTGTGAGCTGTGAGGTATACTGTACATACAGTAATACTACCGCTAAGGTCTGAGCTGTGTATTGTGAAGGGAAACGTGATCTTTTGTGTCTGTCTGTGGGGTGAAAACAGACTGTATGATCACAAACATTTCTAAAATATAGGCCTAATGAGTTCTTTCCACAGGTGGTTTTATTTGGCCCCTCAAGTTTTCTGAGCAAATTTGTCTTTATTTTTCATGGTTGGACATAAAAGACTGTAAAAACTCTTAAGACATCAGCTCCAAGTGATTTCATTTTTTTTTTTAAACACATAATATAGACATGTGCTCGTAAACAAATGTAAGCAAGGTTTGAAATGATTATGTTTTAGTCAAATATTATATGTTTGAGCTTCTTGAGGTCAATTTGCAGTCTACAAATTATTTGTAATGATGTTCCCGGCCCCCCGACTATCCGCACAAGAGAAAATTTGCCAGTGGCTGAATCTAGTTGAAAATCCCTGTAGTTCTCTAAACTGCAAAAACTGCATTTCACAAGTTTATTCAAGTTCAAATGAATAAAACTATTCAGAAGGCACATATCATATCAGTCATCAAAATGAGGTCCGCTGCCTGGAGGTTGATCCTCTTTCCTCTCTCTCTCTCCCGTCAGTGAGACAGAAAGCAGAGATATCAGGGAACAGGTTTCTCAGTGAGCGCTGCCTGCATGGCCGTCATGTTGGGCAGTCGCTCTCAGTTACTGAGGAGGGGGGAGAGCGACAGGCAGCTGCTGTCGCTCTGTCTTTCCACCGGCCTGCAGGCCTCGCTGGCATTAACGTCATGTGCCATGTTCTCTGGGAAAACCTGTCACTCACCACTCAGTCAGTCAGTCCTTCAGTCAGTTAGGTCTCAAAGCACACAGTCACAGGCTAGTACATGAAAAGGACTGGTAAAGTGAGCAGCAGTACTGTCAAGTCCTAGGCAGTCAGTGTGTCTCTGCAATAGGTGGGTGGGAGACTGGGAGTCCATTCTTTGAACATCGCCTCAAATGGACTTTGGCCTTAACTAGGCAGAACATCAGCAATAGAAACGAGCTCAAGCTATTTTTCCACATTAAAGGCCAAATGCAGACATTTTTTTAATCAAATCATTTCTGAGTATTAAGTACCTCTACTGTATTCGTTTTTGATTAGAAGGTCCTGTGTAGATTGTATTTTCAAACAGCAACTATCAGGAAATAACACTGATCAAACACAGGGAAAATGAATTTTGACTGGACTGGGCCTTTCATCGTACGTGTCAGAAAGCATCTAATTTCAAGTGTCACATGTGGTTCATAAAAAAATGATGGTCAACCCCTAAAAAGGTATTTTTGTTTCTTCTTAGTCTACTACCATACTTGCATCTGAAAATGGTTTCTGCCTAATGTTACTAAGTCGAAAGTCAGTTCTCTGTATTATAAGAGGAGTAGAATAGTCGTGTTCATTAAGGCACTAAACAAAACTAAAACGTTTAAACGTTCAGGTAGTTCTTCCCTATTTTCTTCCATTTGGTGCCTAATGAACATGACCCAGTACCTCTCTGGACCTGTAGGGGAGAGTGGGATAAGTTGAGATAAGGGTTGCTCAATTTACCCCTTTGTTTCTAAGAAACCACACACAAAATGGAAGCCACACACTTTAGGAAGAGGTAATCATTTCATGGAATTGGTGAAGGAAGCAACCACATGGAAAAAGTGGTAAGCATGTCCAAAACACTAATTTATTGTGTTTTATTTTACCTTTGTTTAACTAGGCAAGTCGGTTAAGAACAAATTCTTATTTACAATGACGGCCTAGGAACAGTGGGTTAACTGCCTTGTTCAGGGGCAGAACAACAGATGTTTACCTTGTCAGCTCGGGGATTCGATCCAGCAACCTTCCGGGTTACTTGCCCATCCTTGTAGCTGTGTGGGCTAATATAGTCAAAATGTTTGCCTTGTGGTAAGTCGAGCCAATGGCCATGGGCTAAATTTAGCCAACGGTTGAGCCAATGGCAAGTTGAGCAAATTGAAGTGTTTTTTCCCCCCAGGTGTAATGCAAGGCATTATCACTGGAATGATGTTGTCCGTTAGGTGTTAAACCTGTGTTAAATTATGCTTAAAATGATTACAAGACAAAAAAGTGATGTTGAATTGAATTTGGGAAATAACATAGACATGGTTTTAAAAAGGTAGTGGGAACATTTAATTCAGTCTAAGAATTTGTAGGCGTCTTAAACCACACCCAGGGTAAGTTGCGCCAAGATACCACTTTATTGGACAAGCTATATGTTCAAAACTGTAATGTTTACATGAATTCTGATTATTTCCATGGATACACAACATCCTGAAATATATGTAGATACCTTTGTTAGAAAGAAAACCATATTTCCCTTGACGGAGTGATCCTGAATGTAAAACACATCTCAACTTTCCCCCTACTGCATCAGAAGGCTGCAGTATTTAATCTGCAGATCCAAACAGGATGCTGCTCACTCTATCACATGCAAGGAAGGGAGACTGATGAAACCGGTTGAATGGTGCCATGTTCGTGTATTTAATGTGGACATGATGACATTACATTTTCTGCAACGATGTACAAAACTTTAACAGAACTGAGAAGGCCTCAGATGAGGTAGAGCTTTCACATCGGGGACAGTGAAAGCAAAGTATAAAAACAAATCTGAAAATAATCAAATAAATCAACTCCTGTCTGCTTCTGCTCTGATCCTTGTAACTAATAAATACAGATGTCAACCAAATACATTTCAAATAATGTCATCTACGGAAAAATTGCAATGTAGTTAATTACAAATAAAAAGCCAACAGACACACACACAACTTGGAGGCATTGTTAAAACCCCAACCAAATAGAAATAAAGACTTCCACCAAGTTCTTTGGGAGGGCACCCTCGGATATCTACTGAACAAGTCCTACTTTTTAGCAAAGAGAGAGAGAGACTAAAAAAGCACTCTTTATGAAACATATTTATGCACCTATCATTTTCCATTAGAAAACTGAACTAAGCAGTGTACTACAAACCAAACGCCTGAAAAAAAAAACACATCGAAAATTATATTAAATAATTGATATCTATAATAATAATAATAATAATGATTAAAAACCAGAGGTGACATTGAACTGGACCACCTTAACCAATCAAAGACTGAATGAAATGAAGACAGTTAAACGTGTTAAAGCAGTAACCTAGTCTAGGTGCACCGGAAATGCCATTTGGTATCTAACGCTGTAACGGGTTTGGTAAGATTAAAATACAGACACACTGACTTACATACGCACACACGCACACACGCACAAATACTCACTCTCTCACTCCCGCGTGGTCTGCTCGTATCTGCGAAGAGTACAAATGAGTACAAATGTGTATAGTAGGAGTTCATCTTAAAGGGTAATTCTGTACAGCGGTATTTAATGGCACTAATTATTAAGGACACTACTTGATAGGCTATATTATCCGCTTCAAGTATTTGACTATCCCCATCTTTAATATACACATACAGTAAGTGTAGCTATATTCAAGCACACTGTTGTATGCATATTCAACCAACCACACCAAGTAACCGATACAGAAATCTCTTCATCTTGTGTTCATGTAAAAACTACTACCGAGGTCTCAAAGTAGACAGTATTATATCCCATGCCAATAATTCCATATCGCTGAACCCCCCCCACAAAATATTATTCTAAACAGCTGATAATTATTCACTCTCTTCCTATCTATCTCTGGCTATCTGTCTCACACTTGGACATTTTACGTTTGCTCAAAAAGACTGTCTGACCAATAGTCTGCTTGTCTGAACGAACATGTTGACATCCATGCACCAAAACAAGAATTACTAACTTACTAGAGCGTCACCTCACCTGGGTTGTGTTCATTAGGCACCAAACGGAAGAAAATGGACTGAAACAGGGCCCATCTGGTTTTGTCCAATCAGAAACGCCCATTTTTGTTTTCCGTTGCAAAATGTTTTCGGTGTCTGCCCTAACAAACAGGACCCAGGTACTTACATTTCAATAGTCATAGGCATGGCTATGAATCCAGGAGGCGGTTTATGAGGGTGAATGCAACTTTGAGAAAAACATCACACATATGGTTACAGTGAAGCCTCTCCTTATATCGCATATACAGTATACAAGCATGGCTTTGGTCCTCACTTCATACCTGGCCGTACAAAAACCAAAACAAGCTTTTATTGCAAAGGAGGTAGAATGCAAAGCGTCTAAAGGGAGTCTAATACGCAGAGGTAATCAAGAAGGGGCAAAACACACACACACACACACACACACACAACCACACACACACAACAGCAAACCCTACGACGGCGCCGCAGCCATCAGAAACAAAACACTGTCTTCATCAATGCCTCCTGAAAGCTCTAGACGCCTGACCTCTCAACATCTTCAAATAATATTTTTGCAGGAATCTCCTTGCGAATGATTTTGCCGAAGATTGTATCTCCGCCGGGCTGGGCAACCTGAGCTCTCAACTCCCCCCCCCCCCCCCACCAAAAAGCCACTGTCGTGAGGACTAGCTTTTAGGAGTATACTCTTATTCAAGTAGAAAGGAGAGTACGGGCAACTTGAACCAAACAGTCCGACCACTTTGTTCCTGCTAAGAGGTTTCAGTAAGTGGGTCTAATTTGAGGTTGGAGGTGTGGGTGTGGGAAGAGGACTACGCTCCAATCAGAGGGATCAGAAAACGGCCTCCTCGTCTTCTCCTCCCAATAATTGAACGACCGTTAAAACCGCACGCTCGTTTATAACCCCCGTTAAAAGCGCACACTCTTTTTAATGAGCAGTATAGCAGCCACCTCCTCTCACACTGTCATTAGCTCTCTCTCCTTCCCTCCCTCTCTCTCTCTCTCTCCTTCTTTCCCTCCCTCTCTCTCTCTCTCTCCTTCCCTCCCTCTCTCTCTCGTTCTCTCTCTTTAATGACCGGCCAAACAGCCTCGGAGTCAGATCGTGTAGTGGTCACTTCACTTCAGCCAATCATACTGGACTCATTATAGTGGTCCTCGAGAGGATAGAACACACACATACCGTCGCTTGTCAAGTTAGCTGCAATCAGAGGGTTAGCTAAGTGTGTTCAGTTCAGTCAGTGTAAGCATCACCAACTAGGCTGCTCCATTCTGCCGTGTGTTATTAAGGGATCAGTGTCCTGAGGAACGCACAAAACCATTTCATCACAATCTAAATCAAATGGGGAAAAATAGGAAAACGGAAAGCTATAGGGACGTTACTATGCCACCATGCCATCCTTGCCCATGGGTCCACAGAGGGGGAAAACAGCATTTGTTTGCACAGTGTCCGATTTTTCCTCTCTTTCCAAGAAACCCTTTTCTTTCTTTTAAAAAAACAAACACATTTCAAATAATCCTGGTAATATTTCAATCCAAAACGGCAACGGGGGCGAGTTCACGCTGATGTCACTCTGTCAGGTGGTGTCTCTGACGCAGCTCTCAGGTCTCTCTGGTGTCTGTGGGGAGGGGCTGGGAATATGGATGGAGTCTCTAGCTCTATCTTAGGCCCTGGGGATGTCGCGTTGGTGGGTCTGTTATTAGGTCGCGGTGGGTCGGTGGTGGTGGGTGAGAACCAGTCCCCCTGCTCCTCCTCCTGATCGCGGCCCAGTCCCGGTGGTCTGTAATCAGGGTACTGGGCGTTGTCGAAATGTACGTGGTGGACACTCTGGACGTGGGTCTTCAGGTTCCCTTTCTGAGAGGCTCGGTACGGGCAGAGGCGGCATCGGAACGGTCTCTCCCCTTTGGGACACACACAGAGGTCAGAGGTCACACAGAGGGCAGATATGGCATGACCTTTCATAGAGTACAGGTGGTGGCAGAACTCTCCCCTGGAACGATTTCATTTGGGAGGGATTTAATAACGAGGAACAATACACAGAATGATGTAAACCATGCTGGGACTGACTGTAGGTAAACAGTACAACGAATAAGACCTGTATACATACACACAGTTAGAACACAAACAGGCACAAAAACTAATTTAACCCCAAATCATGAAGCGTCATGGCAACAGACTTCTAACCATTAAAATATACTGCACCTGATTCCAAAAACGACACGTTAACTTTCCTCTTTTCTAACCTACATGAACCTGACCTCCTCTCCGGTGAGAAGCCTGACGTGTGTGTAAAAGGGCCACGCAACCCTGTTGTCAGTGAAGTCCTACTTCATTTCTCTCTCTCTTTCCCTCAGTCAGCCAGCTCCACCCACTCGCTTTGCTAATTAGACTGACCTACAAACGGGCTCTGACGCCAATCACATAAATAAGCAACGGCACACCTGAACTAAACAAATGAAATTGCCGTTTAATTGCGCCTAATTATCATTATGATACATGGAAGAATATAAAATGGGGGAAAACAAATGACTCCTTCTGCCCTCAACCTCTCATTCCCTCTCTCTTACCTGAAGAAGAAGCAGAAAAATATGTGTGTTATCATACATCATTATATTGCGGTGAGGGAAATAAAACCCCCAAAAATACACAATTAATCAAAAAAGAATCTAAAAGCAGAGCCAGGCGATCAGGCGGGCCGGTTGAGACGTGAGCGGAAAGCGAGCACCTCCAGGACACCGTCGTCCTGTTAGGAAGCGAGGCGGGGAGGGAGGCTGGATGGGAGTGGTGCACTAAATTACACTAAAGGTTATCGTCCCCGTAAAGCACCGCCAACACTACATCTAATTGGACCCCGACGCTGTTTCTGCTCCCATCATTCACAGCGTCGCGATACATTTGCGGATGGGTGATTCATTAAGATGGAGGTGCGGCTTGCGGACCAGGCGCTTTCACGAATGTCAAAGCAGAGGAGATTTACCTCACCCAACCCTCTCTCTCTCTCCCCCTCTCTTTCTCTCAGAAAACTTTCATCTGATGCAGAGAGAAAATATACATTTTGTGTGTTCTCAGGGCCAATCCTCCACACAGGGACAGACTACCGGAACTGTAGTGTTGCCGCCTATTGTTCTAGTGACTTGGTGACATAGTGACAACAAGAAATATGTGGAGTCTGAAAGCGGACGATTCCCGGAAGGACACATAACTCATAGTGAAAATGACAGAATGAATTTAAAACAATAAGGACAGGAGCACCAGCAAACATGCAGGCACGCAAACATACACAGACAAACACATGCACACAAAACTGACGTGCATAAGAAAACGGGAAGCAGCAACCCAATGTGAATCTAGGGGAACAACATACTTGTTTGGGAGCTTCCGAGGAGTTGGTTTGAGCGTCAGCACCTCGGAGTCCGTTATAATCAAACACGACTGTGGGGAAAAAGGAGGGTGAGGGGTGGGGGGGGTTGGGTACTTGTTAAAAAGAAAAGCTCATAGTCTCCATTCACCAGCATCACCGTTAGCAAACGCTACCATCAACCACAGCAACAACCAGTTAGTTAAAGAGAGACAACACAACAACAGCAGAGCAGAGTGGAGCTCGATGATGATGGTGATGATGGTGGTGATGATGATGAGACCTGGTGGAGTGAAGCCAGTGATTTAATATGACACAGACATGCTAATGAGGGGCCTCGGGGTGACTGGCCTTTCGCGTGAGGATGACGTCCACGCTGAAGAAAACCATCGGTGACAACATTAATTACAGCTCACTCTCTGTGTGTGTGTGTGTGTGTGTGTGTTTGTGCAATGTGTGTGTTTGTGCGGCGCGTGTGTGTGTAGGGGGGTAAAGTGTGTGTGTGTGTGTGTGTGTGTTTACAGTGGATGCTGGGTGAGGGGAGGACTCCCTCTGCATCACTTATCGTTTGGCTCCTGTCACTTAGCATCACTGGCTGTGCCGCATATCATTCACACTCTCCATGAAGAAGTTACTTATCTCACTGTCTACCACTATTACAGCTGCCCCCAACTGATGGACATGACTAGAGAGGAGAGGAGAAAGAGGACAGAGGAGAGCAGAGGCGAGGAAAAGAGAAGAGAGGAGCCACAATAACTTGTTTGGCTACTGAACAAGGATGCGTGATAATGGGAGACATATGTTGGCATGATGGACAAATGCTACGCTTATCTAGCATGCACAATTCCTTGTCTCTATCTGGCACGTGATTAATAATGTACACGGTTTGTCACAGGTCAGCAAATCATATTCGTTTAAAAACCTATTGACCAGCTATCCTGGTCAAGGGCAAAGAATGGACCCACAGGCTGAGGAGCGCAAATGAACAAATAATGTAGTTGAATGTTACTGATGTCCAGTATTGGATATGTGATTGTATGTATTGTATATGTATGTGTGTGTGTGTGTGTGTGTGTGTGTGTACGGGCATATGTGTTTGTGCGCACATACATATACACATGTGCATTTGTATACACACCTGCTTGTGTGCGTGTGTGTGCGTGTGCGTGTGTAACGGTGTTCCTCCTCCCCTTCATACGAAGAGGAGGAGTAGTGATTCGACCAAAATGCCGCGGGTTTTGAATACATAATGATTTATTAAATCAATCGACGAGACACGAAAACAAACACTGGGAAGGATTACAAAATAACAAAAAACGAATGTAGACTGACCTACACCATGAGTACTTACATAAAACACGAAGCACGTAGGAACAGGTACAGACTATAACAAACGAACGAACAAACGCTACAGTCCCGTGTGGTACGCAGACACAGACACGGAAGACAATCACCCACAAACAAACAGTGAGAACAACCTACCTTAATATGACTCTCA
>NC_036874.1:16895091-16896062 GCF_002910315.2 Salvelinus sp. IW2-2015 | reverse complement strand
CACACACACACACACACAGTGGGACCCTCCACCGTGATGGAGTCATTCTTCAGACACATAATGGATGGATGAAGAAGAGGAATACAATAAATTGCTATAAAGACAGAAGGGAGGAGGAGCCTGATCTCCCCAGCCATCCATTCTACACAGAAATACCAGGACCTCATTCTCCACTAGCGCTGAAATGTCCTGACAAGGGTGCTGTGTTGTTAATGCCTACCTGAAAGAAGGGATTGGATTAAAGAGGGGTTGGATTAAAGAGGGGTTGGATTAAAGAAGGGTTGGATAAAGAGGGGTTGGATAAAGAGGGGTTGGATTAAAGAAGGGTTGGATAAAGAGGGGTTGGATAAAGAGGGGTTGGATAAAGAGGGGTTGATAAGGAGGGATAAAGAGGAATTGATAAGGAGGGATTGATAAAGAGGAATCGATAAGGAGGGATTGATAAAGAGGAATCGATAAGGAGGGATAAAGAGGCATTGATGAGGGATAAAGAGGATTTGATGAGGGATAAAGAGGATTTGATGAGGAGGGATAAAGAGGAATTGATATGGAGGGATAAAGAGGAATTGATATGGAGGGATAAAGAGGTATTGATGAGGTGGGATAAAGAGGGATTGATAAAGAGGAATTGATAAGGAGGGATAAAGAGGAATTGATATGGAGGGATAAAGAGGTATTGATGAGGAGGGATAAAGAGGAATTGATATGGAGGGATAAAGAGGTATTGATGAGGAGGGATAAAGAGGAATTGATATGGAGGGATAAAGAGTGTGTGTGTGTGTGTGTGTGTGTGTGGGGTAGGAATAACATCAAACTTTTCTTTCAGATGGTAGATAAGACAACTCACATTGAAACAGGGTGGCTGTATATCAACGTCATGGAAGCAGAGTGGATTATTTAAGGCTGTTAGAGTGTATACTACTAGTGACTGTTTCCACAGTGCAAATTATACCAGACCTTTACATGTCCTG
>NC_036874.1:16883711-16893737 GCF_002910315.2 Salvelinus sp. IW2-2015 | reverse complement strand
CTGCTGGGTTATATGCAGGAGGAGGAGGATACAGAGATTGTTACTGTTGGGTTATATGAGGAGGAGGATAAACAGAGATGTATATCTATAGACTAGAGACTATGTGTGTGTGTGTGTGTTGTGTGTGTGGTGTGGTGTGTTGTGTGTGTGTGTGTGTGTGTGTGTGTGTGTGTTGTGTTGTGTGTGTGTGTGTGTGTGTGGTGTGTGTGTGTGTGTGTGTGTGGTGTGTGTGTGTTGTTTTGTCCCCCTAGTTAAATTTGTCTTTTGTTTCTGTTAGTCTTTAGTGACATGGATAGAAGTACAGTCTGCTGTCATTCTGATCTAAGAATATTACTCCTGCTTATTATAAAGAAAAAATACATCTGTTTAACTTTGTAAACTAAAGGTGTGTTTAGAATAATTTTTTGTTGTATTAATGCTATTTAATCTCTCCTCAGACTAATATTATTCTGTTGGTCCTGTGGGTACCTTTGCCACTGTTCCACCCCTTGTGTATTGCGCTGTCATGGTGTATTTGTCATGACATCACAATACCCCATCATGACATCATAATCACAATGTCAAAGTGGAATTTTGTTTTTAGAGATTTTGTAAAATTAATTAAGAATGAAAAGCTGAAATGTCTTGAGTCAATAAGTATTCAGCACCTTTGTTATGAAACGCCTAAATAAGTACCAGAGTCAAAATGTGCTAAAAACGTCACATAATAAGTTGCATGAACTCGCTGTGTGCAATAATGGTGTTAATCAATTTCTGAATGACTAAGTCCTCTCTGTACCCCACACATACAATTATCTATAAGGTCCCTCAGTCGAGCAGTGAATTTCAAACACAGATTCAACCATAAAGACCAGGGAGGTTTTCTAATGCTTTGCAAATGGCACCTATTGGTAGATGGGTAAAAATAAAAAATAAAAATAACAGATATTGACTATCCCTTTGAGCATGGTAAAGTTATTAATTAAATTTTGGATGGTGTATCAATACACTCAGTCACTACAAAGATACAGGAGTCCGGAGAGGAAGGAAACCGCTCAGGGATTTCACCATGAGGTGAATTGTTACTTTAAAGTTGAATGGCTGTGATAGGAGAAAACTGAGGATGGATCAACAACATTGTAGTTACTCCACAATACTAACCTAATTGACAGAGTGAAAAGAAGGAAGCTTGTACAGAATATAAAATATTCCTAAACATGCATCCTGTTTGCAACAAGGCACTAAAGTAACACTGCAAAAAATGTGGCAAAGCATTTAACACATTACTGAGTACCACTCTCCATATTTTCAAGCATAGTGGTGGCTGCATCATGTTATGGGTATGCTTGTAATTGTTAAGGACTGGGGAGTTTTTCAGGATAAAAAATAAACAGAATGGAGCTAAGCACAGTCAAAATCCTAGAGGAAAACCTGGTTCAGTCTGCTTTCCACCAGACACTGGGAGATGAATTCACCTTTAAGCAGGACAATAACCTATAACACAAGGCCAAATCTACACTGGAGGAGATGGTTACCAAGAAGACAGTGAATGTTCCTGAGTGGCCGTGTTACAGTTTTGACTGAAATCTCCTTGAAAATCTATGACAAGAAAAAAGTTGTCTAGTAATGATCAACAACCAATTTGACAGAGCTTGAAGAATTTTGTAAAGAATAAATGGCCAAATGTTACAGAATCCATGTGTGGAAAGCTCTTAGAGACTTACCCAGAAAGACTCTCAGCTGTAATCGCTGCCAAAGTTGATTCTATAAAGTATTGACTCAGGGGTGTGAATACTTATGTAAATTAGATATTTCTGTATTTCATTTTCAATACATTTGTAAACATTTCTAAAAACATGTTTTGACTTGGTCATTATAAGGGACTGTGTGAGAATGGGAGAGAAAAAAATCTATTTAATCCATTTTGAATAATTTCTGAAGGCACTGTAATTACCTTGATGGAAAAACAAACACCTCTGCTCGAGTCGACCAAATAACCCTTCTTCGACAGAAACAAATCTAACCCTGTTTAAATTTCTCACCTTAACACTCCTCTTATGGAGACATTAAAAGCCCAAGCCAATAGAAGTAACTAATCTCTGCGTTACATTATCGCTAGCTATCTCTCATAATTTTCAATAACATCCACTTAAGCTTTATGGTAAACATATCAATCTACTGACTCAATACATACCAACAAATACATACATAACATACCCTAGCAGTACTAATCAATCATCTGTTATTCCTTTCCCTACTTCCGTCCCTCTCATCATATATACCCACCGACTTCTGTTTACTCACAGACCTATTTATACCAGTTTTGTGTTGGAAACCTCCTAGAGACGCATATTCCTCCTGTAATTGCATATCTCTCTATCCCTCACGTATAGATAATGTCAACTCCAGCATATCTTTTGGAGCTATAGACAATCTCTGTTATACCATACGCATTCTCGTCACTTCATAGTCTCATTATGCTAATTCCTCTCATCCAAAAATCCCGAAATGCTGCTCAACCCACAAGTATTAACAGTTTTATCCACGGTTGTCGAAAGGGAAAATTCACCAGTCCACTCGAAAGCGATTACTTATCGTGGTCTTTATTCGCGTCTCCGTCACCCATTTATATACTAACCCCCCAGTAGCGAGTATACACTTGATTAGTCCCAGCGTGCTGGGGTATCCTCCTCCGCCTCATGGTGAGTGAGACCCAGCGAGTAACAAATCTCTGTTATCCTCCTCCTTCCTCATTGCTTGGACCAGCAAGTAACAATCATCTTTAGTCACTCTCCTCCAGTACAAGCTTACAAAATTATATATTATACTCCAAGCGATGACATAATCACTTTCCTACCTTGAGTTTTATAAATCTCATTCACTGCCAAATTGCCTACTCATTATTAAAGTTCCGCAGCTTTTTTTGATAGACTATAACAAGACTCTGTTATAATTTGCCATTCACGCGCTCTACGCCATCTCACTTTGGATAACACGCTGAGCAATCTGCAAGCGGTTTTAAGTGAGCCATAATACTGTCTGTCATTATATAGTCCCGTCCTCATTTTAACTCTATACCGACGCAACACTAGCTCCAAGACAAAATCTACAATGAATTGTATTATCCTCTTCCACCATTAACCTACATATTATTTAAAGCCCATACTCTTGGCTTAGAGTATGTTATTAAGAAACAGTGAAGCTCTAATCCATTCCTCTTCTGTTAGCTTCATCCCCAATATCCCTCCCAGTTCACTGAACGCCCACGTCTAGCTCATACACTACGAAAGAGGTGAAACACTGTGAGACTGTCTCTGTTCTGCATTCCATGACTGCGGATCAGCTCTCTACTTCGTAAAAGTTTGCGCATTGAACCTTCCTACTACTATATTACTCCTCTTCCGTGGTCTATCTGTATGTGGTCTTTTCACGGAATACAGCAAAGATAGTCCAGAAGAGACCAGCAAATGGGAAAAACATCGTAAATCCATCTGTGCATGTGTGCTAGTGTGTTTTTGCCTTGATGTTGTGTGTGTTGTGATGTGTGTGTTGTTGATCGTGTAGTCGAACACAAAGTCCTAAATTCCTGTCATACTACAGCCTGACCGGATCATTTGTCTGAGGAACCATGTCACACGACCGATATGCTAATCAAACGAGTGCCTTCAGATAAATATTCACCATCCATGCTTTTGAGCGTTCATTCTCTATCAATACGATTTTGTTTGTTCCTCCGCCACCCTAGTAGTTATTAAAATGGTTTACCAAATAGAAACTAGTGATGTCCGCCAAATCACTTGACGCATACAATTAATACAATGGGTAGTCCCACTAACACAATCAAGTCCCACTCAATTTCCGTATGTTGCGACACATAGCTATTGACTACACACACAGTTTACATCAAGACCTAAATCATCATATATATTTTGCCCTAGCGAATATTTCATCGTAACATATCTAACAGGAATTACCACCACTATATGATTGGACATACCACAATAGCCGCCCAATACCGCTCTCATGGTCCGATTAGGGAAAAAAGATAAGACCAATTAGCACTAGTCTCAAAGTTCGACTCCTATTTGTTTCTGTAGTCTATAATATTATGCACAGAAGTGGCCGTACCAGTTGATACAGTTCCGCCTTATCATTCTCGATATCTAAATAAAAATCATTTTTAACTCCATAAGCTTAAATTATTAAAGAAAATGAGGGAATTGACATCTGTTGTGCACAATTGTGAAAAACTAAAAGGATGTGAGTATACTTCAGAGATAGAGTTGATATTCTCGTGTATTTAATGCTATTTTAAAATCTCTCCCTGAACTAATTTATATCCATAGTTTTGTGTTCAACTGTGTTTGTACATAGCCCTCGTGACCAACCACATGTTCCACACTCCACTTATGCTGTGTTAATATTTGTCCTCACGACACACTAGCCATAAAGCAGCACATAGATTGTCAGTTTATTGTGTCAGCCACAAATCAGCATACCAATCTCAGCCAATAAACCAGCCAAACAATATTCCAAATTAACACTAAACCTTGAACCCATTACATCAGTGTAAGTCTCTCATTATTCAACATATTCAGGCACACAAATACAGTCTAATATGTGTCGAAGAAAATTGGCATTAGTTTTTATAGCTTGTCATCACCGTGGTAGTATTTTACATGTGTTTAAATTAAATGTTAAGCATCGAGAATTGCATACACAAAGAAATATGCAGCTAGAATTGAAATTGTTGTTAGCACCTACACGTCTAACTTGAAGGTACCAGATAAATATTACTCAAGACAAACTCCTTATATGCATATAAAAAGTACAATTGGATAACCCAGAGCCTATGAATAAAAGGTATACCACACATGAGTCTATACTTTAATACTAGTCGCCCTTAGAAATTATCAGTACATTTTAACATAAATAATACTATAGATTATAGCCAAATCGGACTACCGCTGTAAATTGTCGAACAGCATGCCACGCCAAAGTAAAGCCTTGGTCAAAACATTAGTTATATTGATTGCATATACCTTTCCCATCAGAAATTACACAATCAATCTATCTCTCACCTGTCCTTACTAACCGTATTCGCATAGAGCCATTACAAATTCTTCTATTAGAGCAATGCGCTCCCTTCGAGTCCAGAATTAATCGTTCTGAGCTTTAGTGGAGGAGTTTCATTAAAGAAACAGCTCCGTACTTTCTAGTCGAACTATTTACAGCACCACCCAAAGCTTAAAGCGTTATTGCATATGACATTCTTCTCACAAACATCGCTTACCTCTCATCGCTAAGACATGGGTAAAATCCCAAATAAAGACCCAATATATAAACTTTATGAATAAATTGAATATGCAGAAATAAACGGTGTTGGACAAATATCCCTTTGAGCATGGTAAAAGTTATTAATTAAATTTTGATGGATTTATCAATACACTCAGTCAACAATCATCAAAGATTTATATTCAAGGTATTCCGCTAGATAAAGATATCAATAAAAACCGACCTCAGAAGAGCAGATTTCAATCCCAGTGTAGTAAGCCGATTACGCTCTTAATCAATTAATTTTACAATTATAAGACAACTTCACGCCTGTATAGTATGAGGCATAGGATAAATATCTAGAGAACACGCATCCAAGGTATGTTTTCAACCTTTCAGATCAGCATAGACACCCCATTTCCACTCCAGCCTTCGGTGCACTATGAAGCTATGCATCGATACAACATCCATAAAATATTAAGGGCAATTATTAAGCAGCCGTGAACAAGAACAAACGTTTCCAGATTGTCAAAGCTGATCCTGTGGAAATGCGTAGCACAAAACAACAGAATGCTGGTAACTGCACATAGTATGCAAACAGTCGGTTGGCAACACTACGGAGAGTGGATCGAGCCAGAAAAAACTATGCATAAACAGGGACCATTCTATAAATTAGTAACAGGCAGTAGCCATAAATAAGACAGGCGGAATAATGTCTGCAAAGAACAGCAAGTCATAGACCCCCCAAACTAATTCAAACGGTAAAAGCATTAGCATTCCTGGTGTCTTTATGCTAGAATCAACAACGAAGTGAGGTAGTACGAAAACTTGCAGTCCGAGAAATGAATGCAGCAAAAAATGAGCAAATATTACCACACATTATAACTTGTATAACCAGCAGTCTCGCACGTCCTTTTCAAGGCATTGTAGTTGGTAGCGCGTGGAAGTGCTGAATCAATTCATAGTTTTCATGCTTAATGATGCTATGCGTGTTAAAGTGTAAGTTAAATAGAGAAACCTGAGTGATTCATTTGCATAGGAGAATACCGCAAAAACCCCTAAAGCTATAGAAGAAAACAAGAGAAAGGTGGAACGCGAATAAGACAAAGTGCACAATGCAGATTGAACCCAAAATCGCGTAGACAGTGAATAATACCCTAGCCTTCTGGTGCAGTCTGCTTGGTCCACCCAGGACATCTGGGAACACCGAGAACTTCACCGCTGTTAAGCAGGACGATGATAGAACCCCTGATAATCGAACAGCCACAGCTATCACTGGAGTGAGATAGGTTATCCAAGAAGACAGTGAATAGATTCACTGAGATGCCGATCTACAAGTTTGCCTAGATAGAAATCGCCGTAGTGAAACATCTTTTATCATGGGAGAAATGAACCAAAGGAAAATCTACTTGATAAATTAAGATTTTCTCGCGTGCTGTAAGTCAGCCTTGAATAGAAGTACAGGCATATACAAATACAAACACAAGTTCTGCGTATGCGAGAGACAATATTTGAGACAGAAGAATTTAAATGATAAAGAATAATCTGAAAAAAATGACGCCCAATATAGTCGATTAACTTAGAATCCATGAGTGTCGTGTGAAAAGAGCTAAAGGCTAGTAGAACTTACCGGGGCAGACCCAAGACTCTATTCACCCTCTGTTAATCTGCTGCCCAAAGTTGAATTATACTAATAGACTCAGTGCAAGTAAGCTAATACGTGACCTTCCAACGTGCCAGGCCGCTCGATTGAGCTCTCCGAATCGAAAACAGGCGACCTAATAGCTTATGTATGGCCATATGATATGAGTAAGAGAGTATTTCCGATAGACCTAGTGTTCAATTCTAAAAATAACATAGTGTTATTTATAACAAATATTTCTCGAGAATTATAGACACCTGTATTTGACACTAGTGGGTCATTCATATAAGAGGATCTCTTGTGCTTAAGGAGAGGATAGTAGCACTTGGAGAATTCGACGCCTAGAACTCCAAAACATCAACACTTGAATCGGATCCATCAATTAATGATATTGTCGCTGTGTGAGGTATGAAATTGTGCGAAAAGTATAAGTGAGGTGGTTCTAGATGGGAACAACCAGACGAGCAATGAAAAACAGCTAGCTCCAATTAGTTAGGAGGGCGGGCCGGCTTGATGGAAAAAACAAACACCTCTGCTCGAGTCGGACCAAAACCATCGACACACACACACACACACACACACCACACACACACACACACACACACACAACAACACACACACACACACACACACACCACACACACACCACACACACACAACACACACCCACACCCACACCCACACACACACACACCCCCACCCCCCACACACACACACACACACAACACAACACACCACAGACACCACACAGACACACACACGGACCACACACACACACAGACACCCACCACACACACACACACCACCACAGACAGACACCCCACACACAGACACTACCGTTCAGCTATTTGGCGGTCACCAGAAATGTCCTTGTTTTTGAAAGAAAAGCACATAAAACTTCTTGTCCTTTAAAATAACTCAAAATTGATCAGAAATACAGTGTAGTACATTGTTAATGTTGTAATGAATTGTGAGCTGGAAACGCTGGATTTTTTATGGAAGTATCTACATACACGGCACAGAGGCCGCATATCAGCAAACCATCCACCCTGTGTCCATGACCATTTGTTAGCTAATCTTCAGTTTCATTTTAAAAGGCTAATTGATCATTACGAAACACCTATATCCTATATCTACCTAGTCTGGCTTAAAACTATATCTACCTATCTGTTTAAACCTCTATCTGTATATATTATATGTATTTATGTATGTATTATGTCTATCTAGTCTGTTTAAAGTATTACAATGACATGAGTGAACACTGTTGAAGTTAATGAGACAGTGCAGTCTCTCCTTCCCTCTCGCTCTCCTGTCGCTCTCGCTCTCCTTCCCTCCCCTCTCGGCTTCCCTCTCGCTCTCCTTCTCCTCTCGCTCTCTCTCCCTCTCGCTCCCTTCCCTCCTCCCTGCTCCCTCACTTCTCCTTCCCTTACTCTCCTTCCCTCTACCTCTCTTCCCCTCTCCCTCTCCTTCCCTCTCCTCTACCTCTCCTTTCCCTTCTCTCCGTCCCCGTCCTGTCCTCTACTCTCCTCTACCTCTCCTCGTACCCCGCCCCTTCCCTCTACTCCCTCTACCTCTCCCTTCCATCTGTGGACCTCTCTTCGCGAATACTAATTCCTCTCAGGCGAAGGCTTCCCTTCAATTCTCACATAATCCCTCTCGCTATCCTAACTCTCTCTTCCGCGTCCACCATCTAACCTGTGCCGGTCTCTACCATCCCTACAGCCTACCCTACTCAGCCTTTCCTCGCCCGTCTGACAACTCTCCGAATACCCTCCTGCGGTGTCCCTCAATGACCTCTCCTTTTCCTCTGCCTTGCCCTCATTCTCTTCCCGTTACTCTCCTTACTCACCTCCTCTCTTCCATTACTCTATCCCCTCTCCGTTTCTCTGCTCTCCTTCCCTCTACCTTCTCCATTCCTCTACCTCTCCTCTACGCTCCTCCCTCTACCTCTACCTGCTACGCTTCCTTCCCTCTCCTCTGCCGTCTCCTTACCTCCCTTCCCTCGACCTCTCTTACTACCTATCCTCTCCTCTACCTCTACCTCTCCCGCCTCCCTCTCCTTCTCTCCTCTCCTTCCCTCTACCTCTCCTATTCCCTACCTTACCTCCTCCTTACCTCCCTCCCTCTTACCCCTTACCCTCTTCCCTCTACCTCTCCTTCCCTTCCTATTTCCTCTTCCTTCCCTCGTTCCTCCTATACCCTACCTCTACTCCTCCCTCTTCCTCTACCTTCTCCTTCCCTCTACCTCTTCCTTCCCTCTACACTCTCCTTACCCTCTACTCACTCTCGCCTCCCTCTACTACTCCTCTACCTCTCCTCTCCTTCCTCCCTCTACCTTCCTTCTCACTTCCCCTCACCTCTCCTTCCCTCTAACGCCCTACTCTCCTTCTCCCTTGCTACCTCCTTCCTCACCTCTCCCTCTACCTCTCCTTCCCTACCTCGCCTGTACCTCTCCTTCGCTCCTCTACCTCTCCTTCCCTCTACCTCTCCTCTACCTCTCCTTCCCTCTACCTCTCCTTCCCTCTCGCTCTCCCAGTGATTACAGCAGCCAGCTCATTCTCTCTGTCAATTTCTTTCATTCATGTAACCTGAGAAAGTCTCAGTGGACTATGTGGTCCTGGACCTAACCCTGACCTAAATCCTCAGCACACGCATGTATGTGTCAGTCTCTTCACACACACTCAACAAAACACATAACAGAAAATGGCCCTTCACTCTCTGAACCACCAGGCTCGTGTACCAGTCAACTATGATACAGAGAAGAAAGAAGAGAGAGAAAGGAGGGGAGGAGAGGAGAAAGGAGGGAGGAAGGAGAAAGGAGAGAGGCAGGAAAGAGGGTAGGGACAGGAGAAGAAAGGGAGCCAGAGGAAAAGAGAGGAAAGAGGGAGAGAGGAGAAGAGAGAGAAGGAGAGGAGAGGAAAGGAGCGAAGGGAAGAGAGAGAAGTGGGGGAGGAAAGAGAAAGAGGAGAAGGGAGGAAGAGGGAGGGAAAGGAAAGAGAAGAGGAGAAAGAGGAGGAAAGGAGGGAGGGAAGAGAGAAGGAAAGGAAAGGAGGGGAGAGAGAAAGGAGGGAGAGGAGAAAGGAGAGAAAGAGAAGGAGGGGAGAGAGAAAGAGAGAGAGGCAGAAAGGAGA
>NC_036874.1:16881635-16883686 GCF_002910315.2 Salvelinus sp. IW2-2015 | reverse complement strand
GCAACCATCGACACACACACACACACACACACACAACACCACACACACACACACACACACACACAACACACACACACACACAACCACACACAACCACACACACACAACACACACACACCACACCCACAGACCCCACACACACAACCCACACCCCCCCCCCACACACACACACACACACACACAACACACCACAGACACCCACACAGACACACACACAGACCCACACACACAGACAACCCACCACACACACACACACACACACAGACAGACACCCCACACACAGACACTACCGTGCTTCAGCTATTTGGCCGTCACCTAGAAATGTCCTTGTTTTTGAAAGCATAAAAACCACATTCTTGTCCTTTAAAATAACATCAAAATTGATCAGAAATACAGTGTATACATTGTTAATTGTAATGAATTGTGAGCTGGAAACGGCTGGATTTTTTATGGAAGTATCTACATACGCTGACAGAGGCCCATATCAGCAACCATCCACTCCTGTGTTTCCAATGACACATTGTGTTAGCTAATTCAGTTTTCATTTTAAAAGGCTAATTGATCATTAGAAACCTATAATCCTATATCTACCTTATCTTGGCTTAAAACTATATCTACCTATCTGGTTTAAAACCCTATCTGTATATATTATATGTATTATATGTGGTATTATGTCATTAGTCGGTGCTTAAAGTATTACAATACATGAGTGGAAACACTGTTGAAGTTAATGAGACAGTGCAGTCTCTCCTTCCCTCTCGCTCTCCGTGTCGTCTCGCTCTCCTTCCCTCCTCCTCTCGTTCCTCTCCGCTCTCCTTCTTCCCTCTCCTCTCTCCCTCTCGCTCCCTTCCCCTCGCTCTCCTGCCCTCTCACTTCTCCTTCCCTTACCTCTCCTCCCTCTACCCCTCCCCCTCTCCTCTCTCCTCTCCTCTCCTCCTTCTCCTCCCGTCTACGTCCTCCTCCTACCTCTCCTTCACCTCTCCTTCCCTACCTATTCTTCCTCTCTCTTCCCTCTACCTCTCCTCGACCCGCCTTCCCTCTACCTCTACCGGAGGGAAGAGGAGAAAGGAGAGAGGAAAGGAGGGGAGGGAAGAGGAGAAAGGAGGGGAGAGGAGAAAGGAGGGAAGAGGAGAAAGGAGGGGAGAGGAGAAAGGAGGGGAGAGGAGAAAGGAGAGGAAGGGAGAGAAGTAATTCCCGCACTTGACTTTTTTCCCCCTACCAGCTCTGACATTGCTGATAGTTACTTTACTGAGGGAAAATGTACTGACTATGACATGTGGTTGTCCCATCTAGCTATCTTAAGATGAATGCACTCACTGTAAGTCTCTCTGGATAAGAGTATCTGCTAAATGACTAAAATGTCAATGTAAAATGAGAGGAGAGGAGAGAACTAAAGACCTTCAACAGACAGTGTGAAAATAAAAAAGCCCTGGCCTGTTTTTATAGACGGAGGTGGAAAACGTTTTGGCTGCACCTGGTAGACAGAGAGAGAGAGAGAGTTCCTGTGGGATGAGGTTACGGTGAGTTATTCAGGAAAAAAAAACATGACATTGCTGTTTAGGGTGAGGACATAAAGACCAATGAAGACACGTAGCGATGAACGGAGGGGAAATATGAACGGCAGGACCTTACCTCGCACGTAGAGGTTGGCTGGGGCGGCGTAGCGCGTTCCAGCACTGTTCATGGCAACACACTCATACTTCCCCTGGTCGGACTCCTCACTGTTCTCAATCTGTAGGGCTCCTGCAGGGGGTTAACAACACAGTTACCATCTGGGACATGGAGAGACAAGGGCTCTGTCTCAATGTCTCTACCACAAAATACTCAAGAGTAACGTAATGAGTTGGGATTGTATTCTAAGTATTATGCTAGTGTGGGCATTGAAAAAAAAATTGACTTCATTTTCTAAAATTGTTTGACAACCTTAGATGTGCTATTTTTTTCAATAAAGACCATTTCAGGACTAAACCATCTAGTAAATCTAACAGGGTTTATTCAGGACTAAACCATCTAGTAAATCTAACAGGGTTTATTCAGGACTAAACCATCTA
>NC_036874.1:16879042-16881610 GCF_002910315.2 Salvelinus sp. IW2-2015 | reverse complement strand
TTGCAAGTTAGACCCAGATATACTGAGTTCGTCTCAGAATGAAATTCATTTTTCCTTTCAAGAAGTAGATGGGTTATTTTAATTCGTAGGACTTTTCTTGGACTCTGAGATACAACGTGTGGAAGGAAGCATTTTAACAGGTGGGGACCTTATATAGTCCCACACTGTGTATTATAACATACGTCCGTTAACTACATTCCCCTGATGGGGTCTGTTAGTGTTTGTATGACGTTAACTTAGCCTAGCTGACGTTGCTGAGCTTCCTCTGGGCGCCTGTCGCCTCGGGCTGGGAATGTAATGCCTTAGCGACCGTTTTGCCTGGTAGTATAATATGCCTAGCAAGAGAACCCCTGTATGAACTTACTAGGTCTTTTTGTCCATGTCAGTCAATTGTTTCTGCAATGTAGGAAAAGCGCAGAAACTTTAGCTTTATTTTCGTCAGCAAATGAACGTCTCTGGAGTGGATTTCATTGACCTTTGGTGGAGACATGGAACTCCAAGACGAAGAGTGTTTCGCCACTGTTTTTTCCTGGGAGGTGGCCAGAAACACACGCGCGACACGATATAATATTGTTGATTCTTGCGGGCACCAGCTAGAACTTCACAACGCTCTTAAAACCAGTTTAAAAGATTCATCTAAATGCTGATGGTGTTTAGTCAGTAGGAAAATGTTATAGCTAAAATGCATCATGCCTATTTCATGCAACACTTTAATCATAGCGTACCGTGAGAGAGAGGGACTGTGATGCTCTCTCTTGTCGAGGCGTGGCTGCATAGGAATAATGTAATAATGTTACATCTGTGGCAGTTTCTTCATGAAGTGGAATTTATACTCAGTAGAGGTCTACAAGAAGAAGAAATAATACGGCTTTACTTCGACGGTTTGGTAACATCATAGTAACATCTCAAACAGGGGTTATAATTAACAAGAGACTAAATCCATCTAGTAAATCTCCAACAAGGTGTTTATCAAGGTACTAAACCATTCTAAGATAATTCCTAACATGGTTTAATGTCGAGGACCTACACTATCTTAGTATAATGCTAACAGGGATTTATGTCAGGGACATAACCAATCTAGTAAAATCTCTAGACTATGGGTTTTATCAAATTACAGGACACACCCATAATAAGTAAATCTAACAGGGTTTTTATTCAGGACAACACACATCATAAGTACAGCAAGTTAACAGGTGTATAATTCAGGACTAAAAACCATCTAGTCAGTAAAGCGTACTAGAACGGTGCAATCGTCATGTTCATTAGTACATGAAGTGATGAATAAAGCAGACGTGTTCGGGGGTCGTTGAATGACTAAGGTTGTGAAAAGTTTTAAGTAATGGAAGGTATTCATCTGAACCTTTCTCTTTCTTCTGGTAAATCCAATTCATGAAACCTGTTAGATGTTTTACTAGAGTGGTTTTTAGTCATGAAGTAACCCCTGTTAGATTTTACTAGACTGTTAGATTTACTAGATGGTTTAGTCCTGAATAAACCCTGTTAGATTTACTAGATGGTTTAGTCCTGAATAAACCCTGTTAGATTTACTAGATGTTTACACCGTCTAGTAAGTGTATTTTCTCTTCTGTAGACTTCCTGAGGTTTTTACTTCATAAGAAGTAACATTATAATTATCTCTACAGAGCCTCGACAGAGAGCATCACAGTCCCTCTCTCTCTACGGTACGCATGATAAAGTGTTATGAATAGGGCGCTAGTTGTTATATAACAATTTGCCTACGACGACACATCAGCATTTAGCTGATTTTGCTGGTTTAAGAGCGTTGTGAGCTGTGTCCCACAGAATCAACATATTTAACTCTCTCTGTCTGGCCCAGTCAGGAAAAACAGCTGGCGAGACACTCTTGTCGAGTCCATGTCTCAAAGGTCAATGAATCACCTCAAGACGTCATATTCACGTCTAGTTCTGCCTTTTCTGACATGAAAACAACTGACATGACAAAAACACAGTAAGTTCATACAGGGCTCTTGCTAGGCTTTATATCCAGGCAACGGTCGCTAAGGCTACATCCCAGACGACAGTCGCCAGGCTAGCAACGCTAAGCTAGGCTAAGTACTCTACAACGACTACAAGACCATCAGGATGTAGTTAAGACTAGTTTATACACAGTGGACTATGGTGCCACTTTAATGCTTCCTTCCACACGTTCTCTGAGTCCAGAAAAGTCCACATTTCCCATCTCTCTCTTTTTAAAAATATGTTTATTCTGAGAGAAGCCATATATCTGGGTCTAACCTTTCAAACATGAGCCAATCAGGTGCTGCTAAAAACAACCAGTGGAGGGAGATGCCCTCCTCGCCAGGTGAGACGGGACCATCCAACGGTTGATTCCTGTTGACTACTGAGCCCCAATCAAAACGCAGGTTCCATCTGAGCTCCAATCAAAACGCAGGTTCCATCTGAGCTCCAATCAAACCCAGGTTACATCTGAGCTCCAATCAAAACGCAGGTTCCATCTAAGCTCCAATCAAACCCAGGTTCCATCTGAGCTCCAATCAAACCCAGGTTCCATCTGAGCTCCAATCAAAACCCAGGTTCCATCTGAGC
>NC_036874.1:16874038-16874828 GCF_002910315.2 Salvelinus sp. IW2-2015 | reverse complement strand
TGACAACGTCGGTGATCCTTCAAATCCGTCACACGCCTTCCTCATCTCGTCCTGATTCAGCTCAGTCATGTACCGGCATACTGATCTATCTATTGTCAATCTGCATCTCCTCCAGAGACCAGCCCCCATGGCATCATCTCCTCCAGAGACCAGCCCCCATGGCATCATCTCCTCCAGAGACCAACCTCTCAGCTAGCAGGATATTTATATCTTTCAACAGCCTCTGTCTGTCGATACTAGCAGGACATAGGGTAGCCTTTCAGGACCCTGACTCAACGTGCTATTAATGCAGTGTTCTGTGCTATTCAGCTACCCTCAGACAGCCATCGTCAGACAGCCATCATTACCACTAGAGATAGACTGAAACGCTACCTCCACTCCAGGAAGAGACAACTATTTCAATCAGAGGTCTGTAGTGCTCGTATGCAAATCAAGGCATTTACATTTTTTATTCAGGCAAAGTCGTCCATTGATACCAGGGGGCAAGGCTGGCCTGTACTTAATATAACACTACTCTCCTACAGCTAGGGGCAAGGCTGGCCTGTACTTACAATAACACTACTCTCCTATACCAGGGGGTAAGGCTGGCCTGTACTTACAATAACACCACTCTCCTATACCAGGGGGCAAGGCTGGCCTGTACTTAATATAACACTACTCTCCTACATCTAGGGGCAAGGCTGGCCTGTACTTAATATAACACTACTCTCCTACATCTAGGGGCAAGGCTGGCCTGTACTTACCATAACACCACTCTCCTATACCAGGGGGCAAGGCTGGCCTGTACTTA
>NC_036874.1:16871935-16873043 GCF_002910315.2 Salvelinus sp. IW2-2015 | reverse complement strand
GCAAGGCTGGCCTGTACTTACAATAACACCACTCTCCTATACCAGGGGGCAAGGCTGGCCTGTACTTACAATAACACTACTCTCCTACAGCTAGGGGCAGAGACTGGCCTGTAATTAAAATAACACCACTCTCCTACAGCTAGGGGCAGAGACTGGCCTGTAATTAAAATAACACCACTCTCCTACAGCTAAGGAGCAGAGACTGAGGAAGGAGTTTGGTCTCTAGTGATTATAAGAGGGTTTATATTTTAACTAAAAACGTGTGGAGAAGCTTAT
The DNA here is from genome assembly GCF_002910315.2 of Salvelinus sp. IW2-2015. Classification (NCBI taxonomy): domain Eukaryota; kingdom Metazoa; phylum Chordata; class Actinopteri; order Salmoniformes; family Salmonidae; genus Salvelinus; species Salvelinus sp. IW2-2015. The sequence goes on along the minus strand of NC_036874.1, from coordinate 16,872,767 downwards.
GCACAAGGTAGCTACTTGTCCAATCATCTGGATGTAGAGGATGAACTGATTGGGGAAAGCGTTGCAAGTTCATTTGTTTGAACAGGGAGATGGACACACTAACAGAAAACAGAGAATGGGCTGGACAGTGTGAAGACTGTGTGGACACATTGGCAGTGGTGGTAAAGGGGCAGAGTGGACAGGGCAGATGGAGAGGTCGAAGGTTAAGAGAGGTGGAACGAGAGAGAGAGGCTGACGGAGGTTGAGGTTGAAGTGACGGAGGGATGGAGTGATTTTTTTTAACACGTTTATTTCCCATCATCCTTACCTCTAATCGGTGTACCACCTAGTTGAAGGTAATTGGAACGCAAACGAGATTGGAGAGAGAGGGAGAGAGAGAGCGTTAGTAAAAAAGACAGAAAGAGAGGAGAGAAGGCAAATGAATGAAAGTAATACAGGGTTAAATAGATAACCTGCAGGTCTAGACGTTAGAGGAAATAATTCAGGTTAGTAAAATAATGAAAATCTACAGCAGAGTGATCGGAGAGGATAGAAGAGAGGAAGAGATGTAACCGTTGTGCGGGTGATGTAGTGGTACCAATAACAGTTTGTAGAGCTAACGCTAGGCCATGCTAGTAGCGAGCTAAATGACAGGTAGTGGTGGGTTAGCGTAAGGTCAATACCCAGCAGATATGCAGATCAGGAGATACAGATGTCAAGGCTAGGGTTAGAGATAGCAAGGCTTGTTAATGTGTGTTTGTGTGTGTGTGTGTGTGTGTGTGTGTGTTTGTGTGTGTGTGTGTGTGTGTGTGTGTGTGTGTGTGTGTGTGTGTGTGTGTGTGTGTGTGTGTGT
>NC_036874.1:16869304-16871540 GCF_002910315.2 Salvelinus sp. IW2-2015 | reverse complement strand
GTGTGTGTGTGTGTGTGTGTGTGTGTGTGTGTGTGTGTGTTACCACTCATCAGCACTTTCCACTTTTTGGACCAAAAGTAGGGCAGTATGTAGGGAATAGGGTGCGATTTGGGACTGAGCCACAGAAAGACAGGACTCTGTGAAGAGAAAGGGCCTCGCACCTCAAATCAAATAAAATCAAATAATATTTATCGCATGCGCCGAATACAAGTGCATACTTTACCGTGAAATGTTTACTTTACGAGCCCTTCTTCGACAACGCAGTTAAAAAGTAAGACAAACCGTAACAGATAGATCCAAAAAGAAGATACTAAACGCAGTAAAATAACACAATACAATAACAATAAGGAGGCTATATACAAGGAGTACCACTAGTGAGTCAGTGTACTGGGGATACCAGGTAGTCGGGGTGATTGATTGAGGTAATATGTACATGTAGGTGAAAAGCAGAAAAGTCTGGGAAGCCACCTCCTCTGTGATTTCGGACCACATCCCAAATGGTTCCCTATACCCTACACAACTCACTACATTTGATCAGAGCCCTATAGGTAGTAGAACACTATATAGGGAATAGCGTGCCATTTGGGACGCAGTTAAATCTCCTCTAAATGAGGAGAATTAAAGAGCAACTCAAAGAGCCACTAATCGTTCTAACTCTCTCTCTCTCTCTCTCTCTCTACGTTCTGACAGACCCAGGGTCAGCCCTTAAAGATGTTTATTTATCTAATCTTCTTAACGTTGGCCTCTCCCCAATCTGATCTGGGGTCGGGCTAAAGATGTTTATTTACCTAATCTTCTTAACTCTGGCCTCTCCCCAATCTGATCTGGGGTTAGGGCTAAAGCAATTTATTTATCCAGCCTTGGGAACAGAGAGAGCAGAGGCACATCGATTTATTTCTTCAGTGTGTGAGGCACTCCAGGCTGGATGTTGGCTGAGGCACTCCAGGCTGGATGTTGGCTGAGGCACTCCAGGCTGGATGTTGGCTGAGGCACTCCAGGCTGGATCGTTGGCTGAGGCACCCCAGGCGGTGGATGTTGGCGAGGCACCCCAGGCTGGATCTGGTTGGCTGAGGGCACTCCAGGCTGGATGTTGGCGTGAGCTACCAGGCCGGATCTTGGCTGAGGCACTCCAGGGCTGGAATCTGGCTGAGGCACTCCAGGCTGGTCTGGCTGAGGCCACTCCAGGGCTGGATGGTGGCTGAGGCACTCCAGGGCTGGATCGGTTGGCTGAGGCACTGCGCGCAGGCTGGATGTTGGCTGAGGCACCCAGCTGATCTTGGCTGAGGCACTCCAGGCTGGATCTTGGCTGAATGGCACTCCAGGCTGGATGTGCTGGAGGCACTCGCAGGCGGTGTTGGCTGAGGCCACTCCAGGCTGGATCTTGCTGAGGCACTCCAGGCTGGATGTTGGCTGATGCACTCCAGGCTGGATGTTGGCGAGGCACTCGAGGCTGGATGTTGGCTAGAGGCACTCCACCAGGCTGGATCTTGGCTGAGGCACTCCAGGCTGGATGTTGGCTGAGGCACTCCAGGCTGATCTTGGGCTGAAGGCACTCCAGGCTGGATCTGGCTGAGGCACTCCAGGCTGGATGTGGTGGTGACGGCACTCCAGGCTGGATGCTTGCTGAGGCACTCGAAAAAAACAGGCTGGGAATGTACTGTCTTCCTCTAAGGATGCCTAAACGGCACACGCTATTTACACTGAGGCCACTACTTTTAATCAGAGCCCTATTAGGGAGCCATTTGAGGATGTGTGCTAGACGCTGCTCTACTCCTGTGTTCCCCGCCGTCCTGCCTGTTTCAAGAGGGCTCAGTCTAAGCCCTCTTATGAATAAGAAGGGCAACTTCAAAATTATTTATTTCTGCACCGCTGGAGACCACTAATTCATTTTAGCATTTTGGTATGTGGAGTTTGTAGACGGTCCATTTTGGTATGTGGAGGTTTGTAGACGTCCATTTTGGTATGTGGAGTTTGTAGACGGTCCATTTTGGTATGTGGAGTTTGTAGACGTCCATTTTGGTATATGGAGTTTGTAGACGGTCATTTTGGTAATGTGGAGTTTGTAGACGGTCCATTTTGGTATGTGAGTTTGTGAGACGGTCCCATTTTGGTATGTGGAGTTTGTAGACGGTCGCATTGTGGTATGTGGAGTTTGTAGACGGTCGCCCGACCGCCGAGAGTAAGACGGAACGCAAGTGGGTGAAATAAAAAGGTTAATTGCACACCACGGTCCAGG
>NC_036874.1:16865521-16867384 GCF_002910315.2 Salvelinus sp. IW2-2015 | reverse complement strand
TTGGCTGAGGCACTCCAGGCTGGATGTTGGCTGAGGCACTCCAGGCTGGATCTTGGCTGAGGCACTCCAGGCTGGAATTACTGTCTCCTCTAAGGATGCTAAACGGCACACTATTTACACTGTAGTGCACTACTTTTAATCAGAGCCCTATTAGGGAGCCATTTGAGATGTGTGCTAACGCTCTCTACTCCTGTTTCCCCCGCCGTCCTCCTGTTTCAGAAGGGCTCAGCTAAGCCCCTCTTGATGAAAAAGGGCAACTTCAATTATTTTATTTTCTGCACCGCTGGAGACCACTAATTCATTTTAGCATTTTGGTATGTGGAGTTTGTAGACGGTCCATTTTGGTATGTGGAGTTTGTAGACGGTCCATTTTGGTATGTGGAGTTTGTAGACGGTCCATTTCCAGTTCTGGTAATGTGGAGTTGTAGACGTCCATTTGGGTAATGGGAGTTTGTAGACGGTCATTTTGTAGTGTGGGAGTTTGTAGACGGTCCATTGGTATGTGGCGCTTGCTAGACGGTCCATTTGGTAATGTGGAGGTTTCGTTAGCCACGGTCCATTTTGGGTATCGCTGGAGTTTGTACAGACGGCGTCCTTCGTTTGGTATGTGGAGTGTTTGTTCGAGACGCGTCCATTTTTGGTAATGTGGACAGTGTGTAGCGGCTCCATTTTCGGTGATGTGGAGTTTGCTAGACAGGTCCATTTGGTATGTGGAGTTTGCTAGACGGTCCCCATTTTGGTAATGTGGAGTTTGTAGAACGGTCATTTGGCTATGTGGAGTTTGTAGACGGGGCGTCCCATTTTGTTGAGTTTGGAGTTTGTAGACGGTCCCATTGTTGGCTATGTGGAGTTTGTAGACGGTCCATTTCGGTATGGGATGTTCGTAGACGGTCCCATTTTGGTAGTTGGCGTTTTGTAGACGGTCCCATTTTGGCTATGTGAGTTGTAGACGGCCCTCCCCATTTTTGGTCATGTGGCGTTTGGGTAGAACGGTCCATTTTGGTTATGTGGGATTTTGTTAGGACGGTCATTTTGGTATGTGGAGTTTGTACGGCGGTCGGCATTGCGTAATTGTGTGGGCGTGTTTGGTTGGTTTTCAGAGACAATATTAAAATAGTTGTACTGTTTTCGCACGAAATCTACCGCCCTATATCTATATATATATACTCATACTATAATATTGCCATGAGTGTTCAACATTTGCCCTTCACGAATGTTGGTGCCAGCACTGATACACACTGACTATAAAAGATGGACAGTTCTATCCTGCGCTTTGTCTTCCGCAAGTGTCTCACTCACGTTTATAAGCAGGAATGGGTCTGTCGATTAAGTCGGTTCCGCTTACTGAAGGTCTAGTGTGTACCAGAAGAATGGCGTCTCGTCGTTAAGCGTACTAAGCCGGTAGATGGCGCCACTGGTCTCTTCAATCTAATGCTGTTACTAAAGCCAGTAATGGGTCTTCATTTAAGTCTGTTGACTAAGCCAGGAGAAGTGAGTCTCTTATAAGCTTCCTGTTCACTACAAGCGAATGGGTCTTCATTAAGGTCCTGTAACTAAGCAGAATGAGTCTTCATTAAAAGCTCTGTTACCAAGCAGGATGGTCTTCATTAAGTCTGTGTACTAAGCAGGAATGGGTCTTCATTAATGTCTGTTACTAAGCAGTAAATGGGTTTCACTTAAGTCTGTTACTAAGCAGGAATGAGTTCCTTCATAAGTCTGTTACTAAGCATGACCATGGGGTCTTCATTAAGTACTGTTACTAAGCAGGAATGGGTTTCTTGTCTGTTTTATAACGCCAGGAATGGCGTCTTCCATTAAGTCTGTTACCAAGCAGGATGGGTACTTCATGTAAAGTCGTGTGTG
>NC_036874.1:16863586-16865496 GCF_002910315.2 Salvelinus sp. IW2-2015 | reverse complement strand
CATTTTGGTATGTGGAGTTTGTAGACGGTCCATTTTGGTATGTGGAGTTTGTAGACGGTCCATTTTGGTATGTGGAGTTTGTAGACGGTCCATTTGGTAATGTGTGTGGGCAGTTCAAAAATATTAAAATATGTACTGTTTTCCACTGAATAATATCTACCTGCTATATATATATATATATATATATATATTGCAATGAGTGTTCAACATTGGCCTTCACTGAATGTTGTGCAGCACTGATACACACACTATAAGATGGACAGTTGTATCCTGTGTTTGTTACTAAGCAGGAATGGGTCTTCATTAAGTCTGTTACTAAGCAGGAATGGGTCTTCATTAAGTCTGTTACTAAGCAGGAATGGGTCTTCGTTAAGTCTGTTACTAAGCAGGAATGGGTCTTCATTAAGTCTGTTACTAAGCAGAAAGAGAGATCAGGTAATGTTGAGAGAGTAGTTCTTTGTGCATTTTGTAGACGGCTCATTTTGGTATGTGAAGTTTGATGAAACAGCTGCGAGTTCCACGCTCTTTGCCCGGAAAAGCAGTTCGAGAGTATAGAAGCATGATCGGTCTCAGGTTTTTCGGTTTAGTCGCAAAGGAGGTGCGCTGGAGTGGATGCTCTTTGTAAGCAACTTCACCGGAGAGTTGGTAATTGTGGCAAGTTTGCTGTCAATTGAACCCGGTCCATTTTGGTATGTGGAGGGTAGACGGTCCATTTGGTAATGTGGAGTTTGTAGACGGTCCATTTTGTAGTGGAGTTTGTAGACGTTCCATTTTGGTATGTGAGTTTGGAGAGCCCGTCTTCAATTTTGGTACTCGCTAGCAGTTGTAGATTGGTTACGGTCCAGGTATTTGGCTTGTTATGTGCGTAAAGACGTTCTAAGATTTAGCCTGGCCACCTTTTGGGCTGTGGTATTTGCGTTGCGCATTCGTTTGCTGTATGAGAGAAGGAGAGTCCAGATTTTTAGTCTTTGGTTACTAGATTATAGGAAATAAATAAATGTTTTGTAGAGCACGAGTCCATTTACAAAGGTATGTGCGACCCTGTTAATGCTAGACTGGTCCACAGTTTGGACTCACTGTTGGATTTCGTTTGTAGATATTTGGTTTCGGACATTTTTCGGTATGTGGACCGTCTTTGTAGACGGTGGACCATTTCTGGTTTAATGTGTGTATGTATTAGAGATACACAGCTCAAGTTCTGGGTAGGTGATGTGGAGAAGAGTGGTTAGACGGTCCATTTGGTAATGTGTGTCGGGCAGTTCAAAAAATATTAAAATATGTATCTGTTTCACTGAATAATCTTTACCTTTGCTATATATAATATATATATATATTATATATTGGCATGAGTGTTCAAAATTGGCCTTCAACGGTGAATGTTGGTGCCGTCAACTGATACAACACCAGCTATAAGAGGACAGTTTATCCTGTTGTTTGTTCACTAAGCAGGAATCGAGGTTTCAATTAAGTCTGTTACTAAGCAGGAATGGGTCTTCATGTAAATCCTGTTTTACTAAGCAGGGAATGGGTCTTCGTTCGTCTGGTTACTAAGCAGGAATGGGTCTTCATTAAGTCTGGATTACTAAGAGTAATGGGTCTTCCTTAAGTGCTGTTACATAGGCAGGGATATGAGTCTTCATTAAGGTCTGTTACTAAGTAAGCAGGAATGGGTCTTTCATTAAGTCGTTTACTAGCAGGAATGAGTCTTCATTAAGTCTGTTACCAAGCAGGAATGGGTCCCTTCATTAAGTCTGTTACTAAGCAGGATGGGTCTTCATTAAGTCTGTTTACTAAGCAGTAACCGGGTCTCATTAAGTCTGTTACTAACAGGAATGAGCTCTTGCATTAAGTCTGTTACTAAGCAGGCAATGGTCTTCATTAAGTATGTTTACGGGGAAGCAGGATGGGTC
>NC_036874.1:16853239-16855739 GCF_002910315.2 Salvelinus sp. IW2-2015 | reverse complement strand
GAACGTAGCCATTCGTGTAGTACTGAACAGTAGCTCTATTCCCGTGGCGGTACTGAACAGTAGCTCTATCTCGTGGTGTACTGAACAGTAGCTCTATTCTCGTGGTGGTACTGAACAGTAGCTCTATTCTCGTGGTGGTACTGAACAGTAGCTCTATTCTCGTGTGGTAACGAACAGTAGCTCTTTTCTCGGCGGTACTGAACAGTAGCTCTATTCTCGTGGTGGTACTGAACAGTAGCTCTATTCTCGTGGCGGTACTGAACAGTAGCTCTATTCTCGTGGTGGTACTGAAAGTAGCTCTATTCTCGTGGTGGTACTGAACAGTAGCTCTATTCTCGTGGTGGTACTGAACAGTAGCCTATTCTCGTGGTGGTACTGAACAGTAGCTCTATCTCGTGGTGTACTGAACAGTAGCTCTATTCTCGGTGGGGTACTGAACAGTAGCTCTATTCTCGTGGTGTACTGAACAGTAGCTCTATTCTCGTGGTGGTACTGAACAGTAGCTCTATTCTCGTGGGTGGTACTGAACAGTAGCTCTATCTGTGTGGTATAAACAGTAGCTCTATTCTCGTGGTGGTACTGAAACAGTAGCTCTATTCTCGTGGCGGTACTGACCAGTAGCTCTATTCTCGTGGTGGTACTGACAGTAGCTCTATTCTCTGTGGTGGTACTGAACAGTAGCTCTATTCTCGTGGTGGTACTGAACAGTAGCTCTATTCTCGTGGCGGTACTGAAGCAGTAGCTCTATTCTCGTGGTGGTACTGAACAGTAGCTCTATTCCCGTGGTAGTACTGAACAGTAGCTCTATTCGTGCGGTACTGAACAGTAGCTCTATTCCGTGGTGGTACTGAACAGTAGCTCTATTTTCGTGGTGTACTGAACAGTAGCTCTATTCTCGTGGTGGTACTGAACAGTAGCTCTATTCTAATGGTGGTACTGACCAGTAGCCCTATTCTCGTGGTGGTACTCGCAGTAGCTCTATTCTCGTGGAGGTACTGAACAGTAGCTCTATTCTCGTGGTGGTACTGAACAGTAGCTCTATTCTCGTGGCGGTACTGAACAGTAGCTCTATTCTCGTGGCGTACTGAACAGTAGCTCTATTCTCGTGGGCGGTACTGAACAGTAGCTCTATTCTCGTGGTGGTACTGAACAGTAGCTCTATTCTCGTGGCGGTACTGAACAGTAGCTCTATTCTCGTGGTGGTACTGAACAGTGCTCTATTCTCGTGGTAGTACTGAACAGTAGCTCTATTCTCGTGGTAGTACTGAACAGTAGCTCTATTCTCGTGGTGGTACTGAACAGTAGCTCTATTCTCGTGGTGGTACTGAACAGTAGCTCTATTCTCGTGGTGGTACTGAACAGTAGCTCTATTCTCGTGGTGGTATTGAACAGTAGCTCTATTCTCGTGGTGGTACTGAACAGTAGCTCTATTTTCGTGGTGGTACTGAACAGTGCTCTATTCTCGTGGTGGTATTGAACAGTAGCTCTATTCTCGTGGTGGTATTGAACAGTAGCTCTATTCTTGTGGTGGTACTGAACAGTAGCTCTATTCTCGTGGCGGTACTGAACAGTAGCTCTATTCTCGTGGTGGTATTGAACAGTAGCTCTATTCTCGTGGTGGTATTGAACAGTAGCTCTTTCTTGTGGTGGTACTGAACAGTAGCTCTATTCTCGTGGTGGTACTGAACAGTAGCTCTATTCTCGTGGTGGTACTGAACAGTAGCTCTATTCTCGTGGTAGTACTGAACAGTAGCTCTATTCTCGTGGTGTCTGAACAGTAGCTCTATTCTCGTGGTGGTACTGAACAGTAAGCTCTATTTCGTGGTAGTACTGAAACAGTAGCTCTATTCTCGTGGTAGTACTGACAGTAGCTCTATTCTCAGTGGTAGTACTGAACAGTAGCTACGAGTACTGAGTAGCTCTATTCTCGTGTAGTACTGAACAGTAGCTCTATTCTCGTGGTAGTACTGAACAGTAGCTCTATTCTCGTGGTGGTACTGAACAGTAGCTCTATTCTCGTGGTAGTACTGAACAGTAGCTTGAGGGCAGGTTAGAGGAAGGGCTGTTGTTGTTAAACAGTAGGTGTTAGCCTAGCTAATGTAGGTGTCCTAGCTAATGTAGGTGTGACCTAACTAATGTAGGTGTTGACCTAACTAAAATGTAGGTGTTTCCTAACTAATGTAGGTGTTAGCCAGCTAATGTAGTGTTAGCCTAGCTAATTTGGTGTTAGCCTAGCTAATGTAGGTGTTGACCTAACTAATGTAGGTGTTAGCCTAACTAATGTGGTGTTAGCCTAGCTATTATCCTAGCTAATGTAGGTGGTAACCTAGCTAATGTTGGTGGTAACCTAGCAAATGTAGGTGTAGCCTAGCTAATGTGGTGTTGACCTAGCTAATGTAGGTGTTGACCTAGCTAATGTAGGTGTTGCCTAGCTATTATCCTAGCTTAATGTAGATGGTAACCTAGCTAATGTTGGTGGTAACCTAGCAAATGTAGGTGG
>NC_036874.1:16850664-16853214 GCF_002910315.2 Salvelinus sp. IW2-2015 | reverse complement strand
AGAGAGAGAGAGAGAGAGAGAGAGAGAGAGAGAGAGAGAGAGAGCGAGAGAGAGGAGAGAGAGAGAGAGAGAGAGAGAGAGAGAAAGAGAGAGAGAGAGAGAGGCGTGTCACGGTCGTTCATAATGAGGAGACCAAGGCGCAGCGTGGTAAGCGAACATACACTCTTAATAAAAGAGAGACACTGAACAGAACAGAACTAAACAAAACAACAAAACGAACCGTGAAGCAATATGGCTAGTGCAGAACAGGCAACTAAACATAGAATAACAACCACACAAATACCCAAGGAAAATGGCTACCTAAATATGGTCCCCAATCAGAGACAGCGATAAACATCTGCCTCTGATTGAGAACCAATCCAGGCAACCATAGACATATAAACACCTAGACTAGAAAAACCCTAGACATCAAAAACCCCCTAGACATACAAAAACTAACACAACCACCCTTGTCACATGCACACCTGACCTAAACAAAATAATAAAGAAAACAAAGATAACTAAGGTCAGGGCGTGACAGGGGCGAGAGAGGAGGAGACAGAAACAGAGAGAAAGAGGAAAGAGTGAGAGAGGAGAGAGAGAGAGACATAGAGAAAGAGGAAGAGTGGAGGGGAAGTGAGAGTGAGAGAGAGAGAGGAGAGGAGAGAGAGAGAGAGAGAGAGAGAGAGGAAGAGGAAGAGTGAGAAGGTGAGTGAGAGAGAGAGAGAGAGAAAGCCTAGCTCTAACAGCCTGAGGAGAACGAAGCCTACATTATAGAACCCCAAAACTCCACCCAGCAAGACACAACATCAATAATGTAGCCCATCACAACCTAGGAACATGAGGTAGAGCAGAGCCATGACAATGCCTCGCTCCAGTGCCAAATTCATTCTGCAGAGAGATCATTTGGGATTGTAGATGATGATTTTATGATTTATGATATTCACTCGTTTTATTCCTTGAATGTCTTTTACTGTTGACTTGACTGTGTTGCTATTGCCCTAAAGCGTAGGAAAGAGTAATTATTTGAAAACGAGAAGTAACCTAGCTAATGTAGGTGTTAGCCTAGCTAATGTAGGTGTTGACCTAGCTAATGTAGGTGTTGACCTAGCTAATGTAGGTGTTAGCCTAGTTAATGTTCTGTATGTACTGCTCCGTACACCTGGCGACCGTGTCAGCGTGCACTGCGCCCGGCCAGCCACAGGAGTCGCAAGTGCGCGATGGGACAAGGACATCCCTGCCGGGCAAACCCTCCCCTAACCCGGACGACGCTGGGCCAATTGTGCGCCGCCCCGCGGGTCTCCCGGTCGCGGCCGGCTGCGACCTCTAGCGGCCCAGCGAGCACTGCGATGCCTTAGACCACTGAACCTCTCAGAAGGCCCTTACATTTCTACAACTTTAATGATTGAATGATACTGTAATCTAGAAATACACGATACAAAGGCTGAATGACACGGTAACTCATTAGGGTTGGGTCGTTTCCAGATTTTCATACCGTTTCTGTACCACACGGTTTTACCGTAAGTGTACACAAGGGGGCGCTATAAAAACATAATACATTTAGGCAACAGGGATGTTCATCCAGGAGGGGATTGAATGTCTCTGCTGTAACCATGACGCTTGATCTTGACATCTAGCCACTTAGCTAGCAAGTTAGCAAACCAAATGCTGGAGCCCTGAGCTGGATATCATTTACTTGACACGTCTTAGATGTCCTATAGTTATATTTAACTTACAGTAATAAGCAGTGGCGTGGTTTTGTTTTTGTTTAGTTTTTTTTACGTATTGAAAATCATACCGTCGGTTTTTCGAAATACCCCGGTAATACAGTATAAACGGTATCTCGCCCAAAGCCTAAAACTCAGCAATAGCCAACGCGAGACAAAGAAAAAAGCAAGGCTGTACACACTAAGTATAGACGTGCTACTTTCAGAGCTGTCCCTGGCTGTGCTGGGGTGTATTCATTACCCGTAGCAAAACGTAGAAAAACGTTTGTTTCCGTTTGCTATCATTTTTTGTTCAGTATTAGAGCCCCATGCAAACAAAAAAAATGTCAATTGGTTGGAACATTCTGAGAAGGAGGAGGATATGCTTTGAGATTTTAGAGAGGGCGGGCTGAAAATACCTCATAGGAATCAGCAGCTGCCTGGTATCAGAAACATAAACTGGGGATAATTCAAGAGGAAAACAGCTGCTGTGGCTGCTGAAGACAAGGGATTATACAATACATTGTTTCAGAGCGTCCTAGTGTTAGCATTACAGGGGAGCTGTTAGTATATGTGGCTAACAGAGAGAGAGAGAGAGAGAGAGAGAGAGATGATGAGAGGTAGAGAGTAGGAAGTTTAGGGGCAGTTCAACACTGAGGAAACAGTAAGACGAAAAGATAATGCTACAGTTTGTGAACGTGATACAGAGGTGCGACGCAATATGCAACATAGCCTTATGTGTAATTTCAAAATCCCAACTAATTGCACCATGCTGAATGTCACTGTGGTCAGTAAATGAAGCGCTTCAGCACACAGACTATCCCTCTGGTGCAGTTTTTCTAAACCTTTCTTCGTTTTCCTTTGG
>NC_036874.1:16758055-16849726 GCF_002910315.2 Salvelinus sp. IW2-2015 | reverse complement strand
GAGCCACAGATAAAGCATTGGCAGAGACTATTTTCTCTGTTGCTACACAGCTTTATCAACCATGTCCTGACCTGAACAGACCCCATGCAGGAAGAGGCTCTTATACATAACCATCATAATCATCCTCATAACAGATACACTCATAACAGATGACAAACATAACCCTCATCGTCCTCATAACGGATGACACACACAGATGTGTGCTTCCTCTCCAATATACAGCCATTGCACACATACATATGATTCTCACATGCACAAAGCACTTCTAATAATAGTACAGGGTCTGTGTGGGCCTAGTTAGTATTCAAGCACACAATCATTGGGGTAAGTTGATGGGTGGAGGGGGGCTGGGTCAGTGATGAATATATGTATAGATGGATTAGCTGAGGATGTGTACACTTCAAATGGAGCTGAAGTCCGTGAGTTGTTGTGATTCTGGATGGCCGGATAGCTACCAACAATGACAAGAAACTGCCTTGTGGGGAATCGTAAGTGACTCGTTTCAGCTAGTTCTGAGGTGTTTTGACTGATTTCACGTCAATGGCTAAAATTTGCTAGCTAGCTAACCAACAACTGTAACGATGTATTTGAGAGATAACAAGTGCTCATTGCGCAAATGTATTTATGTATTCAATAAACATTGGAGACGGAATATAGTTTACATGTTGTCAACAATTTTTGGGGGGTTTTGTTATTTTACTAGGCAAGTCAGTTAAGAACAAATTCTTATTTACAATGACAGCCTAGGAACAGTGGGTTAACAGCCTTGTTCAGGGGCAGAACGACAGATTTTTACCTTGTCAGCTGGGGGATTCGATCTCACAACCTTTCGGTTACTGGCCCAACACTAACCACTACCAACACACCTGCCGCCCCGCTCTAAGTCAACCCAGTCTGTTTTGCCCCATAGTTGCGCATGCATCGGTTTTGTTGCTAAACAACCAACCCAACTATATGACTGGGAACATACTTTCACAGAGGTAGGAAACATGCACCCCAATTCAAATCAGATTTGGAGGAAAGACAGATCTTACTTCACATTATTTGTCAGCAGACATATAATTAAGTGGCACTGCTAGCAAGTGGAAATAGAAGCAGGTGTAAGAAAAATAAGTGATTTGTAAGTTTGAGATCCAGGCTTCAGCCCTGAATGACTATTAAAAACAGGCTGAGATCAGGTGTAGAATCTAAGTAAAATATGCGCAGTTTGATTGATGGTATAATGTGTTCCGACCAGACGATGGTCCATATGTAAATTAGTCGTGCTCCCATAATTATTTTTAGAAGCATCAATCCATGTACAGTAGAAATGGTGGCAAAATGCTCTCAAGTTTATTAGATTGATGTGATTGGACTAGTCTCTACCCCCTCATTGTAGTATTCATGGAAGGGCTGTTTGCTAGCTCACCTCCTCCCTCCATGCCCTGAGCGGCTGTGTTAACAGTATGAGACAGGGAGCACACGATCCTCAGCTCTGGGAAGAGGGGTACACCACGGGGGCCCTCAAATTCAGGCGCGGGGCGGGCCAGGTGGGGGCCGACCCCAGACAGGGAGATCTGAGGGGCATCGGGCTGAAGGACCACCAGGTAGCCCTCCAACTGCCTGAGCGTAAGACAACTCTCCTCATTGAAACACCTAGAGGGAAGAGAGGAGAGAGAGAGAGAGAGAGAGAGAGAGAAGGAACGGGGGGGGGGGGGAATAAGGTACCAGTTATTTCTCTATAAGTAAACAGTTTTACGACTTGACGATTAGCCAAATCAGGTGTGTTAATGTTAGTCTAGGACAAAAGCCTGCACACCCTGTGGATTTCCAGAACCAGGATTGAAAAACCCTGGACTATATGATATTGCATGCATTGTCTGATACTAATTAGTAGCGGATACTAATTGTGCCACTTTTCAGAAGCACTTTGAAAAGGTATTATTATTTGCCGATTCAGTACTTGATTTATGATTCAAGTGGTGCTTTCAGTTGTTTAGTGTGTGAGTGTTGGAACTGCAGTAATACTATCTCTCTCTCTTTCAGTGAGCAGCTGCTATATCTGACTCTCCACAAGGGCCTGCTGTCAGCCATCTGGAGGAACTGCTGACCTCAAATCAGTCTTATCTTTAACCACTATTAAAAAACATCCCCTCCTACTACTAACTGATAATCAGACTGAAGAACACACTAGAAATGCCACTAACCTCCTGACCTGGAATCAGACTAATCTTAAAAACACAAGCAAAAAAAAATCCACAAACTCATGAAAACAGATCTCGAAACAAGCGTAAAAACACCACATCACTGTTGTACCTTAAATCTGACTAATCTTAAAAACACAACATTAAGCACAGCCATTTATATAGCTCTATCATACAGGGTTAGATAATGAGGACTTCCTGTTGTTGCATCACTTCCTGTGATGGGTCAGATACAAAATAACATTGATAGATAGAACCAACATTGATAGATAGAACCAACACTTCACAAAGTGCATAAATATTTAAAATCAACAAAGTGGATAAAAAAGGACCCGTGTAGGCCAATGTGGTGCATTAATCCAAAAATAGAAAATAAAATGTCTGGTTATCCATGAACTTAATACAACTTGCGATACACTGTGGCATTTAAAAAAAATGACTGTTTCAAGATTATATGCTTCAACCGTGCTTCCTCTTACCCAAGGCTAGATTACCTAGTTGAGCAAAAGACCGTGACTCATATCATCTGCAAATCAAGCTCCACTCCTTGCACAGGGATGATATCATTCAACATAACAGCGTATCCTTGTGCTCTGGTACACTTGCAGAGTAAAAGTTTCAAGTTTCACATGCACAAGCGGAGTGAAATGCCTTTCTTGCTAACTCAAAACCAACAATGCAAAAATAACAATGTATTACTAGAAAAAAACACACAAGAAATAAGAATAAGAAATATGAAATACACAATAAAGTAAGTACTGTAAGTAAGTATACTATATACAGGAAATATTTAAAAAGTCATATCCAATACCATATTTACACATGCAGGGACACTGGAGTGATGGAGGTAGATATGTATAGGGGTAAGGTGACTAGACAACAGAATATAAGATAAACAGAGTAGCAGCAGCTTGTATGTGAGTGGGTGTGTAGAGTCAGCATAAATGTACGTGCATATTATGTGTCAGTGAGCAAAGGATGAAGTGATTGTTTGTGTGTGTTGGAGTGACAGTGTGTGTGTGTGTGTGTGTGTGTGTGTGTGTGTGTGTGTGTGTGTGTGTGTGTGTGTGTGTGTGTGTGTGTGTAGGGCCCTGTGAGTGTGCATGGAGACTATGGGGGGTAAAGGGTCAATCAAAAAGGTGTCTACACGTTCTACCCCCAAGTTGTATAAGAACCTTTGAATAAATGAATGAACAAATTATTTCATTCCTCATTAGCCTGGGTACCTGACAACCTTCAATGATGTTATGCTGTTAAACAATGGATAGACAATGAAAAATATCCAAAATGAGACAGAAACAAACTGGCACCCACACTACATCAACATGGCTGAAATAGTCTGTCACAGAGAGGATAGGTTGTGGTGAATTAATGGCTTTAGAGATATGATACAAGTAATTGCGAACCAGAACACAAGTCAAAGATAAGATAACCCCAGGTTCTAATGGCAGTTTGGGACGACGTCGTTCCTTTAACATCATGCTCTTTCATTCCATAGCATTGCTTATCAACTACTCTAGCCATGTCCACGTTTATTGAGATCAACGTCCAATGAACAACTCCCTTCCACTGAGCAGTCCTGGACACCTGCGTCCACAGCTCCGGAACACTGCTGCATTCTTTGTGACATTACGTTTGACCTTCTTTGGCCTCTTTTCACCTGCATTTCTAGTTTGTGTGCACTAGCACTGTCAGTGTGTGTGCCTGTTTGTGTTTAAGTGTCACGTTTTAAAGTCATGTGCACAAGTACAGCCTTTCTYGCAAGCTCTCAACCCAACAATGCAGTCATCAATATCAATGTAGTACTAAACATAACATAAGGTAGAGCAAAAACACACATGATAAATAAAAAGAAGAAGAACACGAGAAAGTACGTCAACTATATACATGGTCAGTTCCAGTACCATATTTACAATGTGCAGGGATACTGTAGTGATAGAGGTAGATATGCATAGGGGTAAGGTGACTAGGCATCAGGATATATGGTAAACAGAGTAGTAGCAGAGTATATGATGATTGTATGTGAGCGTGTAGTCAGTATACATGTGTGTGCATGTTATGTGTGTGAGCAAATGAAGTTAGTGNTAGCCAAGTGAGACAGTGATCTATAGGACTCCTCTTCAGCAGGGCGAGGCTACCTTCATGCCTGAGCCCAAGGTCTCCAGGTCCCCAAAGTCCAGCCCCTCCCTGCAGGCGTACAGACACTCCACCACACTGTGGGGCTCCACACTCCCTGGACGCACCGTCACCCCTGTGGAGCTGTCTCTTATACACATCTAGATGTGTATAAGAGACAGGTGTGTGTGTGTGTGTGTGTGTAGAGTCTTGTGAGTGTCCAGAGAGAACGTGCAAAAAAAAAGGCTCTACTCAAGATAGTCTCTGTTGCCATTTTGTTAGCTATTGGCTTGGCGATAGAAGCTGTTCAGGAGTCTGTTAGTGTCAGACTTGATGCACCTGTACCGTTGACGTGCGGAAGCAGAGAGAACAGTCTATGGCTTGGGTGGCATGAGCCTTTAACAATTTTCTCAGCCTTCTTTTCACACTGCCTGATATAGAGGTCCTGGATGGCAAGGTGCTCAGCGCCAGTGATATACTGGGATTTGAGGGCCCATTCCAAACCTTTTCAACCTCCTGAGGTGGAAGAGGCGCTGTCGCACCTTCTACACAAATGTGTCCGGATCATTTTAAGTCCTTAGTGATTTGGACACAGAGGAATTTGATGCTCTTGACCTGCTCCACTGAAGCTCTGTCGATGTGGATGGGTCCACAATCAGCTCCTTGATCTTACTGATGTTGAGGGAGAGGTTGTTGTCCTGCCACCACACTGCTAGGTCACTGACCTACTCCCTGTAGGCTTTCTCATCGTCTCCGGTGATCAGGCCTACCACCGTTGTGTTGTTAGCAAACTTGATAATGGTGTTTGAGTTGTGCGTGGCCATGCAGTCATGGGGGAAAAGGGATTACAGGAGGGGACTAAGCACACACCCCTGAGGGGCCCCCGTGTTGAGGGTCAGTGTGGCAGAGGTGATGTTACCTACCCTCACCACCTGGGGTCGGCCCGTCAGGAAGTCCAGGATCCAGTTGCAGAGGGAGGTGTTCAGTCCCAGGGTCCAAAGCTTGGTTTCGAGCTTGGTGGGGAAAATGGTGTTGAACGCTGAGCTGTAGTCAATGAGCAGCATTCTCACATAGCTGTTCCTCTTAGGTGGGCGAGGGCAGTGTGGAATGCAATTGAGATTGCGTCGTCTATGGATCTGTTGGGGCGGAATGCAAATTGGAGTGTCTGGGATGATGGAGTTCATGTGTGCCATAACCACCCTTTCAAAGCCCTTCACGATGTGGTAGACATTGTGGCAGGAACCTCAGAGTTATTGGGAACAGGAACGATGGTGGTCATCTTAAAACATGTGGGGATTACAGACTAGGACAAGGAGAGGCTGAAAATGACCGTGAATATGCCTGCCATTTGTTCTGCGCATGCTCTGAGAACACGTTCTGGAACTGGCCGGCCCCGCGGCCTTACGAGTGTTGACCTGATTAAAGACCTTACTCACGTCGGCCTCGGAGAGTGAGATCACTTAGTCCTCTGTGTGTTTGTGTGTGTGTGTGTGTGTGTGTGTGTGTGTGTGTGTGCACGTTCATGCAAGCGTGTACCTGAGGGAGGTGGTCAGTTTGAGTGGCCTGACTCCAGGGGTGGCGAAGCGGAGAGAGTTCCTGTAGGTGACCTGCTGCACGGCCCTGTTGAAGCTCTCAATGTCATCACCCTCCAGAACCAGCACAGACTGACTGGGGTTCACATGCACCTAAAAGGTCAAAGGTCAAGAGTTCACGCTCCGAGGTTGCACACCCCTCATAGTCACACACACAGTTCATTCCGGCTATGTATTCTCTTTATATATTTCATCAGTACCACCGTTTTGGGACTTCAGTTTTGATTGACTGTAAAAAAAAATTACATCAGGGGGAAAATAACACAATCTCAGTAGGACATATACTGTAGCAGTGGTTAAAAAAAAAACGTTTGGTTGCCATGACCTAGATGAAGAAAAAAACTATTCTGAGTGTCAAAGCCCACTCTTAAGCCTTAGCCAAGTGAGACAGTGATCTATAGGACTCCTCTTCAGCAGGGCGAGGCTACCTTCATGCCTGAGCCCAAGGTCTCCAGGTCCCCAAAGTCCAGCCCCTCCCTGCAGGCGTACAGACACTCCACCACACTGTGGGGCTCCACACTCCCTGGACGCACCGTCACCCCTGACAACAGTCCACGGTAACCACCCACATACTTCCCTAAAGAACCAGAAACAAAATGAACACAGTCAACACACGCAAAAAGATGAACACCCACACACAGGCTTACACAGACATATATGCGCGTGAACGAACACACRCACACAAATACACACACACAATTAAGTCACCTGTGTCTTTCCCCTCAGGGATGGTGTTGTTAAGGATGTTCTTCTGTTTATCTTCTGTCTCTGTGGGGAGAAAAGAAGAAAGGTTAAAGGCCCCATGCAGTCAGGTTTGGAACTCTGTTATTGGTCTATTAACCAATTTACAGCATGGTGATGTCACCATGGAAAGCCGAAACTCCCGCCCATGCAAACCTTCTGATTAGAAGGTCCTGTGTAGATTGTATTTTCAACCAGCAACTATCAGGAAATAACACTGATAAAAAGTTTCATCAGCTGTTGTAAAATATTATTTATACAAGAGGTGGGTCTAATCCTGATTGGTTAAAACCGCATTCCAGCTGGTGTCTATTCCAAAATTTACCAGCGGCTAAATCTAAGATGTTAAAATGCCTATTTACTCTGTTCCTTCTGACTGCACAATCCACTGTCTCATCAGCCCAGTCAAGCAATTTATAAACTTGATCTCCACTATAAAAAGCATTTAGACATGATCTAACATTTCTTTTAGGATAACATTTCGTTTTCAACAGCGGAGACTTGTGTAAACCTTGCTGTCTGTCTCTCCGACATTTGTAACATTGTTTCAATATTCAAAATCGATCCCAAGCTGTCCCAGAGTAATGAACATGTCGGGAGTCGAGATGAGACGTACAGGCAAGCTTTTCTCAGCCGGTCGAAATCATGAATCAGCTGGCATCATTTTTATGGATATATACAAAGAAATGTAAATTGAAAAAAAGTCCAACGAAACAAAGTGCAGCTAGTTTGCGGTCTTTCCAGCTTCAGTTTAAAGTGATTGTGTTAGCTGTGTTGTTAGCTAGCTCCTCTGAACAAGTGTCCTGACGAGAGAGGTTTGACGTGACTGTAAGTTAGCCGTAGTTGGCTAGCTAGCAAGCAAAGATAAGAACGTTGCCAGCCAGTATGGCAATAGAACATTTAGAACAAACGTCCATGGATACAGAACAAAAAGACTGAACGACTGGGTCGCGTCTCCAGCAACCGAACCGATAGAACGAACGACCAATCGGCTTGGGTAGCAACCCTAGATTTGTGTCGGGACTATATATTGTGGAAGGATGAAATAGTATATATAAATTCACCAAAATAACATTTTTTATAAAAATATGTCAATCATTATTTGAATATGTTGGTAACCTGTTGTATAAAAGTGATAATGCCCTCGAAGCCGGTGTTTGGAAGATATATAACAATATATCCAATATATCCTCCAAACACTGGCTTCTCAGGCATTATCACTTAAATAAAAGACAGAAAAACTGAATTTTGACTGCACTGGGCCTTTAAAGACAGAGAAGGGGTAGAGGATAACAGAGAGAAGTGAGAAAGACAGAGAGAAGTGAGAAAGACAGGTGTGAGAGGAGAAATAAATGGTTAGTAAAAGCAAGAGGCGGAGTGGAAAAAGTGAAAGGAGTGAAAAAAACGGAATAAGAAGGAAAATAAACGTGTAAATCTGACAAAGGTGTGTCATACCCTCATAATCTCCCAGCAGCTGGTAACCACACAGGCAGTAGCCATGAATGTGTGTGTGAGTGTATTTCCAGCGCTAATTGGTGTGTCCCATTTTAGCGATTAGCGCTGGTGTAACTGGCAGGCTAACCGTCTGGCCTGCCTGTTGTTTTGTTAGCCTAAATAATTGATAAGTCAGTGATATTAATAGAGTATGGAGAGGCAGTCAGAGCATTTCACACAAATATATTTAGGTGAATGAGGAGGGAAATGCCATGCTTTTCGGTGTCAGATGGYGTGTGTTGTATGTATGTGTGTGTATGTACAGTGCCTTGCAAAAGTATTCAAACCCCTTGGATTTCTTCACATTTTATTGTACTACAAAGTGGGATTAAAATAAATTGTCATTTTTTCGTCAACAATCTACACAAAATATTCAAATGCGAAAGTGGAAGGGGAAAAAAGTATTTAAAAAAAACAAAAAAACATGTATAACTAAAATATAGTTGTTGCATAAGTATTCAGCCCCTGAGCCTAATTAGTTAAGGAGTACATTTGGCTTAACAAATCACGTAATAAGTTACATGGAATGTGAAATAATAGGATTTGACATGATTTTAGAATGACTAACCCTTCCTCTATCCCTCAAACATCCCTCGGCCAAGTATTGAATTTCAAGCACAGATTCAACTACAAAGACCAGGGAGCATTTGAAAGCCTCATAAAGAAGGGAAGTGATTGTTAGATGGGTAACAATAACAAATCAGACATCGAATATCTCTTTAAGCATGGTMAAGTTAATAATTACGCTGTGGTTTATACCCTGAGTATACCAGACATTAGGAACTCATGGTGCTGAATACTTACGCAACAACTATATTTTAGAATTTTGACATGGACTGTTGACATGGTAATTAAATACATTTGAATTCCACTTTGTAACCCAATAAAATTTGAAGTAATCCAAGGGGTCTGAATACTTTTGCAAGGCACTGTATATATGTGTGTGTGTGTGCGTTGCTTTCATTGGTGTGCTGGAACATGTGAACTGTTTCATTTGCAGAAGAACGTGAACTGGGACAACAGCCAAATCTATTTTGGAGGCAGGCGTTGCTCTTTTGTAATCTTGTAACCTATTCAAGAAATGTATTGCCAAAGCAATATATTCCATTGTCTATTGTGGGACATTATTGTGATCTTTTCCTTGCCATGTTCTCATCAACTACCACTCATTAGCAACACTTGTCATTACATTGCCATCATTCCAGGGTATCTATATGTGTATGTAATTAAAAGTGACATTTCTAATTCATTCTTGTTAACTAGCTATATAGATATAGAATATATATATAGAATAATATGTTATTAGTTATCCAACTGGTAGTTACTCGAGTATAGGACCTCTGTAATGTAAAGTGTGGCCCACTTAGGCATCCTTCATTTGCTGACAGGTGTTCTATGCATTGTAAGGTTTAACCGTTCTAGGTAGCGTAAGGTTTAACCACAGAGTTTCTAAACCCAGAGGCGCAACATGTTCCAGTAATTCCTGTGAAACAGGTCAAACAGACCAGGCCGGCGTTTGGGAAGTCAATGAGAGAAGTAAAAAAATTCTTCCTTAGTTGTTTATTTTCTCGAAATCTAAAGGCACAACCTAGACTCGAGCCAATGTCTTAAGTAGTTGAACATTATTACTCCAACCTCGTGAAAGTGACAAACTGACACGCTTGCATTTCTGTGAAAAACAACTTTATATCGAAGGAGTGCCTTTAATTTGCGCAGTTCACCACCAGACGACTGTTAGACACGATAACGTGAGCTTAGCTTGCCGACATCGCCGACAAGTGTGATAGGCTAAAATCACCAATCTTCATACTGTACTGTCTTTGGTTTAACCAATCGTTACCCCAGCAGGCGCCAATGACCAGTCGCTGTCGTGGGGCAGGGTTGGGTATGGCTCCGTTGTCGTGGATGAGGGCGGGGTCGAAGGTGACTCCGTCCACGTACAGTGTCACAGAGGGGAACTGGACACTGAGGGACAGGTGATGCCACTCGCTGTCACACACCTAGCGAGGAAAGAAGGACATGAAGACACAATAGGTCAGAGGTCAAGAAACAGCTGAACACTTGGGTTGTGTACAGCAGACACAAAACAGGAGAACTAAAAAAATTATCTACTAGATGTGCTACATGAACTTATCCCATATAATATCAAAATGTTTCTAAATGTTTTATCCCTTTTGTTTCTACTGAACACCACCCATGACACCAGACTGAGCACTGTAACAGATATTGTTGCAGAAGAGAGACAGAGGGATATGCCAAATCTTATCTGCATCAGCTTGGCCCCTATAATCCTACCCAGTTTAAGCTGTCTACGACCAGTAACCCCAGCCAAAACCACTTAGTCCCCCCTCCAACCAAAACCACACAACCCCACCATCCCCTTATCCCCTCTGCCCCTGCCCCTGCCTCTCATCCAAATCCTATTCTTCCCAATCCCCTTGCTCTTTGTCCATTCCCATATTTACAAATTCCCCCAAGGGAAATATCCTAGCCTAGCAAGTAGAGCATTGCGACAGTAACCAAAAGGTTGCATGTTTGAATCCACAAGCCGGCAAGGTGAAAAMACCTGCTGTTCTGCCCTTAAGCAAGACACTTAACCCCCACAACAACTGCTCCCTGGGTGCCGATGATGTCGATTAAGGTAGTTCCCCGCACCTCTCTGATTCAGATGGGTTGGGTTAAACGCAGAAGACACATTTCGGTTGAATGCATTCAGTTGTGTAACTGACTAGGTCTTCCCTTTCCCTTGTAGCTAGCGAGTCTGCCTTGAGATCAGGAACCCTGGGTTGTAACCCTACTTAATGCAGTTGTCTTAAAAATAAATAAATACAATTGCAACTGGCATTAAGTGAGCGTTGGCCTTTTTGTATGGCTCTTTCACTCATAGCTCTCCTTCTAGCAACTGTTAATTGAAGAAAATCTGTTCCAGCCTCATCCAGCAGCATTCCCATAGCACCTGCTCCAGTTTCCAGAGGAATTTCACAGGCCGCGCAGCGGAGACGTCGGGCCAGTAGAAAAGAGATAGACGGCAGCCGTGAACGGAGAGAGAGTAGTGGGAGAAGGAGTCGTCTGAGGAACAGGGAGAGGAGACTGGCAGTCAGTAGACAGAAAACAGCATTTGAGACAAAACTTGCAGACGGAATATGAGACACAGGCAGTGCATCTCACAACAAAAGGCTGTTCATATTTCCTCGCCATAGTCTTCATAGAATTAGACTGAAGCAGAGCCATAAAGATACAGTATACATAGCGGTGGGAAGTAGGGGTGCTGAGGGTACTGTATCACCCTCTGCAAAATCAGAAGAAAAAAAATATATACAGTACCAGTCAAAAGTTTGGACACCTACTCATTCCAGAGTTTTTCTTTATTTTGACTATTTTCTACATTGTAGAATAATAATGAAGACATCAAAACTATGAAATAACACATATGGAATCATGTAGTAACCAAAAAAGTGTTAAACATATCAAAATATATTTTATATTTGAGATTCTTCAAAGTAGCCACCCTTTGCCTTGATGACAGCATTGCACACTCTTTGCATTCTCTCAACCAGTGTCATGAGGTAGTCACCTGCAATGCCTTTCAATTAACAGGTGTGCCTTGTTAAAAGTTAATTTCCTTCTTAATGCTTTTGAGCCAATCAGTTGTGTTGTGACAAGGTAGGGGTGGTATACAGAAGATAGCCAAATTTGGTAAAAGACCTAGTGTATATTATGGCAAGAACAGCTTAAATAAGCAAACAGAAACAAAACACACCTCCAGGCTGTGTAAGGGCTATTTGACCAAGAAGGAGAGTGATGGAGTGCTGCATCAGATGACCTGGCCTCCACAAGCACCTGACCTCAACCCAATTGAGATGGTTTGGGATGAGTTGGACTGCAGAGAAGGAAAAGCAGCCAACAAGTGCTCAGCATATGTGGGAACTCCTTCAAGACTATTGGAAAATCATTCCTCATGAAGCTGGTTGAGAGAATGCCAAGAGTGTGCAAAGCTGTCATCAAGGCTGTAACATCTGTTTCACCTGTCTTTGTGCTTGTCTCCACACCCCTCCAGGTGTCRCCCATCTTCCTCATTATCCCCAGTGTATTTATAGCTGTGCTCTCTGTCTATTGCCAGTTCGTTTTGCTTCGTCAAGCCTACCAGCGTTTTCCCCATGCTCCTGTCTTTCTCTAGTTCCTGTTCTGTAGTTTTCCCGGTTTTGACCATTCTGCCTGCCCTGACCCTGAGCCTGCCTGCCGTTCTGTACCAATTGGACTCTGGATTACTGACCTTGACCTGCCGTTTGTCAACCCCCTTTTTTGTAAAACTTTTGTTACTTCGAAACTGTCTGCATCTGGGTCTTCTCCTGAGCCTTGACAGTACAAACTGGCCATGATGGACCCAGCAGACTCAGACCAGCTCTGCAACACCGTCTGTTCCCAAGGAGCCACCATAGGTTGGCACAAGGAGTTCCAGACCTTGGGGCGGCAGGTGGTTAGAGCGTTGGACTTGTTACCGATAGGTTGCCAGATCGTAATCCCCGAGCTGACAAGGTAAAAAATGTGTTTTTCTGCCCCTGAACAAGGCAGTTAACCAAATGTTCCTAGGCCGTCATTGAAAATAAGAATTTGTTCTTAATTGACTTGCCTAGTTAAATAAAGGTAAAATAAAATAAAAATTGGTCGAACACTATGACCGCTTGTTGAACACATTGCTGGAGCAATTCTGCAGGTTGTCTGTCAGGCAGCCTACCACGACTGTAACCTCCCAGCCCCTCAGTAACTCGGCTGTTAGCAGCGTGGCCACCCCGGTTTCCCAAGAACCCCGCTTACCTCCCCTGGAACGCTTCGCTGGAGAGTCTGGAACTTGTTGGGCGTTTCACGCAAAGTGTTCTCTCATCATCGAGCTGCAGCCCTCCTCTTTCCCCTCGAACCGCTCGAAGATCGCGTACCTCATCACGCTGATGTCCGGGAGGGTTCTCGCCTGGGCTACGGCCGTGTGGGAACAACAGTATGCTTCAGTCTGGAGGAATTTGTGGCGGAGGGAAGGTTTTCGATTCTCTGGGAGAGGCTGCCCGGAAGTTACTCCAGCTTTGGCAAGACTCCCGCAATGTGGTAGACTATGCAGTGGATTTCTGCACGTTGGCAACTGAGAGTGCTTGGAACCCGTAATCGCTGAGCGGCTATGGGTACGTAGGAAGGAGAGGGGGTCCAATCGACCTCGCCTCCGAGGCATCCCCAACGTCTCCATGGCCGAGAGGACTCGAGGCTAGCTGAGTTCCCCCGAGAGTCTCCAAAGTCTGCCGATTTACCTCTTCCCGAGCTGATGCAACTAGGCAGAGAGAGGCTGTCCCCAGCCGAACGTCTTTCCACCGGCTTCACACAAAGAGTTGTATTGCGGGACTACTGGTCATTTAGTGTCCTCCTGTCCACTAACAGACCAGGCTCACCAGGTAGGGGCGAGTACTCTGGTGGTCCATATGGAGAATTTTTCCTCTCCGGGTACTCCTCAACTCTGGGGCTGATGAGAGTTTTATAGACGCTACCCTGGCGTCTGAGCTAGGCATCCCCACTCAGCCCCGCTCCATTCCCATGGATGTTAGAGCGTTGGACGGGGCCAGGTCACCCGCAATATCACTCCCATCAATATACGAGTGTCATGGAATCACAGCGAGGCAATTCAATTCATGCTAATTAAGTCTCCTCAGGTTCCCGTGATATTAGGATTCTCTTGGCTCCAGCGATACAATCCCTTAATAAACTGGACTGCTGGTGCCATCATGGGCTGGAGCCCATTCTACCATGCCCATTGCCTGAAGTCAGCGCAGGACATCTTCCTGTGGGCTCGAAAGTTGCCCCGGGCCTCTTTCATTCCCGCGGAGTACCAGGACCTCCGGGAGGTTTTCAGTAACGTCCTGTCCACTTCACTTCCTCTGCACTGACCCTATGACTGCGGGATCAACCTTCTCCCAGGCACCACACCACCCTGGGGATGACTGTACTCTCTGTCGGGTCCAAGGCTATCGAGACCTACATCGAGGACTCCCTAGCTGCAGGGTGTATCCATCCTTCTGCCTCCGCCGCCTGCGCAGGGTTCTTCTTTGTGGAGAAGGACAAAACCCTGCGCCCGTGCATTGACTACCGGGGTCTCAATGACATCACGGTGAAGAACCGCTACCAACTACCATTAATCGCCTTGGTCTTCGAGCTGTTCCAGGGGGCCACCGTTTTCTCGTAGTTGGACMTGTGGAACGCCTACCACCTGGTGTGGATACGGAAAGGGGACGAGTGGCAGACTGCCTTCAACACAGCCAGCAGTCACTACAAAAATCTGGTCATGCCATTTGGCCTTACCAACACCCCAGCTGTGTTCCAGGTCCTAGTTAATGACGTTCTCCGCGACATGTTGAACCAGTTCGTCTTCGTCTACCTCGACAACATCCTCATTTTCTCCCACTCAGCCCAAGAACATGTGCTCCATGTCCGACAGGTCCTCCAGCTCCTGCTGGAGAACCAGCTTTTTGTGAAAGCGGAGAAATTAGATTTTCGTTGCTCCACCATCCCCTTCCTTGGTTACATCATCGCTGCATGGAATGTACAGATGGATCCGATAAAGGTGAGAGCTGTTGTGGATTGGCCCCAGCCTATGTCCAGAGTGCAGCTGCAACGTTTCCTGGGATTTTCCTACTTTTATCGCCGCTTTATCCGGGGTTACAATGCCCTGGCTTCCCCCTGTCTACACTCACCTCTCCCAAGATTCCGTTCACGTGGTCCCCAGCTGCTGACCGGGCGTTCCAGGACCTGAAGCACCGCTTCACCACAGCTCCAATATTGGTTCATCCTGACGCGTCCCGTCAGTGCGTGGTGGAGACCGATGCTTTGGATGTCAGAGTGGGGTCTGTCCTGTCCCAGCATTCTGCCCTGGACCTCAAGTTACATCCCTGCGCCTACTCCCATCGCCTCAACACCAAGGAGAGGAATTACGATGTGGGGAATCGTGAGCTTCTCCCGGTGAAGATGGCGTTGGAGGAGTGGAGTCACTGGTTGGAGCGGGCGGAACAGCCGTTCATTGTGTGGACGGATCACAAGAACCTGGAATATCTCCGCACTGCCTAGCGTCTCAATTCCAGGCAAGCTAGGTGGGCCCTGCTTTTCACCCGGTTTAACTTCTCCCTCTCCTACCGACCGGGATCCAAGAACAACAAGCCGGAAGTTCCATGAGCTCCCAGCGGACATGGTCTCCGACCGGGGTCCTCAGTTCTTGTCCTGGAAGGTGCTCTGCACATTCATTGGGTCGTCGGCCAACGTGTCCGCCGGGTTCCACCCGCAGTCCAACAGCCAGTTGGAGCAAGTCAATCAAGACCTGGAGACGACTCTTCGCCCGCAACACTCTCCCCTGCTCTGCCACCGGGCTCTCGCCTTTCGAGTGTTCYCTGGGTTATCAGCCCCCGCTCTTCCTGGAGCAAGAGGTCGGCATTCCCTCGGCCCAGATGTTTGTCCACCGCTAGTCGGCTCTTCTCAAGACTACCTCGTAGTATCAGAGACAAGCGGACTGCCACCGGACCCCGGCCCCCCGGTATCGTCTCAGGTAGAGGGTATGGCTTTTCACCCGAGATCTGCCCCTCCGGGTGGAGTCCCGCAAACTTTTCCCCATTTTAAAATTGTCCCTTTCCCCAACTCCAAGATCATTACCCCTCTGCTGTTCGTCTTCTGTTGTCCCGTACCCTCTGTATACATCCCACTTTTCATGTGTCTAGGATTAAACCCATGTCTCACAGCCATTTGTCTCCTGTTTGGTTACTACATGATTCCATATGTGCATTTCATAGTTTTGATGTCTTCACTATTATTCTACAATGTAGAAAATAGTAAAAATAAAGAAAACCCCTCGAATGAGTAGGTGTGTCCAAACTTTTCACTGGTTATATATATATATATATATATATATATATATAGGGGTGGGAAAAGTACCCAATTGTCATACTTGAGTAAAAGATACATTTACCCCAAAAATATATGGGGATTGGAAATGCAGAAAATTACATTAATGGAAGCAACAATCTATCCACAATATTAAAGTTGATCCACCCCCTGAATAAAAAATAAAAAAATTCAACCAAAAATACAAAAGAAAGTTAAGATACCTTAATAGAAAATGACTCAAGTAAAAGTGAGTCACCCAGTAAAATACCACTTGAGTAAAAGTCTAAARGTATTTGCTTTTAAATATACTTGAGTATCAAAAGTAAAAATAATAAAAAATTGCTTATATTAACCAAACGGCACAATTTTCTTGTTTTTGTTCATTTACGGATAGCCAGGGGTTTCACTCCAACACTCATACATAATTAGCAAATTAAGCATTTGTGTTTAGTGAGTTCGCCAGATCAGTGGCAGTAGGGATGACCAGGGATGTTATCTTGATAAGTGAGTGATTTGGACAATTTTTCTGTCCTGCTAAGCATTAAAAGTGTAATGAGTACTTTTGGGTGTCAGAAAAAATGTATGGGAGTAAACATTACAATATTTTCTTTAGGAATATAGAAAAATAAAAGTTGTCAAAAATATAAATAGTAAAGTACAGATACCCCAAAAAACAACTAAAGTAGTACTTTRAAGTATTTTTACTTTGACTGACAGTTGTGACTGACCATTTGACTGACCATTCTTGACGGTACTGCAGACAATAGTCTCCTCCTCCCTGCGGTTTCCTCTGGCTTGATTAGTCGGCGGCTGGGTGTTGATCCCACCCCTTCGCATCCACAGCTGGAGGGTGAAATGGTCTCCGGATACGGCCGAGGCAATAGAGTCGGGTACCATGGCAACGTGGGTGGAGCCATTGAAGGAGAACACCAGGGACGAATCAGAAGAAGGGAGGGTGGGCAAGGCTGAGGTCCAATTGGCTGCTGGGGACGGGGGTGGGAGTAAGTCCACTTCACCTCTCACAGCACCTGGTGAGACAGGAGTGAAATCATGAATGACATACTGTACAACCCTAGCCTTGGTAAAGGCCTTAGAAGCATTAAGTCTTTTGGGACTGTCTGAGGTTAATGTGCTTGTTTCAGGTTGGGAGTTCAAACCCCCCTTCTGACTCACTCCAATGTTGCTGCATAACTCTACTTACTAACTCTAAACACGTTAATGCCTTAACGAGCTGACTTTTGGACTCAATAAATGTAAGCTGATATTGTGAGCTCAAAGAATATCAGGGCCTGTACTCTCCCGAAATGCATGACTGAATTACTTAATTTCATTTATGCACACACCACAAATGCAAGGTATTTTTCTGCTTATGTGGCAAATAGGACTAAAACCTATGTGACTTGAGCATGCTCCATTCCAATCTTCAAATAGTCACACATTATTATCCCAAAGATTGAGTCCATCATGAATAGCCCAGACTCAAGCAGCACTCACCACAGAGTCTGCGCACTGATCGGTCTGAGTAGCTGTCCCTGTCACATCCCTTCCCAATATGGCCAGTCTGCAGCTCTACGGTGGCCTGGATGTTCCACACAGTCTCTTCGCAGGTCTCCAGGTGCAAACTGGGGAACAGGGGAATGCTGCCTGACCCGGGGGTATACTCCACCCGCTTCGACCAGCCTGAAAACCAACAGAGAAAATAAACCATCAAAATACAGTGCATTAGGAAAGTATTCAGACCCCTTGACTTTTTCCACATTTTGATATGTTTCATTACAATTATTCCTCATCAATCGACACACAATACCCCATAATGACAAAGTGAAAATAGGCTTATATTTTTTTGTTGCAAAAATAAATACAAATAAAAAAGAACTACCTTTTTTACATAAGTATTCTGACCCTTTGCTATGAGACTTGAAATTGAGCTCAGGTGCATCCTGTTTTCATTAATCATCCTTGAGATGTTTCCACAACTTGGAGTCCATCTGTGGTAAATTCAATTGATTCGACATGATTTGGAAAGACACACACCTGTCTATATAAAGGTCCCACAGTTGACAGTGCATGTCAGAGCAAAAACCAAGCCATGAGGTCGAAATAATTGTCCGTAGAGCTCCGGGACAGGATTGTGTTGAGGTACAGATCTGCGGAAGGGTACCAAAACATTTCTGCAGCATTGAAGTTCCCCAAGAACACAGTGGCCTTCATCATTCTTAAATTGAAGAAGTTTGGAACCACCAAGGCTCTTCCTAGAGCTGGCCGCCCGGCCATACCGATCAATCGGGGGAGAAGGGCATTGGTCAGGGTGGTGACCAAGAACCTGATGGTCACTCTGACAGAGCTCCTCTGTGGAGACGGGAGAACCTTCCAGAAGGACAACTATTTTTGCAGCACTCTACCAATCAGGCTGGTAGAGTGTCCAGACAGAAGCCACTCCTCAGTATAAGGCACATGACAGCTCGCTTGGAGTTTGCCAAAAGCCACCGAAAGGACTCTAAGAAACAAGATTTTCTGGTCTGATGAAACCAAGATTGAACTCTTTGGACTGAATGCCAAGTGTCACTTCTGGAGGAAACCTGGCACCATCCCTACGGTGAAGCATGGTGGTGGCAGCATCATGCTGTAGGGATGTTATTCAGCGGCAGGGACTGGGAGACTAGTCAGGATTGAGTGAAAGGTGAATGTAGCAAAGTACAGAGAGATCCTTGGCGAAAACTTGTCTAAGCACACAGCTAAGACAACGCAGGAGTGGCTTCTGGTCTCTGAATGTCCTTGAGTGGCCCAGCCAGAGCCCGGACTTGAACCCGATCGAACAACTGTGCAGCAACGCTCCTCATCCAACCTGACAGAGCTTGAGAGGATCTGCAGAGAAGAATGGGAGAAACTTCACCAAATAAAGATGTACCAAGCTTGTAGCATCATACCCAAGAAGCAGTGACCTGTCATTCAGGGCAGCTTTGTTGCCTGTTTTGCATGTTATTTTGGCATTAATACGATGTCACATATCAGTTTGCAAAAGTTTTATTATATTTTTTATAAAGCCGCATACAAACATGGTCTCTTTTTTGCTTTCTTGAGTAAGGCAGCTCCAAAATGCAGATGTTTCCGACTAGCTCAGTGCTTTCTGTGGTGGTGGGTCAGCCAGCGGAAAGTACAGAGCGTAGGGGTTGGTAATGTTCTCTAGTTGCGCCGTGATTGGCTCAGTGTTCTGTCACTCATGGGGACACTACGTCACTGCAAAATCTACGGGGAGAGCTTGAAAATTCAAGCCCTTTGGGTGCTGCTTAAAGATTTACTTTAGAAGTGTCCATCCAAGAAGGCACAAGGTCATTGGCTACAGATAAAATTACGTCAAATCATGTTATATCTACCGTAGCTTTGATTGGACTGATCATGTCAACATCATACTTTCAAAATCTTAGCTAGCAAGATAGACAAGCAGTCATCCTCCTGAATCAAGTCGACAATCTACTGGCAAATCCTTTTCATACCTTGTCATATGAAGATAATTTTTTTATAAAACTTATTGGTGCTCATTGGTCATTGAATATAAACATTATACAACAAGTTGGAAATCGCAAATTCAACAATGAGTGGTTTGGAAGGAATCAGTGGCTAATTGCAAGCATTGCAAAGCCATCACTAGCCTGCTATTCAGAGGAGTGGGTGTGTGTTCCACGTTTGGGTTTAAGGGTCTCTTTTCCAAGCTTAAATGGATCAACATTCACATGCAACACCATCGGCCAGAAAAGGTTGAACACATTGGCCATGATGTCAATCCAGCATGACTTCTGTTGCATTCAAAACAACTGGAAACTCGGATCTTGGAAATATTCAGTGAGTTTAAGAAAAAACGAGCTCCGACTGGGAAAATATGTTTTGAACGGTCATCCAACTTAGAATTTGCAAGTCGGGAAGTTGGGCCTCTTTCTAGAGCTTGGGCCTGAAAATCACTGACGTCATGATTCAACCTTGTTTTTCACAGAGTACCCAGTTGTCGTGAAAGCACCATAAATCCAGAGAATGCCAGACTTTGATGACAAAGTTTGATGACAAAATTTCCTGTTCAAGTGAGCACAGCACAACAAGGTGAGTCCAAAAATGTATTGTATGCTGCTGCTTAAATGATGTAATATACCAGGAAGATATGTATACTGTAGCTAAGAAAGTAATACTAAGTATATGTTGTGTAGTAAGCTGTTAGTAGCCCATGTGCCTCACCCTAATAATTTGGTCCCTTTCCCACTCATAATTTTGCCGACTGTTCTGACTTGTTGGTGCACATGTAGCCTACAGCCTGTTTTAGAGAAATGTCATCATCGAATATTGTAAGAGCTACTTATATGCCCCCTTCATTTAAACAATTTTGGGGGAGTTTGCCCCACCAAGATTTGCATGCTAAAATCGCCACAGAAAACTCAAGGCTGTAATCGCTTCTAAAGGTGCTTCAATAGTAAAGTGTGTGAATACTTGATATGTGATTATTATTTTGAATGCATTTGCAAAAATGTCAAAAAAATCTGTTTTTTGATATGTCATTATGGGGTATTATGTGTTAGATTCAGGGATTTAAAAAATATATATTTTAGAATAAGGGTGTAAAGTAACAAAATGTGGAAAAAGTTAAGGGTTCTGAATACTTTCCGAAAGCACTGTACAAAAATTCTGTGTTGATGAGTCATTCATGTTAGGATAATTATGCTCTAAAGGCAGAGGTAAGTTGTGTCCCTCGACCATTCACACCAATTAAGTTATCAAGTAGCATTGTCATCTTTCACCATTTTCTCAATTGAAGTCTGCAAAATGTAACCCAACAACGTCCATTCTATATGCTACAGTATCATTTCAGACACGAATGTAGTTCCCACAAAGATACAGCCTGCGTCCCAAATTACACCCTATTCTCTATATACTGTAGTGCACTACTTTTGACGACAGGCCCTAGGGCTTTGTTCAAAAGTAGTGCACTATATAGGGAATAGGTCCATTCTACACTACCACTGAGGAGACAGATGAAGAAGTCATGAATAATGAGGGTGATGATGCGTTTAGTGTTATTGATTACCGATCCAGCCGGGTTTGCAGGACGGTTTGACCGTGACGACGACCTGGGCGTCGGCCTGAGCGCGGTTCTTGCCACAGTCGAACGCGGTCACCCAGAAGGTGTGGACACGCTGGTGCTTCGAATCCAATGCCTCTGTGTTCTTAATGTTACCTAGGAGATGGGAAGAAAGGGATGGAGAGGGAGAGAGAGTTATGTACAGTACAATACAAAACACAGTCATTCACTCAAAAGCACAGCGTGAAAAATATGCACTCTTATACACACACTCTCACCACACCTACGCGCACACACAGCAGACACGCCAAAATTGTTCAGTGCAGTATATTCAAACGGAAAAGGAAACGACAAGGGCGGGAGAGAGAAGAGAGAACTAAAATAATGAATAAAAGACAGCTTCTTCTTATATCGAGAGACGAAGAGAGAATGTAACAAAGATATGGGTGACGGAACCTGCACGACAGGCCCCAGACAATGCGAGACGGGGGAGAAAGAAAGACTGCGAAAGGGAGGGATGAAAGAGAAATATAGAGGTAGAGTGGGAGAGAGAGAGAGACAATGACAATAACTAGGGCATTTAAACCGCCCGGGCTGAAACAAAAAGTCTCTGTGCTTCATCTGGGCCCAGCAGCCTGACCCATATATTAAAGGAACTTCTCATCCCCTGCAACCTCCTCCCCAAGTCACTGCCAATTGTGCAAAGTCATGGTAAGAACCTGACTCCTGAGAAAATCTGCCTCAACCCTATTCTGTTGTCATGTTAGAAAATGCCCGCTATCGATCTCCCACCAGTAGCCCGTCAATGGCAGTCTTGCCGACTGAAATCAAAGCCTTCTCCTCAGAGGAAACATGCCTACAAGATCAACGGAAACACTAGACTAAGGCCTAACCCCCTGAACCGACTGTCCTCTGGGCTATGTTCAAATAAACCTGCCCTAGCAATGTTGATGCATAAGCTTCGCTTACACAACTACTACCTAAGCACACGTATGTTTTTCTGAAAGCTACCTGTGAAGGCGGGAGTCAAACTGTGTTTCTTACAGCAAAAACGTGCTGCAAATCTACTCATTGTGGTGCAAAAGGAATGCTGTAGCATAAAAACGGCAAAATGGGTGAGCAAGATACTTGGAAATGGCTCAGGCCGGTGGAGGAGTGAGTGACTACTTTCGGGACCGGTCATTCTCTAGCAACGTACATAGCAACAAGACCAGCTGGAGACAATCAAGATAGAACAGGGAAATGAACGCGTATTTTTACAGATTGGTAGTCATCAACATGCTAACTGTTGTTTTCATTGGTGACAAGATGTCAACTCACACATTACATTCAATTTTATAGTATATGAATCAAATAAACAAAATCTAAAAGACCAGAGCCATATATTTAGATAAACATATTCTAAACGGCTCTGGTAAAGACTAGCCAGATCCTCGTTTATTTGTGGAAAACTGCTGTAAAGCCCAGCTCTGTTGTGGTAGCTGTAGTTCTCACCATCGTTATCGATGACAAAGGGAACGTTGGGGGTGATGATGTCGTAGAAGCAGATCTGGCTGTACTGCGGGGAGCAGTCTGCGTCGAGGGCCTCAACGCGCACGATGCGGTCGAACAGACGGCCTTCTGGGACGGAGGCCTCATAGCGACGCTCCACGAACACTGGGGAGAACTCGTTTACGTCGTTCACACGTACATGCACCGTGGCCCTGAAAGAAAGAGAGAGAGAAAGAAAAATAGAAGAAAAGTAAAGAGCGTGATAAAGATGAAGGAAGAGAGGTCAATCCATACATAACTGCATGGTAATATAGTAACGTATGGATCAAGCATAGCAGTGACAAATACCCAAGTGTTAATCATTCTCCAAACTACAATAACCAGTATAACCTCTGACAACAACCCAATCCATTAAACCTATTTGACCTTTAGGGTAATGTAGTGTATCTCACTTGTGGGACTTCTTGCTGTTGGCTCCATCGGGGCCCTCTCCACAGTCATAGGCCTGGATGGTGAAGCTGTGCTCCCGCTGGCTCTCACAGTCCAATGGCTCTTTAGAGCGGACCAGGCCCTCCCCTGTCGAACGGTCCAGAACCACCGCCTCAAACTGGACCGAACTGGATCCCGAGGGCCCATTGTGCACCCGGAAGCCACAGATCTCACCTGGAGGAGAGAGAGAAAGAGAGAGAAAGAGAGAGACAGAGAGAGAAAGAGAGAGAGAGAGACAGAGAGAGACAGAGAGAGAGAGAGAGAGAGAGAGAGAGAGAGAGAGAGAGAGAGAGAGAGACCAACTCATTTTAGTACCAATTTAACTTCTAGTGACATTTTGATGATTTACATTGACGGATTTACTCAAATAGAGTCTTCAATGGCTAAAATAAACACCATGAAATTCAGTGATCTATTTCAATGAACCCCATGTGATGTTAAATGATCCAATCAATAATTTCATTGTCCCAGTTGGGAAATGTGTACCATAATGATTTCTGTGAGCACAGGGCATATAATGTTCCCAATGAATACACATAATTGAATTTCACTTGGCTGTGGAGGACCAGTGTAGTACCCAGGAATAGAATTATACACCAACTATTGGGGCGGCCCTAAAAATAGAGGACAGGACAGATATGATTATTTTCCATGTTAATATTTGTAATGCTTATGGGAGTGCCCAGCTAAATCCTTTCGGTAGCGTTTTATTTTACGGTACTTGTTCCACTGGTATTGACCAAATTGTGTGGTAACAATGTGAACTTTCTGGCACAAATGATGGTGCTTCATAGGTTATTATTGTGTAATTACCATTTTACGCCGTCCACTCTGATTTTAGGACGGCATAACATGTTCAATTTCTAACAATTTCCCCTCTACAAAATGCTTAGTCACTGTAGGGGTATTGTGAGACTCGGTTTTCAATATGCTAACCGTGGCCATTGTAATCAATAGCAAATATGTTCCAAATGGCAATATGTTTCATGTTTATACTCGGTTCAATTAGTAAACACCCGGTAATATTTCRACCGTAAAATACATTGCTACCATACTTTCAATGCTAATATTTTATAATGCTTATTATGTGGGAGAGTCCTGATTTGCTATCGGAGGACTGCCAAGTGGCCCCCCATCATTCTAACCATGCCTGTACTGTACCTGCGTAGTGCAGTGGAGCGTCTTTATCCAGGGCGAACAGTGGTGGGTTGAGAAGAACGGTGTTGTCGTTCTCCATGACGATACCCTGGTACTCCGTCTCGATCCATGGCTTGTGCTTATTGGCTGAACGGCAACACAGGAGACAAAAGGAGGCTTGGGTTAAATGGAGCAATTAGAAGGGGAAAAAAACATGGCTATTTGTAACACCCCATTACATGACAGGACGTGTGTGTGTGTGTGTGTGACCGCAGATACACATACAGACAAATGAAGACACACACAGACACACAGAAATGCACACACACTCAACCCCCACCCCCTAACACACAAGTGTCAATCCACACCTTGCGTCAGTTGGCAACATAATTACACCTAGGCCGATTTCACCTTATCACACAGGGAGAGGCATATTGTACATATCAATCAGAACAGCCCAAGCAGCCGGCCCACAGGCTGCCTGCCCACTTCACTCACTGGCAAACGTGGACGTCCAAATTAAACAGGGAAAGTTTGCTGTGAAGCCACCCTCTAATTGCCAATTAATTATTAATTTYTCTCCAGAATGTTCACCCATATCAATCAAAGGCAGAGCTAACGAGCTGGAACGGTGACGATTTTACACTCAAACAATCAAAGACCAAAACAAAAGCCTGAGGGCTTTTATTTYAGACATGCCTCCCTCACTAGACCCTGAGATGATGACGTTAGACTCAGACAGCGATGACAGAGCCACAGGACATGTTGTGTAGCAACCGCTCCGCTGTCTCAACAACCAAAACACTCTGGCTAATTATAACAATTAAAAATGCCAATCTGGCCTGAATCAACGTGAGATRAGAGTACTACAGAGTGGAAAGTAATTGTCCTCCAGTACTAGTCATCTCAAAGACGAGTGGCGTTCTCTCCTAGCCAGATGKGTGTACTGCAAATCAGGAGCAATGAGTTAGCCAGCTAACTTTGACAAACAACCAGAAACAGTTGATTTACTGGTTCATTAAGAAAGCTAAGCATACTATTTTCAGGTCTCTCCAGAGATGATCAATCGGGTTCAAGTTTGGGCTCTGGCTGGGCCACTCAAGGACATTCAGAGACTTGTCTCGAAGCCCCTCCTGCGTTGACTTGGATGTGTGCTTAGGGTCGTTGTCCTGTTGAAAGGTGAACCTTCGCTCCCAGTCTGAGGTCCTGAGCAGGTTTTCATCAATGATCTCTCTGTACTTTGCTCCGTTCATCTTTCCCTTGGTCCTGACTAGTCTCCCAGTCCCTGCCGCTGAAAAACATCCCCACAACATGATGCTGCCACCACCATGCTTCACCGTAGGGGTGGTGCCAGKTTAACTCCAGACGTGACGCTTGGCATTCAGGTCAAAGAGTTCAATCTTGGTTTCATCAGATCAGAGAATCTTATTTCTCATGGTCTGAGAGTCCTTTGCCAAGCTGGCTGTTGTGTGCATGAATGCCAGACGGAGTGGCTTCCTACCAGAAAGGCCTGATTGGTGGAGTGCTGCATAGATGGTTGACCTTCTGGAATGTTCTCCCGTCTCCACAGAGGAGCTCTGGAGCTCTGTCAGAGCGGACCATCGGGTTCTTGGTCACCTCCCTGACCAAGGCCCTTCTCCCCCGATTGCTCAATTTGGCCGGGCGGACAGCTTTAGGAAGAGTCTTGGTGATTCCAAACTTCTTCCATTTAAGCATGATGGAGGCAACTGTATTCTTGGGGAACTTCAATGCTGCAGAAATGTTTTGGTACCCTTCCGCAGATCTGTGCCTTGACAAAATCCTGTCCCGGGGCTCTACGGACAATTCCTTTGACTTCATGGCTTGGTTTTTGCTCTGACATGCACTGGCAACTGTGTGACCTTATATAGACAGGTGTGTGTCTTTCCAAATCATGTCCAATCAATTGAATTTACCACTGGTGGACTCCAATCAAGTTGTAGAAACATCTCAAGGGTGATCAATGGAAACAGGATGCACCCGAGCTCAATTTCGAGTCTCATAGCAAAGGGTCTGAATACTTACGTAAATAAGGTATCTGTTTTTTATTTTTAACAAATTTGCGAAAATGTCTAAAAACCTGTTTTTGCTTTGTCATTATGAGGCATCGTGAGTAGATTGATGTGAAACATTTTTTTTAAAATAAATTTTTTAAACAAGGCTGTAACGTAATGTAATGTAGAAAAAGTCAAGGGGTCTGATTACTTTCCTAATGCACTGTAGATATCCCACTGGGCACAGACATCAGCTCAACGTCTAGTTTTGATGTACATTTGGTCGAGTTGTCAACTCACGTGAATTCAAYGTGAAATAAACCAAACATTTCACCATGGATTTAGGTTAAAAGTWGGGTGAACAAAAAATACTTCATTCCCTAACGTTGATGACTTTTTTCCCTAATCCAGTTTTCCACATTGATTTAACGTCATCGCATTGGTTTTTGTTGTTGAAATGACGTGGAAACAAAACTGATTCATCTAGTTTTTCCCCAGTGGGATGTATGTTTGGTTGTTGAGTCAATTAGACCATGTCGATAACAAGCTTATCTTTATAAAAACTACAAATGTTTTTTAAGAGTATTCAGGCAAGTTAGCTGCCTTGATCTTGCTTTGTAGTACACCCTTTTGGTTGTGTGACCAGGCTGGTGAGTCATGCCCAGGCTAGTGTTCGCCATCCTCAATGGTTAATCTGATACGAACACTGCCTGTCCTCAAGATTCTGCTCTGTCCCTCTTTTTGTCATTTATCTCTAACCCTCTCTCCCCGCCTGTCTCTCTTTCCCATTCCCTCCCTCTCTCCATCTCTCTGCAATACAGTATTAATCTGAACATCAGGGCTGCAGATTACACCCGGGATTACAGATTGAGAGACATCTCTTTCCATCCATCTCGCTCCATCTCTCTCACTTTCTCTCTCTCTCTCTCCACACAACATCCCATCGTTCTCTGCCCTTCTCTCACACGCTCTTATCTCTCTCACTGGCACTTGATTTTACGCACCATCTCTCTCTCTCTCTCTCTTCCTCTCCCCACCCGCCCTTCCTAACTATCTGACTGTTTGTCTGTCACACACGCTGCGTCTCCGTATCTCTTTCCTTGGACCGACTCCTTTTGCTCCCCCGTCACTGCTGCTCCCCTTCTCTCCTTTCCACTTCGGTCTCCCTGTCTTTCAGCGTCACTGCCTTTCTCCTCTCCTCCCTCGCCCTCGCTGATGTCCTTCGGCCCCCACTCTGTCCATTTCAGTCTAATTCCAAGTCTCCAGCGTGATAATCACTGGAGCAATGTTGGCAAATCAAGAGTCATGGCTATCCACGGTGATCTAGCTCAGAGAAGAAGATTGATCCTCCTTGGAATGTCATGCTGTCAATTACACACAGAATCACATACAGCAACATCCCCACATTGAGCAAAATACATACATACATACATACATACATACATACATACATACATACATACATACATACATACATACATACATACAGGCTACATGCAGGACAACACTCTATAATGGTGATGTGTATGTAATCACACATTACAGACATATAATGTGATATATTATGACGTTGAGCACGGTGAGTGGATATATGATTGAATTCCCTCTAGTTTAGGGGGCAGCAACCAAAGGGCCCTGGCCATGAGCATGACTACAGATATCTGTGCTCCCATGGCAATAGAGAAAAACATAATTTCAGCGGTTCTCACAATTAACAGTCAAAAGGAAAGGAAACTGACCTTTGTTGCCACTGGCAACCGAAGTCAAGCAAAGGAGGAGGAAGGAGAGACAACTCATTCTGTCCATCTGAGGGAGGAAAGGAAAGGAAGAAGGGTAGAGGAATACAGTACATGCAGGGGCGTCAAACTCATTCCACGGAGGGCCGAGTGGGCTGGTTCTTGGTTTCTCCTTTCAATTAAGACCTATACAACCAGGTGTGGTGAGTTCCTAACTAATCAGTGACCTTAATTCATCAATGAAGTACTGGGGAGGAGACACTCGGCCCGCCGCAGAATGAGTTTGACACATTAAACCGACCAGCACTGGAAGATCGGCTGAGGTGTAGAGAACATAGACTAGACATGCCAGGACAGACAAATACACATCAGTAAAAATCCTAATACATTAAGTCTACATCCAACGGAATCTTCCGTCGCTATACTTTCACCTCATACAGAATACAGACGAATAACGCATAATAACAAAAGCCCAGTAAAAAGACAGCACATGGACCCAGGTCCATGTAGTGAATTGGCACATTAAAATGGTACAATAAAATAGAGCATTAGACTGAATCAAAACAAACTGGCGTGCATAACAAAAAGCTGTAACGTATAGCCCAGTAGTGTCTAGTTATGCTGATGTTCATTTTGAGATGGTAAATGATACAGTGATGTTATAGCCCATACAGGCCAATATGCTGCCTATGCACGCACCTACTCATTGCCTGTGTGGGTGTGTTTAGGCTTTGGTGTCCGTGCCAGTAGGTTGACACGGTTTCCAAAATGATTCCATGGTCTATTGAGCCGTTATTGGCATCACGATACCCACATTCTACCATTCACTGCCATGCGTAAAATCGAAGCCTATCTAGGCCTAGGCCTAAATATTAAATCAAAACTTAAAACTTAAACGAGACTGTGTAGAGGGGCGTACAATATATATTCTGCTCAAAATGAGTTAACACAGRTTGTTCAAGGCTACACAGAGGTGATGCAGACATGCGTTTATGCGACAATAACTAATCGATTTTATACCCCATATTGATTGATAGGTGCATCAATTGGCACCATACGCCAGCAGATCTATATTTTGGACCCTTAAAAAATATTGTCAAAGACATAGATACTGGTTACAATCAAAAACATAAGAAAGCCGCTGTCAATTTCACATTACCGTGGTGAGTGCGAGGTGTTTTGGTACCCAACGCTAACCCTCGTAGCATCCGTGCTTCTGCAGCTCAGCTATCCTCCGACGCAAAGAATCTAAAGCGCAGGTAACGGGATTTCATACACAGATCTCTTGAAGATGCTCAAATGTGTACGCCTCGGTTTGATGCAAGACAGTGATACGAACGGATAGTATCTCAATACCGATGTCCTTGTTTTCGGCAGACGTCGTATGAAGGGGGAAAAACGATGGGAATATAACGCTGACGTCCCCTCCCTCTCCGTGTTTAACCCGCCCACACTGCGTCCTCTCAGCTCCAGCTCCAATTCTAGCTCCCTGCCAATTTGCACTGTTCTCTCTGTTTATTGAATCCACTATGATGATGTTGGGGCCAACGCATGATATTACTCATTTCAGCGCAACATAATATATWTTTTTTGTCTACATGTAGTGACTGACAGCTGGGGGCACTCTTAACAGCCACTACCTTTCCCCGCCCTGACTGCAAAATGACGTCATATCACCCCTTTTGCCAGACAGCGTGTACACACACCAGTGGAGGAAAAGTACTCAATTGTCATACTTGAGTAAAAGTATTGACACCTTAATAGAAAGTAACTCAAGTCACCCAGTAAAATACTTGAATAAAAGTATTTGGTTCTAAATATACTTAAGTATCAAAAGTAAATGGAATTGCTCAAAGATACATGTATAAATAATTTAAAATTCCCTAATATTAAGCAAACACCACTAATTTCTTGTTTTTAAAATGTACAGATAGACAGGGATACACACTAACACATAAATCACAAACAATGCATGTGTTTAGTGAGTCAGCCTGATCAGAGGCAATAGGGATGACCATGTGTGTTCTCTTGATAAGTGTGAAAATTTGACCTTTTTCCAGTCTTAAGCACTCAACATGTAACGAGTACTTTTGGGTGTCAGGGAGTAAAAAAATACATGATTTTCTTTAGGAGTGTAGTGAAGTAAAAGTTGTCAAACATATAAATAGTAAAGCAAAGTAGATACCCCCCAAAAAACAACTTAAGTACTTCACACCACTGACACACACACCTCTTTGGTTTTTAAAATCCAGCATTTTAATGAACATTACAAAAAATGTATTTAAAATTCTTTCCCCCCCCCATTTCTCTTTTCCTTTGTACATTTGGTAGCAATAAGGCAAAAAAGTAGTCTCTCGAATAACAATTAATTCACATCAATTAATTATTACCACAAGTAAAAATATTATTAAAATCTGGGTTGTTGCTACAGTGAGTCACTGCTCTCCCAATGTGTCTCTGCATTGGAAAAGGATAGCGGTAGATGTAGGAACAGAGTATCTGACAGGTCAAACATTCTAGATCTGACCTTGCGTCAGTGGTTAGGGCGAAGTTGTACCAAGTCCTAAGAAAGATCGAGGAAGGTGCTAGATCTCGCTGGAGACCACTTGTGATGCTGCTGACATTGGTATGGTGATGTCACTCAATGTAAAAGTGGTGGTTTTGGTTACCTGTTGTTTTAGTTGTGAGTTTGTTTTCCAGTTTGTTCAGAGACAGCCGGAAGGGTGTGGGGGGGCAATGGA
Source organism: Salvelinus sp. IW2-2015 (assembly GCF_002910315.2). Taxonomy (NCBI): domain Eukaryota; kingdom Metazoa; phylum Chordata; class Actinopteri; order Salmoniformes; family Salmonidae; genus Salvelinus; species Salvelinus sp. IW2-2015. Next base: position 16,819,028 of record NC_036874.1, on the reverse strand, counting down.
GTGAGAGGAGGATGGCAGACAGAGGAGGAAAAGGTAATGAGGAGAGGGAGATGGGGAAGAGGAGAGCATTGAAATCCCTTCACGGAATCTTATCCAAAGCTACAAAATGGTTGATCGTAAAACCCTCCTAAAATAGCTATAAAATCCAGTCTCGTCACGAAATAACGGAAACAAAATCTGAATTGAAACCAGAATAAATGTAAAAACATTAGTTGATAATACAAGGCCATTTTCGAGTCACGTGTTAGTGTGTACAGTGCTTCTTGTGAGTGAGTGTTGGCCAATGAAAACACTCCTCCCCAAAATATATAATTCCCATCAGAGCAGCAATCCTTGKTTTTTTGTTCTCTCAACAAAATTAATATCTTTACATTAAATCTGAAAGTGCCATAAACATTTCTGTTGTGCCTGAACCATAGCCATGTCTGTGCAGGCTCTATATACACGGAGTAGAGAAAACATTAGGAACACAGACTGACAAGGTGAATCAGGCGAAAGCTARGATCCCTTATTTATGTCACTTGTTAAATTCACTTCGATCAGTGTAGATGAAGGGGAGGAGACAGGACAAAGAAGGATTTCTAAGCCATGGATTGTGTGTGTGTTTGTGTGCCAATTCAGCCGAAAGATTTAAGTGCCTTTGAACGGGGTATGGTAGTAGGTGCCAGGTGCACCGGCTTTTGTCAAGAACTGCAACGCTGCTGGGTTTTTCACGCTCAACAGTTTTCTATGTGTATCAAGAATGGTCCACCACCCAGAAGGACATCCAGTCAACTTGACATAACCGTGGGAAGCATTGGTGTCAACATGGGCCAGCATCCCTGTGGAATGCTTTCGACACCTTGTAGAGTCCATGCCCGACGAATTGAGGCCRGGGAGGGGTGCAACTCAATATTAGGATATTTTGTATACACCATGTATATGGACTTGAGGGGAGGGTTGAAACAGGAAGAGAGATCATAAAACAGAGCCACCTACGGATCCAGAGCCCGTGAGTGGCGAGTGCAATAGTCTGTGTATACAAGACTTCAGTCTCTCAAGTTTTCTAAAATCAAGAAAACAATTATGATTGGCTCATAATGGTTATTTCCTGTACCTTTATCTCCCTAGTCCCCCAAAAAACGTGCGTCCTGTCCAAAACACTAAAATAAATAGAAAGAAAAATGTGTACACAAATAATATTAAAGGCTTTAAAATATTTTCTGATCCGCTCCTAGTTAAAAGTCACAGTTCCCTTCAGTCACATCCTGGGTGGAGATTCAGCCAGAGACCTGAGAGAAAGAAGAGCGTGATTAGTTGGTGACTTTTCCCCCATACAAAAAGTGCTTTGAGCATGTGATGGAAAAGCACTATATAAATCCAATCCATCATCATAAATATTATGCCATTATCATATATCCACAAGTAACATAAGCTACAACGACATTTCTACCTCTGTTTCTGTCTATTCATAAAGATGTTGTGAAGATCCCTCTATATGCATTAGGAGAAACTTGTAAGCCTAAATCTCAAACAAATGTGGGAAAAGTTGGCAGCATTTGTTTTGGATCGGAATCTTTCCCATTCATTTTAGATCTGCATATTTTGAATTTATACCATTTATGGAGGTATGAAAACATCTGTCAAGTCATTTTTGGGGTAAACTGTGCCTTTAAGTTTAAATCATTATCTGGAAACTACCTTTTGCCAATATGGAGACTAATGAATAATTGAAACATAGGGAATGTGTTTACAGGGTATTAAGTCTAAACTAGGACAATAATCGTATAACCGCCAATTATGAATAATAATTGTTTTAATACATTGCTTTTAGGACTTTCGACTTCATTTTCAAGTAGATATAGTTTACCCAATAGCATTTTTTCATTTTTACATGAAGAGGGTAAAGTTGGTAATGTCTCAACGAGGGCAGCAATCATTTTACGGGCAGTCCAGCACTGTTGGAAGGGGAAGCTTCATTTCCTAAAGTTCCAAGTGGTCAAAAATTATACATTTCTGAGACGTAGGTGCCACCAAAGCTGTGTTGTATACATTAGGTATGTCGTAGATCATTTTCAAAGACGCATTATGATACATTACAAGCTCGGTTTTTGTGTCTCAGCAAAACTGAGATTTTTTTTTTTTACGGCTAGTTCACCCAAATTACAAAATGGCATATTGGTTTCCTTATCCTGTAAGCAGTCTATGGACAAGTTTTGTTTACCTAGCCACTGTTTCAAATGCTTTTCATCTATAAGTAACTTACAGTTTTTGATACGTTGATTTGGACATTTAGTGCAAAAAAATGCTAATACAGCTACCGTTGACTTGCATTTGTGCCACAAATGCTAAAACGTTAGCATTTGAAACAGCGGCCAGGTAAACAAAACCAAAGCATGGATTTCTGTCATACCCTGTAAGCTGTCTATGGACAAGGTAAGGAAGACAATATACAATTTTGTAAGATGGGTGAACTATCCCTTTAAATCATTATCCAAAAGTCAATAAATCGCCACAGCCTTACTGTAAACACAGAAAAGTCTGGGAAAACTATACAGAAGCTTGCATTTACCCAACGTAGTTCCTAGTCCTCCTTTTTCTCGCTACGTTCTTTTCTAGGTACCAGCACCTTGCGGAGATACGGGATGCCTAGATACAACGTGAAGAAGAATATGTGGCCGCAGAAATAAATGGACGAATACACCTGCAAAACAGAAAGATGACAAACCGAACACATTAAAATCCTCATCCAGACAGCCGTTTCCCCAACCCAAGTCAAAAGCTTAAACATATGCCAGGCAACTGCACTCACACAATCTATGATCTCAGTTCTAACATGTTTGTGGTATTACAAACTGCCAGATACCTTTAGCCACTTCAAGTAAATAAAATAAAAATGTGTTGCAATATGCTTATGACAACATTCCGTAGGCTTATTACGCGTTCTAAGCTGCTTATTACCCTGAGCCACTTGTCGTAGGTGAAGAGGCAGAAGGGAACCAGAGGATAGCCCATGAAGAGCCAGTGGATGAACTGCTGGACCAGGTAGATGAGGGGGTAGAGGGAACTGTTGGCCAGGCGGGTCAGCAGGGGACTGTCCCTCACCAGCGCTTGGGCCTGAGACAAACAGGGATAGGCATACAGTATAAAAGGTATAGTTATGGACACAGTAATGCAGCAAGGCAGAGAGTTTAAGAATCCTCCAATAGCTTAAATGGAGATCTTGAACCCTTAGTTGTTGACCCGCTTGAGGATAGATTAGCACGGACAGGTTGTCTCCTCTTGACGAGGTTTAAAATGCACAGATCCAGAGTATGGAAAACATCACAAAGAGAAAGGTGAAAAGCCATGCACACTGTTTATATGCTCCCAATGTTTGACGCGACTATGTTTTGACTACTGAGGGTCAGGTCGCCCTCGCAAAATAGGTTTCTTAACCTTAAATAAAAAAGGTTAAATTAAAAAAAAATACATACGGTACATTCCCACCGTGGTCAAGACATTGCCGTGTACAACTTTGAAAACATTTTCCTGTCTCCTCAGGATTCTCTCTCTGGTGCTTGTTTCCATATAAATATAATTACTAGAACAGCCATTCCCAATCAAGCCACTGTGCTGTGATAGGTGGACAAGCAGCCATAGGAGTAAAGCAGGAAGTAAAAGCAGGAAGTTCAGTATTCAAGTAGTGCTTTATTAAAATTCTATTAAATTCCATTATTTACTCGTACCTGTCTCTCCACATTTACGATGATAAACTCCATGGAGAAGCAGAGGAGGTATCCAGAGTGTGTGCCATGCCAGATGGCCAGGAACGCAAGTGCGGTCACCTGAGAGAGGAGCTTATTGCCCAGGAACTTCAACCGCTTAAACACGTGCCTGGAGGAGTGTTACAAACCACCAAATACTGTTAGATATACCAGTATATATGTTTTCAATTAAACCTGTATTTATACAGCTTAAATCTATTTCGAAAGAGACCTTTACCACTTTGACAGATACTAACCTAGCCATACATAGTTTTAAAAATCAGGCACTATCCAAGATCCCTGGGACGTCCTTACCCAATTAAGGTGGAATTTTAAATGGTTAAGGTAAGGGTAGGGATGCCCCAAGGATCCCAGAAAGCACTAACCTGGCCATAAATAGTTAAGAGTTTTAGTCAGGCACTAACCTGGCCACCCAGGCGTTGGTGTTTATGTTGAAGGAGGCGATGGTGCCTGTGAAAAGGGGTGTGGTCTCAAACGTCCACACCTTCATATTTGCGCAGGCGTCCCATTGGTACTCGCCATTCTGACCCAGCCCATTATAGCCGAGCCCAGAGAGTATACAAACGCCCTCCTGAGTCACAAAACACAGACATTCATTCCTTTTACACACACTTGAATAACTTCCTCCTGAAAAACCTAAATATAGGGCCCCGCTGATATACTGGGCTCCCAGACCAGTTTCTTCTCACCTGATCTGACGTAGGTGTGCCCCAGTGGAACTAATCTGTGTGTGATTGACAGGTATGTGGAGACAGGCGTGTCTGTAAAAGGTGTTGTTATTTTGAAGTGGGTGCTGCCTGGAAATGAGACATTTTTGCATACCAAGTGCTGCTACATCGTGCTACTACTCACCGCTATGACCCAGCAGCTGACGTATTTGTACAGGATGACTTTGGCCCAAATGAGGATGAAGACACAGCGGTACCAGAACGGCTGGGCCTGAAGAGACACGTTCGCATTTGATTTTGGACAGTTACATTTGTCAAACAGAACAACGTATGGAAATGTGGCTTTGGCTTCAAATCTGATGTTAAAAGCGTCAGGAATGCTGGTGCAAAAGCAAGGCTTTCTTACGTCGTACTCGTCTGTTAGGTAATAGCTATCTGGGTAGTGCGGACTAAATATTGCGTAGATCACCAGGCAGAGGAGGCCAAGGGAGAACCGCTTCATAGCAGGTATAACACTGAGAAAAAGAAAAAGATTGTTAAGTAAACCCATGTATCCATCCCCCCCGCGTCCTACCTCCCGGTCTGCCCTTCCCTCCATCAATTCCTGCCTCCCTTCCTCTACCTGTTAGGTGGCTGCCCGGGGCAGTCGGTGAGCTCCCCTTTGACGAGCCTCTGGTAGCTGCGCAGTGTGAACTGGGGTCCCACCAGAAAGCCTCCGTAGAAGTAGGAGAAGCCAATAACCTCCAGCAGAGAGGGAACTTTGGCCAGGGCTGACCTCTTCTGCTCCTCATTCAACTTGGACTGGTAGGGGGGAGAGAGGGAGGAGAGGGAGGTGGAGAATAGCAGTTGGAGCCAGTGAGAGGGAGAAAGAAGGGTGAGTGTTTGGAGGATTTAGAGTAAAAGGGGAAAGGTTGTGTAAAAGAGAAAAGGGTAGCAGGAAAGTGAAAGGGGGAAAGAAAAAGACAGGAAATAGAGAGACATTTTTAACAGCGCACAGTCACTGGCTGAGCTCGCTGCATATCCAGTTACACAGGGTTCTTGTTGAAAGCGGCCCACGGTTTGACCGCAAACTCAATTTAACAAAATATGACTAAACAGGCATTTAACTAGGGGGCATAAAACTGCTGCTTTTCCAAGTGCAAACCCGTGAGCACAGTAGCCAGACTACGGGTGTGTCCCAAATCACACCCTATTCCCTACATGGCGCTCTACTTTCGTCCAGAGCCCTATAGGCTGTGGTCAAAAGTTGTGCCATTTAGGAGCCCCCCTACATACAGAAAAGGTGAGCAGCAACTGTACAGAGTAACATCGTAATGAATGATGACCACTAGACACTTGCCTGTTTGTAAATGGATAACTTCCTCAATGCAAACACACGCTACCTCAACTCATCTCTGACTGGTGTGTGGACAAAGTCTCTCGCTCAAACATCCAAACTGTCTCGCACACACACACACACGAGGAGGACTTGGAAGAGGTTGAAGCAAAAACAGACAAGTACACTGATAGAGCAAAATAACAAATAGAACAGAGATAAAAAAAGAAAAATCCACACAGAATTGACCAATAATCAAAACGGCAATAGAGAGAGATCAATCAACTCACTGGTTCCTGGCCACCGTCATAGTAATCAAATGACAAACCTGAAATCAAAGAGAACGCAAATCGGCATCAGTCACTATGTTATGAAAGCTCCTAGGATTGCCATGATCATTGGAATGAATACTTTGACTGTAGATGTTCGTCAGCTGCACCCATGTAAACCATGATGGATTTTAGTAGGATTTTTAGTATACTACGCAAAATATGATCCATGTTATCTCCGAGGCTAATGAACAACTACAAGTTGTCAACAAGAAAAGAAAAGGATATAGGACAAATTATCATTCAGCAACGGGTGTTACACAAAATAAGTGGGAAACAAAGAGGGGGGGGGGGGGGGGGGGTACAGAGCAGTGGAGGGAGGGTGTTAGTGATGAGGTGAACATACCGATAAGTTTGAGTGCAAGGACACATTGGGGCATGGTCCACTTGATATCGTATTCTTCTGTAGCTGTGTAGTAGTAGCCTGACAGCAGGTATGTCTACAGAGAGAGAAGGGGATAAAGAAAGAAGACAGGCTTGATCAAAACAAACACACAAAACAATGATTACAATCGCACTTAAAAAGGAGGGAGAGCATTACGTCATACAGTGGCAGTGTTCTACGGCGCTTCAGTACTCCAGTGAAACAGAAAAGTGACAGAGGAAGAGGATATCCTAACATGAACAGCAGAAATTACACACACACTGACAGTGCAGCTCTTCAACCACCGTAGCAAGGGAGCGGCAACGAGCGAGAGAAGCTTCCTCTATCACCTGACCCCCCGCATCACAACAGAACACAGGAAGAGACAGAGATAAGGAGAAAAATAAAAAAGGAGCGAGAAAGATTGAGGGAGAAATCTCACCATTTGAAACATAAAGCTGGCCAGGACCGTTGTTATTGTCCTTCCCATAAGCCTCATCATCAGGAACTGGACAAGGACGCATAATGCAGAGTGATAGAGCTGGGTACCTGAAAGAGACAGAAAGATGGAATGATAGAGGGACAGAGGGAGGAAGGGAAAGGGGCAGATGGATAGATATTAGCGCAGAAAGATAGAAACAGAGGAAGAAAGAGTGTATTCTTGCAAATTGAAGATGAGCAAGTCAACACAGGTTATCAAGTGAGGATWAAAAAAAAACAGATTCCACAAAGACAGAAAAAGTGCAACAGACCTGCTGTAAAATCCAAGTGGAGCAGAGAACAAGGGGAAAAAATGGTTGCGTTATTTATCCCGTACTATCATGTAAACCTCACACCATCCATCCCTCTCTAGACTCCCTCCCTCAGTCTGTCAAACTCGCTTTACTTCTTCACAGTTACTCATGACTTGGTGGTTACTGCTTAGGCTAGCTATAGCGTACAAATTGAATGATAGACCTCGAGCTAGTCCAGGAGTGTCAAACATACACCCGTGGGTGTTTTGAGCAAAATACTTTTATGAGCTCAACCAAATCGAAACTGGGTAGAAATTATAAAGGACCTAGGTTTATAGTCTCTTCACTTTGTCCAGCTTTCTATCAATCAGTGAAACGAAAGCTAGAAAGTCAGGGAGCATCGAAAAATCCAAAAACTATGGATAGAGGACTGTATTTTGGTAATTTTGACAGTGAGGAAACATAACCAATTTTGTGTGCAGCCCACCGGACCTCGGTGAAGACTGAATCAGGCCCACGGGTCGAAACGAGTTTGGCATCCTTTGACATCCTGTTCTAGGCCCTGTTCCCTTGCAGCGTTAAACACTAGGGGGTTTTCTATGTACGGCACAGAAGCAATAATCAAAACGGCAAACATCAAAATATTTCATTTGAAACAAAGAGGGCATTTCTGGATTTCTGGAAAACCAAGGAATTTATTGAAAGTTTCCAGAATTTTGCAACCCGACTTCCACCGCACCAAAGTAATGGCGAGGCAAACACGGCTTTCATAAATGAGCCACTTTACCCAAACACTTTCAATCTCCTCCACTATCCACCCACCCCCTCCCTCCCGAGTTAACAGGTCCCCATCCCAACTCTGCAACAGTTCCCCTGACAACATCACCACCATAATGAAATCATTTCCCATTCTCCCCCACCACTCATTCCCCAGCCACTTGTTTTCTACAGGGTCAACAACCCACCTGCTCTCTCACCTCTCCTTCACCTGAAGTTGAGATGTTCCAAAATTGTTATAAGCCATTGATGACTATTTATTTAATATAGTACTGCTCAAAAATAGGCTCCTGGTCATAGCAAACTTCTCAATCCTTTTAACGTATTACAAATGTATAGGCATGAGCTGAAATACCTACCAAGTTCCTCCTTAATTTCCTCTCTCCCTCCCCCACACCACTTCCCCACCTCCTTTCTCTCTGCCTCCCTCCTTCTCTATTTGCCCCTCTCTGCCTCCCTCCGTCCCCTCGCGTCTCACCAAAGTTGAAAGCCGCCAGAGACAGTCCGGAGATGGCGTGGTATAGGTGAATGACAGTGGGTGGCTGGTGGAAGAAGAAGTGGCGGTACAGCAGGGCACAGGGGTACCCTGAAGGAACGACAGAAAGGAGGAGACCGTTAACATGTGAAATCAACACGAGTGAATCATTCTAGACAAGAGCCCTTAGTGATGACAGCAAAATGAAGAACTTGTAGTTCAGTGCTGCAACCTCAAGATAAAAAAACAGAGACGTTCATCAGTGCACACCCAGGGATGCAATTGGTCTGGGGCCCGCCGGGGCTGAGGTTCTGTACCTTAGGCAAAAATCATACCACCTACAACAAGATCTAATGAAAATCAAATCAGAAAAATGGTTTTGTACCCCGTGTCTCCCGCCCAATGTAGTCAACGCATACGAGACTCTCTGTGCACCCACTTTTCTGACTGCTCGCACAGCCTGCGCAACTACTATAAAATTGTTGCCCATACCCCCAAAAAATGTGGAACATGTAAAAAGAATACTTCTGCCGTGACGCACTTTGAAGATGCTGCAGTCCACATGTACTTTTCCTCAGCCAACAACATGAGCAGCCTAACACCAGAAAACCCCCATAGTAGAATAATTTACCTTTTCAATTGGCTTCTCACATTCTACGCGAGAAAATTATATTTATCTCGAGACACTTTCAAATTGTATGTACCACAGAGAGAGAAAAAAACATGGCTGGGCGTACGCATACAATGCACCGTCACAACCACACATTTGAAAGGGGTTAATGGCCACTGCTAAAAAAAAAAGGAAAAAAAGAGGGTCCCAGCTTTCCATTACTACTGTATTTATTATTTCTCAACTCCTACACATTTGTTAACTGTAAAATTTTCTGTAAAAGTGGAGTGGGCAGAATGGTTTAGGTGTGTTTAGCGCTCGCTGTTCACAAGAGGAGATAAGGGCATAGAGGAGATAAGGGCCAAATGTAACATGGGTCAGGTGTAACAGGTAGGCCTACACTTAAAAAAATATCCTGTTACTTTTACGGTAACTTACTGGCAGCCAGTTACTGTCAATTCTAAATAAACTGGTTTAACAATACTTTGCTGTAAAGTTTACTGTAATACCACTAAACAAAAGTAATATTTGGAATTTACAGTAACATAGTGTACAGTGTATACATTGTATTTTTGGGACAATCAAGTCATCAATATGATGCTAACTAGCAACAAGATCATGTTTAGAGTTTGCGATGTAGCTAATTCTTAACCCAATGGGGTAAATGTAGATGGGCAATCCCATTCTTCAGCCCATTTATTAGCCACCATGCTGCATCAGTTGGGCTACAGCCAGGTGATAGCCTAACGCTTTTAGCTAAATAGCGCACCTGCCAGATCATGATACTATGGACCAATATGTTTGGGCTGGAGGGGCAAATTATATTTTAGATTGTGTCAGCATCATTTTATTCCATTTATATGGTAGTGGAATGTCCTTATAAAAAAAGTCACCAGAACTGACCTTCTCAGTCATTCTACAAATATGTTAAAAGGTCCCACTGTCACCTTTGCCACCACTGCTAAAAAAAAAGTTTCTGGAAACACTGACCAATCGTTGATGTTTTCGTTTCCTGGACACTTCAAATTAAGTGAGAGATTCAGCTCAAAATGTTTATGCCTAAAGCAGAGTAACTTTTCATGTTTAAATATGAAAAGTCACACCACTGGAATGTCATTTTCTGAGCATTACACAGAAATCCCATGCTATTTGGTTGTGAATAAATTGGGTTAACAGCTGCCAATGTCAGCAGTTTATTAATTAAGTGCCTGTAGTTTTGTTGTCATGTGTGCTTTTGGTGCATATAGTTTAGGTTAGTACATTACAGAACCCCCCCAATTTAACCACTCTGCACACACCCCCACTCACAGTTTACTGGTGTGTGTGTGTGTGTGTAACTGACAAGGGTAGACATGGGCACCAGAATTAAAAGTAATCACATTTAAATGTACTTCCATAAAGTATAGAGGTGGGGAGGACTTGCACTCTGATACGTCAATGTTTCACAATGATGACTGTTAAAGGCAGTATTGTAGTTTATATAAATTCTAAACATTTACAAGATTGTCAACATGGGCCAAAGGTAAGATATCTACAATTATAGGCTACAGCAAGAATAAATCATATCAGGGTAGCAGAAGCTGAAAAGCAACGGCAATTGAATTAAGACAATGAACGTAACCGGTGTACTGTACTATTTGTTAGTCAATCCCAGCAAATGTGACTTCAGAAGAAAAACATGTTCATGTGTCAGAGCAAAGTTCAGAGATGACAAGACACCCAGCTAACGTGAACGTTACCTGGGATAAACCGACCATGTAAAGTAAACCCGTCCGTACTATGTCACAACCGCTTGTAGTAACCTCGTCTGCTATAATCGCTAGCTAGCTAACGTTCGCTAAAACATGAAATAATGTTTTTCTGACAGTCAGCAGAGAAGAATGTGTTCTGCGAAGTCTTGTGCCCGCTCAACCTTGCAGCCCGTCTGTCATGTCAGCTTGTCAAACACAAGGCTAGCTAAGTGCAGTTAGCTACTGTCATATTTCGGCTTGCCAGCGGGTCTACTCGCTAGCTAGCCAACGTTAGTCTGGATAGTCACTGCAGCTGAGCAAGATACATCATTAACGTTACCTGGTTTAGCGGAGTGTGTGTGTGTGTAGTTATACTGTTTTAAAGGTGTAACTCAATATTACATTGACACATGGTTATGTCAGAGCGTATACTGAAAGCTGTCAGAGATGACTAAATTGAACTCACCGACTAAAACGGACAGAATCAGTCGAACCGCAGGTTCTGGGGAACCTAAAGATTCCGACAATTTCTCCATCAAGGGAGCCGCCATCTTTCGTGTGGGCGGAAGTGGCTCTGGTGATTCCGTAGATGTGTACCTTTGTGAGCGTTCCACTCTCTCCTTTATCTGCCCTTGTCGATTCAGCGCTCCCCACCCCTTTCCCCTCCTCTTTCTTTAATGTTCATTCTTCCCCTTTGTCACCACATCGACCTTCAATCTCTTTTGCCCCCAAATTTCGCAACATCTGTTCAATCTACTGCAACCTCTCTCATTCAAGTAAAATAATATGCAGCCTACTGCTGTTGTGATATAGTGCATTTTGATCTTAAATTGTTAAGAAACTCATCAAAAACTGTTGTGGGCAAAAATACATTAGGTTGTATCGACACACCATCAATACAGTAGAAAATCTTTGCCTCCATCCACTGCCTAAAATCATATTGCATTCTGTTGTCAGTGCTGCTCCAACAATGGTGTAAAATCCCCCCCGTGTGGCCTGAGTGAGGAATTACATGTTTGCCGAGGCAAGTGCATGCACCACCAGTATCGTGTTCCCCCAACACTTACATTCATAGATGTTGCAATGTATGGTACTGACAGTGCATGACATGAGGTCAACGACATGACAGTTTTAACTTGATTTTGAAGCTGTACATTGAGGAATTTATAAGTGCTATTCTTCAAGAATTAGTGGGCATTATAATTATAGATTAACACCACAGTTGTGTCAGAAGTAGGATAGGGATGACCTGTAACGGCCATCGAAAGCACGGTCGGGCGTGCTTGGGCCCTGAAAGATGGCGAAGCACAAGGACTTGCTTCCCGTTCAGTTGAAGTACGTAACAAACCTGACCTTTCTAAAAAACGATTACCGCTCCCCAAACCGTAACCTTTGGAAACCTGTTCGTGCCTCAAAACCTCGCTCTGCCCCTAGAAAGACTACAATATTATTATTTTAATGATCAGAAATGGCTGTAAATATCACAAAATGGGCATAGAATTTGGGGAAGGTAAACTGATCAAGATTGATCATGTACAGGGTGACGCAGTTTAATAGTCTGAATCGGCTTCTTTACCTGTCTTCACTCCTCATCTTCTGCACTCTTCTGCACTGATGATCTGAAATGACAGGACAGGTGAAAGCAACATGGTGGGGTGCATATTGCCTACAGTGGGATTTATTCACATGTACAAAAAATGAAAAGGAGGATAGAGATGATCTACTTGTTTATTCAGCAGCAGTTTTCAGTTTTCCATGTCAATGTTTATTTTTGTACCGACACTATCAATTTTTCAGCATCAGTAAATTTACAAAAATAGGCCTATTGAATTGTTGTATCTATCATACAGTGACGACCTTAACCCAATAAAATCAACCTCGTCAAGGTGTTCTGATCTTTTGGCGTAACTAATAACTGAAGTGCTGGGTTGACATCACTGAGTGTTCAAATCTACATCAGGATTACTACCCCATGATAAATTTTTTTGTTGATTGAACCTTTATTGAACTAAGCAAGTCAGTTAAGRACAAATTATTATTTCCAATGACGGCCTATCCGGCCAAACCCTTTCCTGAACAATGCTGGGCCAATTCTGCGCTGCCTTATGGGACTCCTGATCACGCCCGGTTGTGATACAGCCCGGGATCGAAACCGGGTCTTTAGTGACGCCTTAGACCGCTGCACCATTCAGGTTTTCATAACATACAGTGAGTGAGTGATTTCCAATTATAAACCTGGTGGTTCGAGCCCTGAATGCTGATTGGCTGACAGACGTATGCCAGGTGTATGACAAAACATTTATATACACTACTCTGATTACGCTGGTAACCAGTTTCTAATAACAATAAGAAACCTCGGGGTTTGTTGTATATGCCCACTATACCACACCCTTCGGCCTTACTGCGTAAATCTACACTCTCCTTCAATATGTAAATAGAAGGGTCAAATGTATCATTTATTTTCAACAGAGATCGGGGGCTTCTTCAATTGAAGATGCCTACTAGACAAATACTAAAAGAGCAAATTTTCCATAACCGTTTGAAGGTCACAAGCGTAGTTGTAGGTTTTACGCTCAGTGTTTGTGCTAGAGTTAGCTCCAATCAGGCGTACAAAAAATATGTTTCAGAATTATTAAAGTATTAAAAGACAAACATGTTGTAATGTTACACAAGATGGCTTGTTTTGTTGTTTAAAAAAGCAATTTTAAAGACAGATTGCGTTAAAATGTTCGCGAAATGCATGCTGGGTATGCAAATTACAAGATTGAATGCTAGCCAATCAACGCGCTGAGTTCTCTCAGCTTTCTTGTGTGAGAATGGATTCGTTCGATTTAGCAGGCCCCGCTCGCCGTGTGTAGGAATGTCCATTTATTTGAGATAACCTGACATTTTCAGTGGATCCTCTGTTCTACATGTTTTCAATGTATTTTATCCCCATATACTTAGACATAAATATTATTTTCACTCTTAAAAACAAAGATAGCCTAATTTGAAGAACATAATTTTTTTTGTAAAATTGTAGCCTAGACTCTTTATTCTACTGAAATAAAAGGCTACCATTGTACATAAATAACGCTTTTCTGGGCGTGTCTCTGTAAACCAATAGAATGGACTGAGAGGTGGGGTTACGTGGCCCATGATAATAAATACAGTGAGTTGTTCCCTAGTAGTTGCTCTTCTCCCCGAAGTAGGTCCACTCTATAAGTATCCAGCGACGTCTTAAGGCCGAAAAACGACCCCAAACTGCAAATATGTCCAGAAAATTCTTCGTCGGTGGTAACTGGAAGATGAATGGCGACAAGGCAAGCCTTGGCGAACTCATCAAAACGCTGAACTCTGCGAAGCTCGACCCCAACACCGGTGCGTGGTTATGTGGTTTCTCTGATTTAATGTCTGACTCGTGTAGTAGACTGAGAGTTGATCTTTGAAATTGTGTAACTTGTCGCATTGGGTTGCCTGGTGTAGCCTATCCAGTTGAAATGATAATCGCACGGCACACTTATATTGTGAAACAACAAAGAATAAGGAAGGTCATTTTTCTGGTATCAGTGTACTAATCAATGGGTGGCAAACCCAGCTCTACTCCGGTAGGTCCCTCTTTCATTGCCACTTTCACAAGGGTTTTAAATTATGGGATACCCTGACCCCAATTTTGACGTAAATATGGTGCGATGGCGACAATTTGTCGAACAGAAATCACCAATGCAGAATACATAGGCCTATGCCTATTTTGGTACTGAAGCCCACTATACTCATTTGCAACCAGAGAAAGCAATTGTCAGGGGATTTCAACAAGTATTTTAAACTGAACTAGGATAGAAGAACATGACTTGCTAAGTGGATTTTATGTCAGTGGGCGTACGTTCCGAACAGCACGTAGCCACTGTCTGGCGCAAGCGAGGGGCGAAATGTCTGTTCTTTGATGTATTATAATGATCCATCTGATCGCGATCCCTGTTCATATCATACCAGGAGGACCAAATGTGGTTATCACAATACTTTAATTTAGAAATGCATTCTACCGTTAGACACGAACTAATATATGCCCAACATACTAATTCTATTAATCTCTAAAATAATTGAGTTATCCGCCATGGAGATGTTGGTGTTTCCGCCATTCTCTATCGTGCAATTCCAAATTGCCACAGACGCGTAAATGCAATATGCCCTGTTTGCATGTGAACACAGGCTAAAGGTACTTAGTCACATTTTGTCCTTTTTTTGTAGGATACGCTCATGGGTGTTATTGCACACTCCGTGGAGCAGCAAATATAAGGACACGTTCTGTCCGTGTAGTAGCCTACATTTCAGTGTACACCCTCGGACTTTACCCCACAGAAAGAGCCACCCCATACAAGTCGTCTACACAGTACACACTGACTGACGCATGAAACAGGACGCTGCATGTGCCAGCAGATGACAAACTCGTGTAGGCTTTTCCCATGTGTCTCTTTCTAGAAATGTGAAGTCAATATTCAGTCACTTCTTCCCTGGGCCGTTTAATGAACGTGCAGAGTATTTGATTTTTCTTCTTCTGTGGTTGACCTTTGAACTTCAGGTCCTGTTCGACCCCAGCAGAATGTGACCATGTGAGTGACTTTTGTGAGTTGAGTTCTAGTGACCTTTTGGAGGTTGAACTAGGACCTTTTTGCAGCTGGGGACTGACTCTTGACAGGGATAAATGACCTTTACAGAGGGAATAGTGACTGGAGGTTTAATATAGACTCACTTAACCCCAAGATACAGTTACATTGCTAATGTCAGTGTATGCTTACTGTACTCCACAACACTAGGGATAACCCACTTGTACAGTCTGTACTAATGCTGCAGACTCAGGTATTGGACTGTATAACCAACACTGTGGACCAAATAGGCCTAATAATTTTGATCGGTAGGCTTTGTTGCTATATACACTGAAGTGAATAGTGGAGTGGGGCACTGCATGGAGTTGTCACCACTCTCAAAGGAAAGCCTTTTTCACTGATACTAGATATCACTGTGTACCATCCTCAAGTTTTCCTGACAATATTACTGTAACATGGGCATCCATGCATCCATCAAGGGGCAAATCCTTACTTCCACTTAGAATTTTCACTTCGTCTCACATTGACATCAATGCATGACTGAGTGAAAATGAACAGAAGTGGAATTTAGGATTCACCTCTAAGAATACAAACTGGTCCAGTGTAAGTATTTAAACCCTGAGAATAGTGTCAGTGCATGACCGTGTTGGTTCTCTCTCTGTGCTTGCAGAGGTGGTCTGCGGCGCCCCATCAATCTACCTTGAGTTCGCCAGGTCCAAGCTGGACCCTAAGATCGGAGTGGCCGCTCAGAACTGCTACAAGGTCAAGGGGGGTGCCTTCACCGGGGAGATCAGGTAATGGACATGCCCTGTAACTGCGCATGCTAGTCTCTTCAGGACTCTAGTGCTTTACTGAACCAAACATTGTAGGCTTACAGATTAACTATCTCCTTTCTCACTTCTCTTTCTTTTCCCCTTCTCTTTCTCTCCTCAGCCCTGCGATGATCAAGGACGTTGGCGTGCACTGGGTGATCCTGGGCCACTCTGAGAGGCGCTGGGTCTTTGGAGAGACTGATGAGGTAAATGGCTTATTTGATGGAGTGCTCTTGTTTATGAATGTGTGGTCTTGGGAGGAGTCGTCTGCCACCTCCAAAGACTATCGCAAAAACAGGGCCGGTGACAGTATTGGATTATGTCTCTTTCAACAGTGAATTTACTTTTTAAAGTGACAGAATTTGAGGAGCAGTGACAAATCATTTAATCTCCTTTTGCATTTTTTTTATTTTTATAAACACTCAAGGTGTTGATCAAGTAGAGGAAATGTGAAAAATATTACAACAACCTGTCTGATTGGATAACTGTGTCCTGACAGCTTATTGGTCAGAAGTGTGCCCACGCCCTGGAGAATGGCCTGGGTGTCATTGCCTGCATTGGTGAGAAGCTGGACGAGAGGGAGGCTGGCATCACAGAGAAGGTCATCAACGCACAGACCAAGCACTTCGCAGGTACTGTAACCCTCACTGAAATCACTGATTCATCATCAGTGTTACACAGGACCACAGATTCTGCTCAGGCGTACACATATTATCAGAGTGCTGCTCTAGGATCAGTTTGCATTTTATATCTTTGAAAATGGGACCTGAACTTTACAATGCACGGAGAAGAGTTAAACATGTCAAGAACCATGTCAATAATATATATATATATATCAATCGTATAAACTGCGAAGGCCTCTTTGTATCTGGAAAGCAAGCAATGAATTACTGTATATACACAGTGTATTACATTATAGCAACTCTAACATTGTTGAATGTAGTAATACTACTGCTGCGTGAATACATCCTATTGGCGAAGGGATAGTGTGACCGCCACAGACGTGATTGGGACTTTCAGTGTAATGAATTAGTTTTCCTTTTCGTTAACAACTTGGTTATATCTAGCGTGTCCATGATGGCACTTTGTCCATTTTGAGTTCTCCATTTTTATTAATTTGAATGCATTCTGTTTGCAGACAACATTAAGGACTGGTCCAAGGTTGTTCTGGCCTATGAGCCCGTGTGGGCCATCGGCACCGGCAAGACCGCATCCCCCGCCCAGGTAAGTGTTTCTTCTAGTGTCATCCATTACTATTGTATGACCTCAATGGAAAGAACCTGGGACAGAGGGGAACATGTGACTAAAAGCCTGAATCTCTTTATACTGTATATATTCAGTCTAGACTAGAGCAGAATGTGTTGTCCATTTGAGATTCATCACTAAATTGAAGGCTAAAGTCAGAACTTACTGGATTTTGGAACCCATATTCATGGTTTT
Organism: Salvelinus sp. IW2-2015; assembly: GCF_002910315.2. NCBI lineage: Eukaryota > Metazoa > Chordata > Actinopteri > Salmoniformes > Salmonidae > Salvelinus > Salvelinus sp. IW2-2015. Next base: position 16,801,445 of record NC_036874.1, on the reverse strand, counting down.
ATTTGAATCTCCTTTTTTTCTTATCTTTTCTCATCTTTCTCTCTCAGGCCCAGGACGTTCATGACAAACTGAGGCAGTGGGTCAAGGCCAATGTGTCTGAGGCAGTAGCCAACTCTGTCAGGATAATCTATGGAGGTGAGACCACTCATCTGCTTCACGTTTAAACACACTAAAGCTGTTAATGCCACGACCACCAAAGTGGGGATTAATAGGTTTTGTCATTGCATTGCTAAGCTAATTCAAGTCGGGGACATGCAGTGGTAGGAGCGTACAGTGGACTCTCTTTTATCCCCCACCACTCTGTCCCCCTCTCTCATAAATCCATTCCTCACTCCTATCCGTCTGTTCTCTTYTCAGGTTCCGTGACAGGTGGCACCTGCAAGGAGCTGGGAGGCATGAAGGATGTGGACGGTTTCCTGGTTGGCGGCGCTGCACTCAAGCCAGAGTTCGTTAACATTATCAACGCCAAGCAATAAAAACCCTGACGTGGTCAGACCATGTCCATATTTTAGGCCAACTCCATTCAGATGAAACACGAACCATCATCCTCAACTCGGCACTTAGAACCCCATTCCCTTCCCCTTTTTTTTATTCAAGTATTTGTGTGACAATGTCTTTACCTCTGTTTCCTTTTTTTGGTTTAATGTTTCAAAGAAAAGGGACAGATTGACACTCACACTATACAGCAGTGAAGGGTGTTAGTTCTACTGAGATGGTGTCTTTTGTACTGGCCTACACTACTGTTTAAATGGACTGCGCTTGACAAGACCATCCTGGATGGAACAACAACCCATGCCTTTTACTTGGAAGTTTACGAGCTTTTATGTATACAGTGTCAACTAGCAACGTCAATCAGATTCACTTGTCTTTGTACTATAGCTGACTCTTTGTGTAATTATGTTCCGTGGCTTATCCCTTCCCATAGAACACATGATCCTCTCCGGTCAAGAGGGAGGCGTCCATGTTTGGTCATGGCCGACTTGGGGGGGACCTAGTAAATGTTGTAATAAAAGGTTTAGACTATTTGTGTCTTGTTTTTATTTTATGTCTGTGGAGATACCGCATGATCTTGACTCTACTACGAGGCTGCGTTCCTACTCATGTGTAACGCCAGTCAGACTACAGTATCTGGTGGTGGTACTTTGGTAACATGATGCCAAATTCCTGAGCGTTCATGTAGATAATGGTGCAATTCACATGGACACCAAATCACCAATATCCTCAAATAAAATGTACTTCTCTTCTGCAGCATTCTAAAAGTGAGCTGTTTATAAAAGGTCAAACACTATCCTATTTTCTCTTGTGGCTTCTTCTCTCCTTACCTTGAACTCTGAGGCTGTCAAATTATGTAATATGCCAGGGAGCTCTGTATACTGTAGCTAAGAAAGTAATACTAAGTGTATGTAGTGTTAGTAGCCCATGTGCCTCACCTGACTAATTTGGTCCCTTCCCCCTCCTTTAGCCTACTGTTCTGACTTGTTGGTGCACATGTAGCCTACAGCCTGTTTTGGAGAAATGTCAATGAATATTGTAAGCGCTATCAATGCCCCCTTTTAAACAATTTTGGGGGAGTTTGCCCCACCAAGATTTGCATGCTAAAATCGTCACTGCCAAGAAGACTCGAGGCTGTAATCGCTTCCAAAGGTGCTTCAATAAAGTACTGCGTAAAGGGTCTGAATACTTACATTTTTTTTGTTGCCTAAGCCTGTTTTAGAGCAATGTCATTGAATATTGTAAGAGCTTTCATTGTTTCATGCCCCCCTTTTAATCCTACGGTTCTGACTTGGCGTACAGGGAGAATACTGTAAGAACGGCCCATGTTATGAATTCTGTTGCTGTACATTTCAAAAGTGCTGAACAAATAGTTATATTGACTGCGTCAGTCCTAGCTCGCTCATTCATGTCTTAATCTAAATTGCGGATTGCCTCTTATCCGCTCGTCCCCTTATGCCAAAGTTACATCTCAAACCACATTTGTTAATAAATAAAAAAAAATCGTAAATAAGGCTGAATGAACTGTTCCGCAGTGGAAGGTGTTGGGACAGCTTTGTGGGCACCGTTTGTCACCGTTATAGTCCAATTAGTGTTGTGTAGTGGCTTTTCTGGCATGCATCTACATTTTTTTTGAGTTTGCCCCACCAAGATTTGCATGCTAAAATCGCTACTGATTATAATCAATGTGGGATGGCGGATGACCACAGCCGCTAATCTAAGAGATGTAATTATGAAGCTCTCTTCTCCTGAGTGGAGAGCAACATTTTTTTTTTAAATAAATGCTAGCACAAACTTTGCGATGGAAAAGATATGCTGTACCCAGGGGCGAAAATCTGATATCAACCTTGGAGGGGACAATTACATTACATTTTCTCAAGAGCAATTCCTGAGGGGGACACCAAAAGTAGTGCTGTAACACATAGCCTACGTTGTAATATGTTAAATGTATATTGAGGAACCATAATTCCTACAACTGAATAATTGATAGGTACAGTAGTTAACTGAAGGGTTTAACCAACTTGTTCAAATGTTTAAATCATTATAATACTACTATTAATAATAGTTATAGCATTGCTCCTTACCAGTCCAGTATGTATCGCAGAGTAGTTCGTACTTACAACTAGCAATATCAAGAAAGGCCAGTAGTAGCAATGGTACTGTACACTGTATGGGTGTAGTTTTCATAAATACAATGAACATGGTGTGATCTCATCTAAAATAATCTCCATTGAGAACCATCACAAAGTTAGTCTCCGTATTGAATTGACATTTTTATTTGACTTTTTCTGATACATTTATATAGTCATTAAATGGCCACTGGCCTGAGTCTTACAAATATCTTTACAAGACAAAAAAGCTTAAAATAAGTACAGTTCTAAAAGCAAAATAACTACTTCAATGAAAAACCCAAATAAATAAACAAAAATATCCTTCAGTCAGTGTGTCTCAACTCTTCAAACAGCAGCTATGGACACAGTATGTCGCACAAAGTATGCAAATTTAAATAAAATAACATGAAATAAATAATTTGTAAGTGTACTGTCGTGTACTGTCATGTACTAAAAACTACTCTCCTCTAGGCTGCTTAGTACCCGCTCATACTGCCCTACCACAGCTCTAATAGCAGTATCCGCACAGTCCACCTTGTTGGACATAGGGGTTTCCGGGTGGGCCAGATGTGTTTCTTTGGACGTGGCAATTGATTCAAACATGCTCTTAAACTTTCCTGACTGGCCATAGAGGACACCTAACTGATGGACCCAAGAGAAAGGGAATCCCGGATCAGTGGGGAGCTGAGCAGCCGACCTGTGTAATCAGATTTACACAGTGTGCTCCACAATGGACATAGAGGGCTTAATGGCTGCTGCCTTCTCACAATTGCCTGGCACCTGTGTATTTTCCTGCCATGTTTGAGGCACCATCGTAACTCTGCCACGACAGCCAGACACTGGGCAAATTGAGCCTCAACAACACTTCAGTTGCCACTTTCGCAATGCCCCGCCTGTTTGTCTCCGACACCCGTTATAGCCCAATAAACTCCTCGTGAGGGACAAAGGTCATGGTCACATACATGAAAAAGACACTCTACCTGTTTCAGCACCAGAGACATCTTGATACCATCAACAATTAATAAAAAATTGTACAAATCGGAAGAGACCTAATCTCAGCTGCAATGCCTCGAATGATTGTATTGGCATGATGTTCAGAATTTCATTCTGTGCTTTTGGGGCCTCTTGAAACGTCAAACCTCTGTTGGCAAGAGTTTGCGGTTCAAAAATTGTGGGTGTGGCTGATATGGTTTTGTGCCATCACTGAGGTAACTGGACAATGCTGTGCCACTGTCCCTATACTGGTGCTGCTGGCAACAAGGGTGACACCTGGTCCTGCCGTGGCTGTGACATTGTTCTCTGAAGTCTCTCTCCCTGGCTCTTTCCCTTTCACCACCCTCACAGACTCAGTCTGTCTCCTAGAAAGAAATAAGGTGTTTGCCGTACTCCTAACTACCGGTACCCCAAAACTACACAATTAATCACAACAGGCAATACCATTGCCATAACAAATCTTAGTTTAGTCATCAGTTTAAGTTGAGAGCGGGGTATCCATGGCATTTTCCAATTATGTCCCTATTTTACAAGATAAAAAAAATTGAGAACCTTTCATAATGTTGCCAAACAAAGACTCAAACAAACTTACCTGAGACTCCCTGTCTCTGCCAGTCTGTCCCTGCCTATCTGTCCCCAGCTCTGCTGTCTGTGTGCCATCTGTTGCCTGCTCTGCCTAATGACATCATTGTGAAACATTCCATTAGCATTTCACTTCTTTCTTATGAACATTTTATCAACTCGTCTTTGAGATATTAGGCTACTAGAGTTCTTACTTTGCGTTTTGGTGTACTGAAAAATACTCTGATGTCCGTCTTTTTACTTTTTTCTGCCATTTTTCTACCTGGCTGGCTGGCCGGTCTAGCTGCACACACAACACATTTACACAACATATGCTACAACCTTTTCTAATTTTAATATAGTTTGTTTCATATTGTCTGGCTTCCAACAATAGCTGAATTTGTAAAGCTAGCGAGCCACCAACTCCGTTTCTGTGGTGTTTGCTATAATCTTAAAAAAAAAAAGGTGAAATAAATAAATGTAAAAAAGTTCACTAGCGACAATTTAGCTTTTGCAACGAGACCATTAAATATTATTTAAGACAATGGTATAAGAGAGTGTAGTTCTGTTCAGTTTGGACTTCAGTTATAGCTAACCTTATCACAGGGACTTTGAAGCACTAAAGCTGCATGCTGATCTTGGAATAAATTGACGATAGCAAAGATTCCATCTTTGACGACGCCACATTAATGGAATAGGTACTAGCTAGCTTGCTAGTTTAATGTTTGCTTTAGTTTGCGCGCTAGCTCTGCAAATTCAGCTAGTGTGTGAACCCTGCCAACATAAAAATGTAAACATTGCTATGGCGCGATTGACTGGATTAACCTCACGTCAGTTACGTACATGTGCCTTTCGGACAGTAGATACGAACCCTCTATTACCTTGCCAGCTAAAGAACTGGCAGTGGATCAAACCATTGTGAGGCAAAGGGCGGGTGGTCGCAATCTTTTGAAACTTAAAAAGGCGCTATTAAGTGTCTATAATCAGCACAACTGCTTTCATTGCGTATTATTAATATATTGAAATTACATAGTTATGTTTACAGTGATAGATTGGGGGGGACAAATCATATTTTTCCCAGGATGGGGGGGTCGTGTCCCCCCCGTCCCCCCTGGGATTTCCGCCTATGGCTGTACCCTGGGAACAGGTTTTAAAGACGGCTGTTACATCTTCACAAGCCAATCGCTACTGATTATTAAGCTTTAAACCTACTAAATGTTCTCTCCACCAACAAGAGGGGTGTTTGAGTCATGAACAGTGCTTGCGCAGGATGTTCCCCAATGCTGGATGGGTGACCTGAGTGAACTTTTGGGAACCCCTGCTATATCGCACAGTAATAGGTTACTGTAGCCTACCCATACTGTCAAATATTTTACATAAGCTACTGGTCTATTTACTGTGTTGGCAGAATGTTTTAATCGTTTGCAGTAATGTTGTATCCGGCAAAGGACTGTCAGTTTCTGAAAGAGAAAATAATGGCAAATGGTTGTGCACCTGTCAGTGAACGTTTAAATTCAACATTGCATTGGCTTTCCCCCCAATCTAAATATGGACTGCCTGCAAATTCTTAAACATTGTCCAGGGCAAACTACAAAAAAAATGCAATTACTATACATACAGTAGCATACATATAGGCCTACTTCAATGTAAAATATCAACTGTTCACCTTTTAAATTCGACTGTATATTGTGCCATTGGCTTCCCTGAAAACTGGTACTGCCAGGAGGAGCATTAGGAGTCTGTCAGAGGTCATCACACTGGATGGGGGATGGTGATAGAGGCTTTGATGGTCCACACAATGAAGAAGCAGATGTCCTTTCCAGTGATGTGGAGCTGACCTTGGATCTTGTGCCAGTAAGACCCTCCCTCACTCCCTCTTCAATTGTAAGGTCCCATGCACCATAGGGACACTTGACCTCCACCACTACTGTGGTGCCCACCAGACCCTCCGTTGAGGCACCCAGGATCCCAGACCCCGTGACCTAAAGCCCGGACTCCTGCATATCCATCCCTGTAGCCATTTGAATGCCTCGATGCCCTCCTCTTCGTTATCTGTAGCCCACTTTACAGACAACATCCCATCCAATGACTGATCTGAGGACCCTTTTTTTTTTAGCAGCAACAGAGTAAAGCGCTTGGCCCTAACCACTGCTCCATCATTTCTGGCCGTCAACCTCCCTCTCCTCATGGTGTGCCAGTTGGGGTTGGTGCGCTGTCCAACTGTTGCCTGCCGTATAGCCTCCTGCTCCTCTGCTGACAGCGCCATGCCAGCCAGGATGCCTGCATGCCCCAGGTGCGCTTATTTTTTAAACTTCTTCGGGATGTCCCTTCCACGGGACGGTTGAGCTAACGCAGGCTAATGCGATTAGCATGAGGTTGTAAGTAACAAGAACATTTCCCAGGACATAGACATATCTGATATTGGCAGAAAGCTTCAATTCTTGTTAATCTAACGGCACTGTCCAATTTACAGTAGCCATTACAGTGAATGAATACCATTCTATTGTTTGGGGAGAGTGCACAATTTTGAACATGAAAAGTTATTAATAAACAAATTAGGCACATTTGGGCAGTTTTGATACAACAGTTTAAACAGAAATGCAATGATTCATTGGATCAGTCTAAAACTTTGCACATACACTGCTGCCACCTAGTGGACAAAATCTAAATTGCACCTGGGCTGGAATGATACATTATGGCCTTTCTCTTGCATTTCAAAGATGATGGTAAAAAAAAATACAAAAGAATGGTTGCTTTTTTCATTGTATTATCTTTTACCAGATCTAATGTGTTATATTCTCCTACATTCCTTTCACATTTCCACAAACTGTGAAAAAGTGTTTCCTTTCAAATGGTACCAAGAATATGCATATCCTTGCATCATGGCCTGAGCTACAGGCAGTTAGATTTGGGTATGTCATTTTAGCTGAAATTTACAAAAAAAAAGGGGGGGATCCTTAACAGGTCCGGTACAGACAGGGTGACAGGGAGGGTAGCTGATGTTCTGGCTCAGGTTCAAGGAGACATGCCGTCCCTCTGATCCTGCCCCGGTGAAGGTTCCTTGGCCACTGAAGATCCTCGTCTGTGGGCTCTCGGGACAGAGGGATGTAGTCTTCAACAGGGTACAGGTCCTCCACTGACTGCACCTGGCTTCCTCAACTCGCATTCCACATCTGTACGCCCGATATTGTGAACCACCAAAATAGGCTGTATGACTAGGGCTGTTGCGGTGACCATATTACCGCCACACCGGCAGTCACGAGTCATGAAGCAGTCAAATTCCACGTGACTGTTTAGTCAGGGTAATTAGGATTCTCCAAGCTCTGATGTTGCTGATGGTCATTAGTAGCCTACCAAACATGCTAACTGCCTGGTACTCAGCACTGTCCTTGTAATCACTCTGACATCAATGCAAATGTATCGAAAATCTAATCAAACACTTCATGAGAGCCCATAAGCTCATGTCTCGCAACATTTCTATAGGCTATGCAATTGTGCGAGAAAACAGAGTGATGGCCTCTATTAAAAAGAAGAGGTTCCCATCAGCGTTATATAGGCTAGGACTACTATATTCATTTATCAACTTTCCTAATATTAAGCACATTGCTTATTTTACAACAGGAGTATAGCCTACCTGGCTGGCATGGAAATTAACCATGAGAAAAGCATCCTCCATTCGCTATTTAAGTGCATAGATAGGTATTTTTTCCCGCTGCCCCTGTTTTGAGACAGGTGCATGATAATGGTCCATTCTAACTCAAAACAAATTTCACACATTCGTCAGCCAACATAATGAGTAGGCCTAACGAACAGCAGAAGCACTAGCCTATGTCAATCTACAATCCACCATAGTACAAAAGTTGACCTATTCTATTCTGTGCGATAAATAAATATTCCAAACACAGTCTGGGATGCGATAGATCCCAAATGAATACAACCGCTAGCATCAAAAAAACGTTTTTACGCAATGTGGCTGACGCAACAGACCAGAACGTTTAGCTTTAAATGTTGATAAACTATTACACGGAACCCAAACCGGCTGCGCGMGTGCACCATCATGCGCCATCGTGCATAAATGTATTTTGTCCCCCCACACCAAACGTGATCACGACACGCAGGTTAAAATATCAAAACAAACTCTGAAACAATTATATTAATTTGAGGACAGGTCGAAAAGCATTAAACATTTATGGCAATTTAGCTAGCTAGCTTGCTGTTGCTAGCTAATTTGTCCTGGGATATAAACATTGAGTTGTTATTTTACCTGAAATGCACAAGGTCCTCTACTCCACCAATTAATCCACACATAAAACGGTCAACCGAATAGTTTATAGTCATCTCTCCTCCTTCCAGGCTTTTTCTTCTCTTGACTTTATATTGTGATTGGCAACTTTCATAAATTACGTGCATTACCGCCACCGACCTATTTCATCTTTCAGTCACCCACGTGGGTATAACCAATGAGGAGATGGCACGTAGGTACCTGCTTCTATAAACCAATGAGGAGATGAGAGAGGTAGGACTTGCAGCGCGATCTGCGTCAGAAATAGAACTGACTTCTATTTTAGCCCTTGGCAACGCAGACGCTCGTTGGTGCGCGTGAGCAGTGTGGGTGCAATAATTGAATAATATAGATTTCTAAATGTATTTTGCAATGCTCGCACACTCGACGTGAGCGGTGTAGTCAACCTGTTAGGCTATTTCTTCACATTATCAACGCAGCAATGCGCACATGGCAGTAGGCTATACATGTTCCATTTGCGGGAAAACACCATTATCAAAAGTGACCACAAATGCGATTATGCATGTAATGCTTTTATTGTAAAAGGTGCATTTTTATGGTAAAAATTATCTTCCCCAAACTTGAAATTCACGCATTGTGTATGTATGTCAGTTAGACTCTAAACCCCTTGTAAAGCGGATTAATGTGCTTCATTTTAAGAAGTTATTTGTCCACTTTAGTTGTGATACAAACTTTATTAAAACATATAGGCCTTTGGGCTAGGCTACATGAGGTGTGCGACTATGATTCGAAAAAGTCACAAAGAAAAGGCTAATTTTATTGCCTTATGCTGGGCATCATTCACAAATGATAGGCTAATATTGTCACCCATCAGACTGTCTTTACATATACTAAATAATATATGTGTGAAATTTGTTTTGATTCAGAATGAACCATTATCATGCACCTGTCTCGAAACAGAGGCAGCGGAAAAAATACATGTCATCAATGCGCTTGAATAGCGAATGGAGGACGCTTTTCTCGTGGTTCATTTTCATGCCTGCCAGGTAGGTTATAATCCTGTTGTAAAGATAAGCAATGTGCTTAATATTAGGAAAGTTGAGGAATAAATATAGTAAGCCTAGCCTATAGAAAACTGATGGGATCGTATTATTTGTACTAAGTTTCCCCTCACTATAGCTGCACTTCTCCACATGGGCAGACTTATAGTCGTCTTCTCCCCTTTTAATGCTCCCACTCATCCTTGAAAAATAACATAAGGTCTGAAATAGACACCGAAGTCGACATACTGTACAAACAGTTATCTAGGCTATTTTTTGATCTACCGCTCTGCTAACTAGCTAGCTAAAGTGTAGTCAGTGGCTAGATAAGACAGAGAATGGGGACGTAAGAAGTTCATGGATTGGACACAGGTCTCTGATCGCATTGGTGAACGGTAGCTGATAGTGTCAGCTTGAGATGATATTCAGGAGCTTCCAGCAGGAATTTGTAGTCTTGCTGAGGTCTTCTCTATTGCTAATTACATTTAMATTTTTTGGTAAATTGAGGCAAATATATTGATAAAACTCACCTTATCCGAGAGAGAATTACACTGTTAAGCCTACACGAAACACAGACCTTATATGAAGTAGTTCTAAAATCCCAGATGCAAAAATGAATGGTGAAAAAACAATTGAAACCATTACCGGATTAATGGCTAGGTTTTATGGGTATTATGATGTGTCCACAGTGCTGGACAATCGGCCATATACCACATCCCCTCAGGCCTTATTGGTATATTAAACCATGGCATTGTTGAATAATAGTTTCTGATTGGCTTGAAGGTCATTCTAGTGTGCATTATTTAAGTGATAATGCCCAAAAAGCCAGTGTTTGGAGGATATGTTGGCATGGGTGTTGTTAGGCCCGAGACGAAGTCGAAGGCTGGCAAACTGTGCCAATATATCCTCCAAACACCGGCTTCGAGAGCATTATCACTTTTAAACAATGGGTTACCAACATATTCAAATAATGATTTACATATTTTAATTAAAAACGTTATTTTGATCAATTTATTCATACTATTTCCTCCTTCCACAAGATATAGTCCCGACACAAATCTAGGGTTGCTACCCAAACCGGCTGGTCGTTCGTTCTATCGGTTTGGTTGCCAGAGACGTGACCCAGTCGTTCAGTCTTTTTCATCTGTATCTATGGACGCGACCCAGTCTGTCACACCCTGATCTGTTTCACCTGTGTTTGTGATTGTCTCCACCCCCCTCCAGGTGTTGCCCATCTTCCCCATTATCYYCTGTGTATTTATACGTGTGTTCTGTTTGTCTGTTGCCTGTTCGTCTTGTTTGTCAACCAACRTTTTTGTTCTCAGCTCCTGCTTTCCCAGTCTCTCTTTTTCTCGCCCTTCTGGTTTTGACCCTTGCCTGTCCTGACTCTGAGCCCGCCTGCCTGCCCCTGAGCCTGCTGACCTGTACCTTTGCCCCTCTGGATTATTGACCTCTGTCTACCCTGACCATGCCTGCCATCCGGTACTGTTGCCCAACCTCTGGTTTACTGACCCCTGCCTGCCTTGACCTGTCCATTGCCTGCCCGTTGGATCATTAAACCATTGTTAATTCGACGTGTCTGCATCTGGGTCTTACCTTCATACCTGATACAGTCGTTCGTTCTAAATGTTCCATTGCCATACTGGCTGGCAACATTCTTATCCCTTGCTTGCTAGCTATCCAACTACGGCTAACTTACAGTCACATCAAAAAGTGCAGCCAGAATAGCAGCATAGTAGCTGCATTTGTGTTTGTTTAAGTTGTTTTCTAGTGACATTTATTTGGGTACATCCATAACGATTTTGCCTGGCATAGAAAACGTGTTCTCTCATCAGAACACTGTTGTTCAGAGGAGCTAGCCAACAACAAAACTCACACAATCACTTCAAACTGAAGCTGGAAAGACCGCAAACTAAATCAAATCAAATTGTATTTGTCACATGCGCTGAATACAACAGGTGTAGACCTTACTGTGAAATGCTTACTTTCAAGCCCTTAACCAACAATGCAGTTTTGGGAAAATAGAGTTAAGAAAATATTTACTAAATAAAGTAAAGTAAAAAGTAACACAAAATAACAATAATGAGGCTATATACAGGGGGTATCGGTTAGTCGAGGTAATTAAGGTCATTTGTACATCAGGGGGACAATGAAAATAGTCCGGGTGGCCATTTGATTAAATGTACAGCAGTCTTAAGACTTGGGGGTAGAAGCTGTTAAGRATCCTTTTGGACCTAGACTTGGTGCTCCGGTACTGCTTGCCGTAGCAGAAATATCACTTGGGTGACTGGAGTCTTTGACAATATTTTGGGCCTTCCTCTAACACTGCCTAGTATAGAGGTCCTGGATGGCAGGAAGCTTGGCCCCAGTGWTGTACTGGGCTGTACGCACTACCCTCTGTAGCACCTTATGGTCGGATGCCGAGCAGTTGCCATAGCAGGCGGTGATGCAACTGTTCAGGATGCTCTCGGATAGCGCAGCTGTAGAACTTTTTGAGAATCTGGGGAGCCATTCCAAATCTTTTCAGTCTCATTAGGGGAAACTAGCTGCGYTTCGTTTCCTGCCTGTCTGTCTCATCCCGACTCACAACATGTTCATTACTATGGGACAGCTGGAGATCGAATTTGAACATTGAAACAATGTTGCAAATGTTGGAGAGACAGACAGCAAGGTTTATACAAATCTCCACTGTTGAAAACTAAATGTTAGACTAAAAGAGATAGTCTAGATGCTTTTTATAGTGGAGATCAAGTTTATAAATTGCCTGGCTGGGCTGATGAGACAGTGGATTGCTCAGATGGAACAGAGTAAATAGGCATTTTAACGTCATAGATTGCCCCAGTGGTAATTTGCGGAATAGACACTGGCTGAATGCGCTTTTAACCAATCAACATTCAGGATTAGACCCACCCGTTGTCTAATTAAGCAATAATGCACGAGGAGATGTGGTATATGGCCAATATACCACGGCTAAGGGCTGTTCTCATGCACAACGCAGACCTGCCAATCCTGTCCAATTTTTCAGAGTACCAGATGGGGGCAAATTGGAGATTCAACTCGCAAATCTAGTGCATAGGCATTTTAGAAGCATTGCCTCTATAGCTAATACCGGACACTCATTCATTCTTCATCGCACGGTCTTCTAAACTCCAGACTCCATTTAATACCAAGATGTTTATATTTATTTTTGATTATACTTTTGTAATGTTTTTTTCTGACTAGATCATAATTACCAGTTACAGTTTTTCAGGTTGCGTGATCCTCGTAATGTTACGTGGAAAATACAACTAATGGCACGCAGAATTAAATGTATATCACACTCGCACAAATGCGACCAGTTATTTTTCGTATTTGCATTTAATTTCTTTCACTAGCAAATGCGAGTGAACTGCTGGCATTTTAGAGACCACTAAATGACAATCTTATGTTCGCTAACGTTAGCTTGAAACAATTAGTGTTTACCTTTCCACAACACACGGAGTCGAAAATGGATTTGTCCATTTGTTTGCGTACACCTGACAGTCGACAAACTCAGCATCACAACAGGAGGGGCAGACACGGGGTAGCTACGTCGAATAATGATGTATTAATCTCCATGTCCGTTGACACAAACTCCGCACATGTCTGTGTATTGCAGCTCGAGAATTGGGATGTTAGATTTACTCAGTGGATTTATTTTTCATAAAAATGTACAACAACAAAAAAAATCAGACCCTATTCATTTCTGCGTACTTTTAACTCGGTTCTCGTTCAAGCGTTTATGGATAGATAATTGCGTAGTCGGTACGCAAAATGCGTGCATTTCTGCATGTTGGCAGGCGACGCAACGTGGAGTGCCTGGACACAGCCCTTAGCCGTGGTATATTGGCCATATATCACAAACCCCCGAAGTGCGTTATTGCTATTATAAACTGGTTACCAACGTAATTAGAGCAGTAAAAATAAATGTTTTGTCATACCCGTGGTATACGGTCTGATATACCAATCAGCATTCAGGGCTCGACCCACCCAGTTTATAATTCCCTATAATGCACTGTATATTTGCATGGTAAAATTCAATGTCTATTCATAGATTGCACCTCCGTCACTCGGTCGCGTCATGCCATTGTTATGAACGTTCTCAAGCCGCCCTCTACCGGCGGCGCGATAGTGGTGCCCTAAAGTGGTGATAAACCATGACATTGCTAAAGTAGTCAAATATTTAGTAAAAAAATTGCTAGCAATGCTAACGTTAGAAAGCTAGAATCCGGTGGCCTCCCCTCAATTTTAGCTAGCTAACGTTATACTGCATCTAAAGTCAATCTGGAGACATCAAAACGATRACAAAAGGTTTTCCTACTAATTATTTGCCTCCCTTTGAATGTCATTGTATATCCAAGCCACTGTAATGCACTTTTGATTAAATCTTCAACGCTCATTGACGATGCATTGCGTAGAACGCTGTCGGGCATCAGTCCAAAACAGTATTTTGACGAAACATGCAACCCATGATATTAATGCAGCGCACATTGGAAGGGGGCTTTGCCTGCTATACTTACCTAGACACTGAACTGAAAACACAATGAAATCTTATGACACAGACCAGCCTGGTGGTAGTGACTGGGAAGCAGGTATCAAATGATTTAGAACTCTGTGTGATTTGGCAATTTAACCAATCTACACTCTTACATTAATCTCCTGTTATGTATTATTATATATATTTTGTAACCTTTATTTAACTAGGCAAATCAGTTAATTAAGAACAAATTCGTATTTACAGTGACGGCCTACCCCGGCCAAACTCTAACCCAGACGATGCTGGGTCATTGTGCGCTGCCCTATGGGACTCCCAAACACAGCCAGTATGTATACAGGGTCTGTCGTGACGCCTCTAGCACTGAGATGCAGTCTGCGCCAATCTATCAATAGATTATAGGTTTTCTCAAAATATGTTACATATATAGTTATAAACATTTATAGTTATTAAATAGTTTTGTCTTTCTCTTATATTTTTCTGGATGCATAAATTATTACTCAATCCAATTTCAATTTAATAATCAAATTTTCATATTTTATTTCAGTTTTTCCCATTTCAGAGCGCTCGACGGGACTTTAATTTAGAAAATCGTGAGAAAAACACGTGACCGGATGTAAGAACCTCACACTGCTTTGTTTACGTTACTTGGGGTAGCTACTCGACTAGCATTCCTTAAAATGTCAAAAATAGAGTTTCTGAGATTGTTTCTCAACGAAAGATTGACAGCTGCTGCTGATGAGATATTTGGGACAATTGAAAAGACAATTGTAGAGTACCAGGAAGAAGTGTCCCGAACGAAAGAGGAGAACAACCGTCTACGGAGGATGCTAAGGTTACAAAAAACAGGTTTGGGACATTTTAAAACGCTTATGGGCACTAGCTAGCTAGCTTCTACTGCTTTGATATTACTGCATATAGCTAGTACTGATTCATGTGAAGCTCATCAATATTTGCCCTTCTGACTCAAATTGCATTGCCAGCATAGCCCCTTGGATTCTCGAGAGCTAATTCTATAGCTACCTACCTGCATTCTACACGTTTTGTTAGACCCCCAAAAAGATGCAGGTTTGCCTGGCCTGCTCACTATGCTGTAGGTTTTACAAAGTAAGAATCAAAAGACAATCTTGTGCATGGGGTGGGAGGAAGCATAAGCTATGAGCGGCAGGTGTTCGATTCCCGGCTGTGGTTTGAATCCAGACTTGGCGTGTCTTTGTTTTCTACTTATTACTACTTATATTTATTGCTTTCATCGTGTAATTTKATATTTTTTATATTTTTTTATCCATTCTCCCTCAGACTCCCAGCCGCTGACTGTCTCTGACGAGGATCTTCCCSCTGAGCAGCAGCACTGTGAGCAGGAGTGGAGCCCAAGTCTGGAACAGGATGGTCCAGAGGCCACACAGATTAAAAAGGAGCAGAAGGAACTCCGGACCAGTCGGAGGGAAGAGCAACTTCAATGGCTAGAGTCTGGTACCAAAGACTTCACATTCAGTCCTGCCTGTTTGAAAAGTAACTATGATCCGATTCCGAACCCAACTCATTCATCACATCTTCACCAAGTACAAAGTGAGGAAAGCAGAGAGAACCCAACTCATTCATCACCTCTTGACCAAATACAAAGTGAGACAAACAGTGAGAACCCAAGTCAGTCCTCATACCTTCACCAAATAGAAAGTGAGGAAGACGGAGAGAACCCAGCAGCTCAGTCCTCATATCTTTACCAAATACAAAGTCAGGAAAACCGAGAGAAACCATGGCAATGCCGTGTTTGTGACAAATGTTTCAACAATATTCATCATCTGAAAGCGCACGTGAGGAGTCACACAGGGGAGAGACCCTATAAGTGTCCTATATGTAGAAAATGCTTTATGACAACAAGCGCATTGAATAGACATCAGACAATTCACACTGATGGAAAACCGTTTAGGTGTAATTATTGCGGCAAATCCTTCAAATGGATGAACTCCCTTGGAAGGCACATAAGGATTACCCACGAGAGGGAGAATATATGACAGTACCTCGTGTGGGGAAAGGGCAACAGTTGTTATGAAAAAGTTTAATCCTGATGCTTTTTATATGCTATTGCCATATAATATTATAATATGCCATATGCTATTGCCATATAATTACACTATAACAAAATAGAAAACTGTGTTATAGTTAATTACAGGATATCTATGGCTATTGTGTGTGTGTGTTTTTTTTTTACATGTTTGTAACCACTTATGGAAATATACATAAATATTGATCAATGTGCATTGTCTTTGTCAAATAATGCGTTTCTTACACCTGTCTGTGCATAAAGATTGTTTTTTGTCTTGTTCATATGGTGTAATGTCACATCTGTTTTGACTTCTGTTTTGTCCTTTTCCTCCAGTGATCRAAAGATCACTGATCCAAAACATTTTCCATATGCCTACATTACTGTCATTTTTTTTTAACCTCAGGTATCTTTCTAATGTGCACAACTGCAGGCAAAAAATAAAAAATGTAACACACCAAATCTGTTGCCATAGTCTTATCCCTATTTAGCTATGTTTCTGAGTTTGATGCCATTGAAGAAAAATGTTAAATAATTAAAGCATTTAAATAACACTGTCCGAGAACTAAGGAGATGTCACATGACTTAGACTTGAGACTGATGACTTGAAATTATATGGCCAGGTTTTGAAATGTTTTGTCACTGTCTGCTCATTTTGTAGCACGGTCTCCATAGATTAGGCTACTCTCCACGCARCCAGAGACAGTATTGCACTTGCAAAAACTGATTGGCTAGTGAAACGCACACTCGACCCTCTGATTGGACCAGCAAACTGTCAATCAACACGGATCTTTGGTGCGCCACAGTAGCGCAGTGAGAAGGATTTGGGGCCGCAAGTGTGAAACTGAATGCGAAAAATAAACAATRCATACACATTTGTATTTTATATTTATGCATTTTCTTATTCTATCTGGTCACTAACATACGCCTACGGCATTACACCAAATTATAGTAATCTGTGTTTCAGAACCAGGAAGTTGCGTGTCTTCACTGTTGACCAAATGACAATTCATCAACATTGGCGCGCAAAAGCGGGCGCTCATATCCAGGTTAGTGACCAGAAAGCACGTGTTTAATTTTCTGYCTGGCAAAAACAGAGTAGCATACCGACGTTAATATTATCCATATAAAATTCAGTTTAGCAATCTGCTACAGACGCATCTTTGCCAGAACAATAGGCTACCTATTGGGGATTTCATTGATCATTTTCATATTTCAGATAGGCCTAGTTTGGTTGGGTAATAATTACATACCTCAGTGGTGGTACTGGCTATATGTCTAAAGATAGCTGTAACATTGAACTATCTTCAATACTTATGGGATGACATAACATATTCTGGCGAATTAATTTCGATATTTGTGAGGAAGAAAAAGGCTACAGRCAGATCATGCTTTCCATCCGACCCTGCAACCCCCGCTGCATACAGRTAGGCGGTATGATCCTGCTTGCTCTGGACTCCAGAGAAGTGAAAATGTGACGTGAGATCCCTAGTTCATATTGACTGCTAAMATGAATGACTTTCAGCTCAAAATGCATGTATAAAACGCAGTTTATTTCTATATATTGCGTTTTGAAAATGCATCACCTGTGCGCGCGTGCATGTGCGTGCGCGGGGATTGCAAGCTTTGAACCACTCCTTTTTKGGGGGTCGCTGGTCAAAAGGTTTGAGAACAACTGAGCTAGCGAACAGATTTCTGATTTGCTGTACAGCTAAATAAAACTAGGCAGCATTACACACTGCAATGGATATTCCAACCCTGWGCCACGGCCTGCTCTGCTCTTGCTGATCCAAACTTGTTTTGTGCTGCCTAACCAATGCTGTGCTGTTTACGCCTACAGTGGCAGTTCAGAAAGCGAGTCAAAGAATTCTTCCGATTTTTTGTTGTTGTTGATTAGGCYTTTTCCAAAATATGCAATATCTTGCGCGTGGACTAGCCTATAGCCTATGTTCTGTTCAGTTTGAGGATATCGTGAACATGAGAAGGACCAGAGGTCAACTTTGATAGCTTGCTAATACTATAATAGAATTGAATAAAAAACATGTTTCTTCCCCATGATGTATTTATCCGAGTTATTTACTTCACAATAAGCCTGATTCGAGTAACTGTTGTGGGGCTGAAGCTTGAATCAGCAGCCGTGGCACAATCACTCGAAAATGGACAGCTCATGGTGCTGAAAGTAGGCACATTCCAGTAATTAATTTCAACCGTCTTCATTTTAGTTAGACTTGACTAACAACCAGAGGGCTTTGTGTTGGAGCCTATTTCTTCATATTTRAGAAATAAGGTAGGCCTACCTGTTTGACAGAAATTGGGCTGGACTGCTATATCCATAGTTTTGTAGGCCAATTCCTCCATCATGCAGTCTTTAAATATTCTACCTCCGTGTCAGTGAAGGACTGTTAMGTTAAAACAAGGACTCGAATTGAAGGGGTATGAGAGGGTATGCCATAGGTCTACTTTTATTTTATTTTTTAGAAAATKCCAAAAAGCGCAGGCCTACCCATTGTTAGYTTAAGATTTTGAAGAAAATAAAACAGATCCGATTATTTAAAGTGACGCTAGAAACAAGCTGTAAAATACCCTGGAAAGACGTGATTCCGATGCACATGCGATATCATTGTTTAGTTTCTTTGACATTGAGGCTGAGATAAAACCTTCTATAGCCTAGGAGACTGATTGGGAAGTAATCTAATTCTGTCACTATGAATTGATTAAGCTATTCACTTTCTGTACAGTAGAAGATGTTTACATTGGGTTAAGCCATGGAAGAAGAGTAGCCAGCCGTTAAAGCTTACATTTGTCTGCGTCGGTTGGCCTACTCGTTCTAAGGGTGGAAAGGTAGGCCTGACTTTTGAAAGTACCACGCTCAGATTCCTAATGACGTCTCATATTTAATTATTTGCAAATAGGGACAGTTTCGTTGCGAACAAGACACTCTGATTTGGCATTGGAGAAATGTGATAAAATGAACACAAGGGCCTATCTCTCTGTCCATTCTTAGCCTGTAATTTCGGTAGTTTGTGTGGTATTAACAAATATTGAGATTCGGACCATGTGACTTGAGACTTGTTTGTGACTCGAACAATAGTGACTTGGTCCCACCCCTTAGTGGTACACATAAGGAGCGAAAGGAATGTTCCGTATCGTTTATGAAATKGAGAATGTTCATAGAAATCCAAACTGACGGTGTCCACTCCACTCCTGTAGGTAGCGACATTGCAGAATGCGTTAAGCCGTGGTGCACACGCTACGCAGGCTTTTGGCACAGCAGATCCATGAACATCTATCATAGATGAACGAAGTTGTCAAATAATAGCGTTGTCACKGATTGTTAGCTAGCTAGCACTAGCATTCTGTAAAAATGTCTAAAATACAGTTGTTGAGAGTGTTTCTCAACCAGCGGCTAACTGTGGCTGCTGAGGAGATATTTGGAGCAGTTGAAAAAACGATAGCTGAGTACCAGGAAGAGGTTTCCCGTTCGAAAAAGGAGAACGACCGTCTACAGAAGATTCTTGACCTCGTTATTAAACCTGAGATAAAGTTACAAAGAGCAGGTTTGTGACATTTATTCTTCAACCTACATTTCATACAAA
Source organism: Salvelinus sp. IW2-2015 (assembly GCF_002910315.2). Lineage (NCBI taxonomy): Eukaryota > Metazoa > Chordata > Actinopteri > Salmoniformes > Salmonidae > Salvelinus > Salvelinus sp. IW2-2015. The sequence continues at coordinate 16,781,852 of NC_036874.1, read as the reverse complement.
TTGATAATGTTAGTTATTTTATTTTGAGAGCCAGTGTCGACAAAAGTAGCGTTATGTCGAGACATTCTTGAAGAAGCAACGCGCATGCTCGCCCTCAGTATTCCTCCCGTTACAGCCATTATTTCCCTGTTGCCACATAGCCTAATTGTTTTTGGCCCGTTTTAGATTTTTTGTTGATGTCCTATAATTCAGTCAATATTTTATGGATTTGTATATCCAGAAGCGAGTATGTAACATAAGAGTATGTTACTCCATTATGCAGCTGTTAAATTTACCAGAACTGTATTTTTGACCTTTTATCAATTTTGATAAATAATGTAACGTTGTAACGTTAGTAGACTTCTCTCCCTCCAGACCTCCAGCAGCTCACTGTGTTGGAAGAGGAGATTCACCCTGAGCAGCAGCCCTGTGTGCAGGATTGGAGCCCTAGTCTTGGACAGGAGGACAGCGAGCCCATACGGATAAAAAAGGAGCAGGAGGAACTCAAAAAGCAACTTCAGTGGCTGGAGTCTGACACCAGAGAGTTCATATTTGATCCTTTCTGTGTAAGTGATTATGATCAGGACCCAACTCAGTCCTTGCAAATCCAAAGTGAGGAAAATAGGGAGAGAGATTCTCAACCAAACGTTGTAACTGGACAGATCAAAACAGAACCTGATGGAGAGGACTACAGAATATCAGAACCAACCTGTTCTTCAGCTCAGAGTAAAAATAGTGAACATGTCAATGGGATGGAAAACAAAGGAGCGCAGTCTGTTTTAAAGTCACACAAACCAAAGACCACAAGAAAACAAAAAAGAAAACAAACTTATAGCAGTGCAAATGGCATGAAATGTACTCCATGTTCTTGTAAGGTTTGTGGGAGGTCTTTTCGGTACAAGCGCCCCTTTTTTAATCATGTGCAAAGTCATGCACATATAGAGGATAAAGAACGTGTCTGTGGTGTKTGTGGAAAGCACCTAGATTCTAAAGAGAGTATGAAAGATCACCTTCAAACTCACATCGTAGCTGAGCCTGAGTTTTGTCATGTTTGTGGTAAAACGTTCACCACGAAGCTTAGGCTGAAAAAGCACATGAGGGTTCACACGGGAGAGAAACCATATCGCTGCGATGATTGTGGCAGGTGTTTCAGTGATGCCGCCAATTTGATCGGACACAAAAGGACTCACACCGGCGAGAAACCATATTGCTGCCAGGAATGTGGCCAAGGATTCACTCAAAGTGGACATCTGGTTTTGCACAGGAGGAGACATACTGGGGAGAAGCCATATCTCTGTTCTGTGTGTGGCAAAAGTTTCAGCACCAGATCAAATTATACAGGACACATGAGAGTTCACACAGGGGAGAAACCGTACAGCTGCCATGATTGTAGCAAATGTTTCAGCAATACTGCTAATCTGAGTGCTCACAGGAGGATTCATACAGGGGAGAAACCATATTGTTGTGATTATTGTGGCAAAGGGTTTGCTCAGAATGGAAATCTTAAAATGCACATGAAGACACACAGGAAATAAATCTTATAGGCTAATTGCTGTGTGAGAAATATCTCAGCACTGACATCCACCCAACTTGAGAATCCACACAAGAGAGAAATACATCTCTTTCGTGACTGTGGCAAAGCCTTTGCACAGTGGAAATTTGGCAAGGCATAATGAGAATGTACAAAATGTATAAAATGTCAGAATTCAGCATGTACAACAAAATTTCAACAGTTTGATTACACAGGATAGAACTGTGATCTGGCTCATCTGACAGTGATTATGAGGTTTCACACACAGTGGTGAGAGACTATACAAGTATCCTATAGAAAATGCTTTATCACAAGTGTATTAACTAGACTTCAAAGGAGCCTAGTTGAGGAAAAATTGTAGGCCTACTTGCAATCCCTGCTGCAAGTGCTTCAAATGGACTCACTAGGAAGGCACATTCACAACAGGTAGAAAACATGGCAGGGCCTTCAGGGAAAGGGCATCAGACAGGATTGAGARGCATATTCTCACTTCCACCAGTAAGAAGAGATGGGGTCTAGTATATACCCACAAGAACCCGGCTCTAGGATCAACATGATATGACTGTACTAGCTTGAACTTACAGAACATTGTTAGAAGTCCACATGAACATTGCGCAACAGATTGCTGAGCAGCAGGAGTCCCTGCTCATTAGTATGACACAGGACACACATTTGAGCTGCTGTCCTGTATCTTGAAAACAAAACTTAGCATTTTTTGTCTTGAAAGTAAAATGCCTTCTCCAGTAATACATCATATCTGTTTTTAACACTGTTGTGATGTTGTTGTCTTACTTTTCAAAGTGTTTGTTACTTCATGGCTTTCATACCAAAACTATAGTCATACTTCTGAGTTTGATGTCAATTTGCTTGCAAAGAAAATAAATACTTGTCTATTTCATTGTATATGTATTGACAGGTTTAAATAATTAGTATGCTATGTTCCAGGTGAACTATTAAATGTGCATGGGCTACCATCTGAAATGTGTGCTTCTTATTTCAACCAGAAACTTGAATATCATAAAATATCAAAATGTATGATCATTTTAATATCATACATTTTCCAGACATCCAGAACGTGGCACAGAATAACACATATGCTGTAATGGGAATTGATTTGGCTAATTATTTCCCTGTATTTGATTTACTGTTGATATGTAATACACATAATTGTGTGGGAAGACAAAGACAGATACATCCCCTTGGGTAACGTATCTATCTATATTTAATTAAGTCGCTTTGTGCCTGTTAGTATAAACTGATCTATTGTAGCTAACTATCTATGATATTATTTTTTACCTGTTTAACTGCCAGTATCAAATGTCTGCTAGTGTTGAATGTTATGGTTAAGGTCTGACGCAAGACTGGATTTAAGGACACACTGATAATGTATCTGTGACACTGTGATTCTGTAGCAGCTGATGTGACTTCCTTCAAGCCTTCGGCTGGTGTTTACAGAAGATTCGGTGCTGTGTGATTAATATATAAGGACCGTTAGACATTTTCAATGCTTCTGTTCTGTAGGTGTTTCTCTGAATTGTTGTATTAAACCGGATTGATTTCGATTTGACTTCATCAACGACTGCTCTCGTTTTTGTTCACCTGGACATTCCTGTTACATAATGCTAATTGATAACTCATATTTCATAAATAGCTATCAGTTATTTATCTCATTTTCTGCTCCAATTAAATGGATCATATTTTTTTCCCAGTAATAAATCAATAAAAAGACATGGGTCTTGATCAAGTACACACTAAAAAGTATTCTATCCTATTTTTGACTTTTAATTTGAAATTCATAAAAAAATATACCGGAAGTTAGACCCAGCGTTCAATTTCGTTCCACATCACATCCGCTGAGCAACAGCACAGCAGAAGTACATTTTTGTGTTTTTCTATTTCTAAGCACAGCAGTGCAGTAAACATTTTCAACTACCGTGAGTATACCTTCAAAAATATTATTTATGTAACTAGTTTGTATGTAGCCAAAGCTATTCGTTTTCATATGCAATGATAGAATAGTGGCTAAGCGTAGCAATAATTGACATGAAGGAATGGTGATGTGGCTTCTTCGACCGGAATCGTTATTTCGTGTAAAAAAATTCAAAAAGGGAGATATTCAAGGTTTCGAGTAATGACAGTGAACAACTTGTCTGTTAGAATATAAATAACTGAATCACAGAAACTAGCTAACTAGCTAGCTAAACGATGTTGCAATTGAACTGTCTGTGGGCAAGCCCATCAATGATGACAAACATTTTCCTTTCCATAACCCCAGACTCTCCCTACGGTCTCTCGGTTTTTCACTGTGCGTTATTCATTTGTTACAACAATAGAAAGCCTAGTTTCGCATTGTGTGAGAGGATTTGTTATCGCTTGTGAAACAGTGCCATTAACCTTGTATGTTTCTTTTCTGTCACTGCCATGTTTTATTTTAGCCTACATCTTTCCCACATCGGCATCAGTTACTCTAATGAAATCTGGTGTCCCAAAGGGTGAGAACTGCCTTGTAGACATGGACTCCAAGGCAGGGGATCTCTTCAGCGCTGAGCCAGCCGACGCTGCTGGATCCGGAGGTGTCATGGGAAGGTGTGTGCTGTTGTTTTTCTATCTCTGTCTCTATCTGTTTGTTAATCTGTCTAGTACATGGCTCGCCAATCCTGTTCCTGGAGAGCTACCCTCCTGYATGTTTTTGCTAACTAACCTGATTCAGCTTGTCAACCAGCTAAATATTAGAATCAGGTGAGCTAGATTAGGGTTGGAGTGAACCTACAGGACAGCTCTCCAGGAACAGGTTTTTGAGAGCCCTGCTCTAGTGCCAGCAGTCTGTAAACCTGGTCCTGGAGAGCTACAGGTTGTGCAGGCTTTTGTTCCAGCCCAGCACTAACACACCTGAATCAACTTGTAGCACCATGTATCTCTCTGGGATCATGGTTGGTGACTGGTTCGGGTCCAGATACATTTTATATACATTCCTCATGTGTAGTCATTCTTCTGTGGCTATTATTGTGTCTGTAGGAAAATTGTGATCTGAATTTGTCTCATATTCTTCTTAATCTAGCCTACCACTAAAGGAACTAGATGGGTCAGTTTGTCCTTTCCTTGTATTATACCTGGCTATGATGTGTTGTTGTTCAATCTGTCCACGATCAGTCTCTTGGTTTAATGCTATAAAATTATTCCATCTCCCCATACCTCTTGTTTAGTTTACCACCCTGGCTTTCTGCCTTGCCTCACAGGCTGTGGCTGCCCAAAGGCCTCTCACCCAGTGTGGCCAAGGACTGGTTTGATCGTCGCCGTGCGTCCATCCGTCCCTGGGCTGGCTTTGTGGATCACAGGAAGTTCACCAAGCCCCGCAACTTTGGTGAACTGTGCCAGAGGGTGGTGCGCAACTTTGACACCTACAACAGCAACTACACCTTCATCTTCCTCGGCCTCATCATCTACTGCATGTAAGAGCTGTGGGACAGGAGTTTAAAGACACTGTGCTATTCAGTGAATATAAAAACACAGTAATTACATTTATTTTATTGATTTATTTAACCTTTATTTAACCAGGAAGGGCTCATTGAGATTTAAAATCTCTTTTTCAAGAGCGTCCTGGCCAAGATAGGCAGCACCGAGTCATTACAAAACTTACAGACAAACAACATGAAAAACTACAAGTAATCTAGTAAAAACCATAGAATTCACAAGAGTATAACAAAAATCAAGAACAGCAAATTAAAAACATTGACAGGTCAGGGAATCAGTCTCAAGATCATTCATCAGTGATTTAAAAATACCAATCGGGACAGGTTCTTCCAGTTTAAAAGTATTTTGTAAGGCGTTCCAAGACGATGGCGCAGAGTACATAAAAGCCCTTTTACCAAATTCAGTTCGGACATTTGGAACAGTTAGCAGGATAAAGTTCAGCGAACGAAGAGAGTACCCACCACATTTCTGAACAATAAAAATGCCCAAATAAAAAGGTAGTAAACCCAAAATGGCTTTATAAATAAAAGTATACCAGTGACTGAGCCTACGAGTGACTAAAGAAGGCCAGCCAACCCTGGTATACAAAGTGCAGTGGTGCGTAAGGGTTTTGCAGTTTAAAATACATTTCAAAGTGCCATGGTAAAGGCTGTCAATTGATCTCAAACACTGAGCGGAAGCATTCATATATAAAATATCCCCATAGTCTAGTAAAGGCATAAATATACCTGATATTAGTCTCCTTCTGGCTTCAAAAGAAAAACAGGCCTTATTCCTAAAATAAAATCCCAATTTCAGCTTCAATTCTTTTGTAAATTGTTGAATATGCAATTTAAAAGAGAGGCCGTCATCAATTAAAATTCCAAGTTATTTATATGAGGTTACAACCTCAATCTCCTTGCCCTGACAAGTAGTAATAGGTGAAAGGTTCAGAGGTCTATTTCTTGCTTTAGGAAACACCATTAGTTTAGTTTTGTCAGTATTGAGGATAAGCTTCAATTGACACAAGGTATGTTGAACAGTATAAAAAGCAGTTTGCAAGTTCTGGAAAGCTTTTGTAAGAGACGAGGCACAACAGTAAATAACAGTATCATCAGCATAAAAATGAAGTTGCGTATTTTGGACATTTTTGTCTAAATCATTTATATAAATAGTGAATAAGAGAGGACCAAGTACAGAGCCTTGGCGCACACCATTAAAGACAGACAATTTAACAGACATAAGCCCATCAAATTGAGTGCACTGAGTTCTATCAGACAGATAGTTAGCAAACCATGCAACTGCATGCTCTGAAAGACCTACACTCGACAATCTCTGCCTTAGTATAGCATGATCAACTGTATCAAAAGCCTTAGAGAGATCAATAAAAAGTGAGACACAGTGCTGTTTTTTGTCAAGGGCTTCAGTGATATCATTTAAAACTTTCATGGCTGCTGTAATTGTGCTATGCTTCTTCCTGAAGCCCGATTGGTACATTGATAAAATAGAGTTAGTAAATAAAAACTCTTTTAGCTGTTCACTCACAAGGGTTTCAAGTATTTTCACCAGGGGTGACAGCTTTGAGATTGGCCTATAATTATTTAAAAGAGCTGGATCTCCCCCTTTTAAAAGTGGTAGGACAAATGCTGATTTCCAGATTTTCAGGAATTTCATTACATTCCAGTGTTAGCTGCCAGATTTTAAAAAGCAGGGATCCAAAGGATCAGGACCTGCAGGCTTTCTCTGATCTAAGGATTTCAGGGCTTTATGTACCACCTGCACTGAGAATGGCAAAAAGCTAAAAGTTTGACCAGCTCGCACTGGTTCATCCACACAGGGTTGTACAGAGACAGAGGACACTGGTTCATCCACACAGGGTTGTACAGAGACAGAGGACACTGAATCAAACAGCCTACCAGATGATACAAAGTGCTCATTGAAACAATTCAGCATTTCAGTTTTGTCATATACAGCAACAGAGTCCTTCAAAACACATGACGGTAATTCAGTAACATTACTTTTACCAGACATAGACTTAATAGCCTTCCAAAACTTTCTAGGGTCATTCAGGTTATCAGTGGTAACAGACATAAAATATTCAGACTTGGCCTTCCTGAGAAGAAAAGAACACTTGTTTCGTAACTGCCTAAAAATAAGCCAATCAGCWTCAGAACATGATTTCCTTGCTTTAGCCCAGGCTAGATTACGGTCGTGAATAATACAAGACAGCTCAGAAGAAAACCATGGATTATCCCGCCCTTTAACCCTGAGCCTGCGGAATGGGGCATGTTTGTTTACTATTTGGAAAAAAACATAATGAAAGAATATCCAGGCAGTTTCCACATCAGTGATAAGCTCAATCTTGCTCCAGTCAAAATAAAACAAATCATGAAAGAAAGCCTGCTCATTAAAACACTTCAAATTTGTCTTATGAATAAAACGTGGGTTTGTCTTAGGAACCGTACAATTTCTAACAGCAACAACCGCACAATGGTCACTTAAATCATTACAAAAACCACCAACCGCAGAATATTTATGTGGAACATTTGTTAATATCAAATCAATCAGGGTTGATTTATCTGGGCATTTAATTTACATATTGCATATAGACAGATTGCAGCCTGTTTTATTTTCAAATTCCAAATCTCAGTGGTTTGAATAGGCCTAGATCTATGCTGGATTGAATTGATTTAGAATCTGTGATTATCAAAGAAACTCTTTCCCTCTTCCAATCTCCCCCGCTTTACCTCAGTATCAGCTCTCCCATGCTGCTGATTGCTTTGGCAGTGTTTGTTGGTGCCTTCTACATCATCCACCTCAAGTCCCTGGAGTCTAAACTGGTCATCTTTGGTGAGTAAAGCAGTCATGATCTGTGAGATGATTTACATGGAGCAATTTCAGTGCCAACAGATTGTATTTGAATTCCATCATTTTGAATTTGTAATAGGATATTGAATTTGAATGTAATCTTTTTTAATATGTAATGCASAAATGTAATAATTTAATTCTTGTATTTCATGATTTGACACTGAATTGAATGAATATTGCATTGTTTTATTTAATTGAACATTCAAATTCAATATTTTATGTATTCAGTTTCACTATGGTAGATATTGCATTCATTGTCTATGTATCTAGTTTACAAACTATCAAGTTGATCAAAGTTTCATATATTCAACTTCTCAGATGCATTCAGATTCAGTTCTCTAAATTCAGATTCAAAACCAGAGACAACATCCTGGTACTTTGCCAGCCTGGAAAAGTAGAAGAAAGAATCAAACACTCTCTGTGGTAAACAGAAGCTTCTGGCAGTTTCTGAAGCCAATGTGGCATGTAGAATTTATTTTCTTCCTATGAATTTGGCTCTAACATCTGAACCGTTTTAGCAATAAGCTATTATGACCCCATTCCTGAATGGTTAGACTCTCTGAAACATGGACGTGCCTTCTGTTCCCCTCTGTGATGACGTGCAGGACACGTTAGAAGGGAGTGTCACAAATGTTTGGCCCCCCCATAAGAATATAGTTGAATAGCCCGGTTAAAGCCCTTCCAAGGATAGCCTTTCCACTCCCTATTTAATCTTGCTCTTGTGACTGACTGACTGAGTTCGAACCAGGCCTCCTGCATGTAACAAGACTGTTAACCTGCTTAGCTAAAGCCCATAGGAGTGAGTTTAGGAAGCTATCATGTCTTCAAGTCTCCAGCAAGGTTACTTATCAAAAGAGCGTGGTTCATCAAACCACCTCGGTTACATTTAACCCCACTTTGACCTCACTTTTTCCACATTTTGTTACGTTACAGACTTATACTAAAATGGCTTAAATATTTTTCCCCTCAATCTACGCACAATACCTCATAATGACAAGCTAAAACAGGTTTTAGAGATTTTTGCTAATTTATTAAAAAACAGAGACCTTATTTACATAAGTATTCAGACCCTTTTCTATGAGACTCTAAATTGAGCTCAGGTGCATCCTGTTTCCATTTATAATAATGGATGTTTTTAAAATTGAGTGGAGTCCACCTGTGGTGAATTCAATTGATTGGACATGATTTGGAAAGGCGCACACCTGTCTAGATAAGGTCCCACAGTTGACAGTGCATGTCAGAGGAAAAAACTAAGCCATGAGGTCAAAGGCACAGATCTGGGCAGCATTGAAGGTCCCCAAGAACACAGTGGCCTTTATCATTCTTAAATGGAAGAAGTTTGGAACCGCGGGTCCGTTTAGAATGTCCCATTATCAAATGGGCTGGAACAGGGACAGGGGGAAAAAGCATGTCATCTGTATGCACTCGAATAGCGAATGGAGGCTGCGCGCTTTCCCGCGGGTCCGTTTTTCAATGATGACTGGTAGACTACTTCGGTTTTATAGCGGAGCTGTGCTTAATAGGAACTTCTGAGAAATACATATAAGAACACCTTTTACCGTCAACCACTGTTTGAGAAGCATGCTCTCTTTGCGTGACAGATGCTATTCTTCCCAAACTCTATGTCAYGGGCTCTCCAACCTTGTTACTGCAGCTACCCAGTGCATAATTTGGGAAACCAAGTGGAATCTGTTTGGGAACATCAATAATAACATGTTTTCGCAACGAAACATATATTTCACTAAATGGTTGACAGCCCCTCTGCACGCTCGAGAAAGGAACAAAGGAGAGAAGAGGAGACGGAAACGCATGGTGGTGAGATATTCTGTAGCTAAAGGTAACGTGCGACCCAATTAATTATGAAAATATAAAATAAATCCCTATTACTAGGCTATTCAAAATCCAAATGCACATTCACTATACTTGCGGTCTCTCTGTATGCAGCCCTGCACATTCAATGAACCAACAGCATGGCCTAGGTCTGTACGTTCTCTCCCAGACTCGTGGATATACATTTTGGAGCGTAGCGTAAGGTAACCAGTCCATACTGTATGCATAACAATACAGTCCACACTCAAAGGCTAGACCAATTATGTACCAAAGACATCTTAAATCAGTTTTTTTTTTTTTTTCTTTTCTGCCATGTGTAATATGCAGTAGGTTATGTATTGTATAAGGCATAATCATTATTTGAATTCAGTTTTTTTAATGGGTTTGGGCTCATAAGCCTATGCATAAGCTCTAATATGCATATGGAGGTTCTGAATGAATCATCGCTTTAGAAAGACTGTCCATTTTTGTTTTGTTAGTCTTTGAAACAATATCCATGACGACCATCTTTTACACTSAGTTTCAACCTGTGGTTGAACTTTTTTTTTCTCCATAGGTCCATGTTCCAAAGTCTAAACTTTCAGGAATAGGATCATAATAGCTTATAGCCAAAACGGTTCAAACGCTAGAGCCAAATTCATAGGAAGGAAATAAATTCAACATGCCACATTGGCTTCAGAAACCACCAGAAGCGTCTGTTTTACCACAGAGATATACAGACAATGAATGCAATATCTACCATATTGAAACTGAATATTTGAAAATTGAATTTCAATATTCAATTTAATTGAAATACAATTTTAAAACCGAATGCAATGTTTATTCAATTCAGTTTAAAATAAATGCCTTTACAAATTGGAAAATATAAGATTCTAATTCAATATCCTAATACAAATTCAACATTTATGGAATTTAAATATAATTTCAGTTGGCACTGAAATCAATCTGTATTTTGGGTGTAGGGTGAATAGTAATTGAAATCTGAGTGATTTTTTATTTATTTTGCACACAGGAAAAGAGGTGACCGGACCTCACCAATTGGGTCTGGCAGGGGCAGTCTCTTTCCCTGTGTTCTGGTTGGCTGGTGCAGGAGCTGCAGTGTTTTGGGTCCTGGGTAAGTTACAACCCCCATCTCACTCTTTACTGTACACATCAGACCTGGGATAACTGTAGACTTAGGCCTAGATATGCATTATGGAATGTATTTCTCTTTGAAGGAGACAAATGATTAGGGATGTAACATTCATCGATTTGCATGGGAGCCCAAACCGATCCAAATGGAGCTTACATCAGTCAAAACATCAATTCACTTTACGAATTGCAGAGTCACTAACATGTTTTGCTCATATTACATACTTTCGACCTGCTGAAGGTACCTCATATTTTGTGACAAATGATGCGTCCTCTCCTTCATTGTCGAACTAAGCATGTAACTGTGTTGACGGCAGTGGAGGCTGCTGAGGGGAGGACGGCTCATAATAATGACTGGAACGGCRCAAATGGAATGGCATCACACGCATGGAAACCATGTGTTTGACGCATTTGATACCATTCCRCTCCAGCCGTTACCATGAACCCGTCCTCCCCAATGAAGGTACCACCTACCTCCTGTGGTTGACAGTCATTGATCTACAAGCAATTTTACATGCCAACAAMCCCAAGGATTATCAAATCAAAGTTTGTGTCACRTGCGCAAAATACAACAGTGAAATGCTTACTTACAGGTTCTAATCAATAGTGCAAAAAAGGTGTTAGGTGAACAATAGGTAAGTAAAGAAATAAAACAACAGTAAAAAGACAGGCTATAATAGTAGCGAGGCTACATACAGACACCGGTTAGTCRGGCTGATTGAGGTAGTATGTACATGTAGATATGGTTAAAGTGACTATGCATATATGATGAACAGAGAGTACCAGTAGTGTAAAAGAGGGGTCGGTGGGTGGCGGGACACAATGCAGATAGCCTGGTTAGCCAATGTGCGGGAGCACTGGTTGGTCTGCCCAATTGAGGTAGTATGTACATGAATGTATCGTTAAAGTGACTATGCTTATATGATAAACAGAGAGTAGCAGCACCGTAAAAAGAGGGGTTGGGGTGGGCACACAATGCAAATAGTCCGGGTAGCCATTTGATTACCTGTTCAGGAGTCTTATGGCTTGGGGGTAAAAACTGTTGAGAAGCCTTTTTGTCCTAGACTTGGCCCTCCGGTACCGCTTGCCATGCGGTAGTAGAGAGAACAGTCTATGACTGGGGTGGCTGGAATCTTTGACAATTTTTAGGGCCTTCCTCTSACACCGCCTGGTGTAGAGGTTATGGATGGCAGGCAGCTTAGCCCCAGTGATGTACTGGGCTGCACGCACTACCCTCTAGTGACTTGCGGTCAGAGGCCGAGCAATTGCCGTACCAGGCAGTGAAGCAACCAGTCAGGATGCTCTCGATGTTGCAGCTGTAGAACCTTTTGAGGATCTCAGGACCCATGCCAAATATTTTTAGTTTCCTGAGGGGGAATAGGCTTTGTCGTGCCCTCTTCACGACTGTCTTGGTGTGTTTGGACCATTCTAGTTTGTTGTTGTTGATGTGGACACTGAGGAACTTGAAGCTCTCAACCTGCTTCACTACAGCCCCGTCAATGAGAATGGGGGCGTGCTCGGTCCTCCTTTTCCTGTAGTCCACAATCATCTCCTTAGCTTTGGATACGTTGAGGGATAGGTTGTTATTCTGGCACCACATGGCCAGGTCTCTGACCTCCTCCCTAAAGGCTGTCTCGTCGTTGTCTGTGATCAGGCCTACCGCTGTTGYGTCGTCTGCAAACTTATGATGGTGCTGGAGTCGTGCCTGGCCATGCAGTCGTGGGTGAACAGGGAGTACAGGAGGGGACTGAGCWCGCACCCCTGTGGAGCTCCAGTGTTGAGGATCAGCGTGGCAGATGTATTGCTACCTACCCCCACCACCTGGGGGYGGCCTGTCAGGAAGTCCAGGATCCAGTTGCAGAGGGAGGTGTTTAGTCCCAGGATCCTTAACTTAGTGATGAGCTTTGAGGGTACTATGGTGTTGAACGCTGAGCTGTAGTCAATGAATAGCATTCTCACATAAGTGTTCCTTTTGTCCAGGTGGGAAAGGGCAGTGTGGAGTGCAATCATCTGTGGATCTGTTTGGGCGGTATGCAAATTGGAGTGGGTCTAGGGTTTCTGGGATAATGGTGTTGATGTGAGCCATTACCAACCTTTCAAAGCACTTCATGGCTACGGACGTGAGTGCTACGGGTCTGTAGTCATTTAGGCAGGTTGCCTTTGTGTTCTAGGGCACAGGGACTATGGTGGTCTGCTTGAAACATGTTGGTATTACAATCAGGGACATGTTGAAAATGTCAGTGGAGACACTTGCCAGTTGGTCAGCACATGCCCGGAGCACACGTCCTGGTAATCCATCTGGCCCCGCAGCCTTATGTATGTTGACCTGTTTAAAGGTCTTACTCACGTCGGCTACGGAGAGCGTGATCACACAGTCGTCCGGAACTGCTGATGCTCTCATGCATACAGTGTTGCTTGCCTCGAAGCGAGCATAGAAGTGATTTAGCTCGTCTGGCAGGCTCGTGTCACTGGGCAGCTCGCAGCTGTGCTTCCCTTTGTAGTCTGTAATAGTTTGCAAGCGCTGCCACATAAGACGAGCGTCAGAGCCGGTGTAGTATGATTCAATCTTAGCCCTGTATTGACGCTTTGCCTGTTTGATGGTCCGTCGCAGGGCATAGCAGGATTTCTTGTATGCTTCCAGGTTAGAGTCCTGCACATTGAAAGCAGCAGCTCTACCCTTTAGCTCAGTGCGAATGTTGCCTGTAATCCATGTTGCCTGGCTTCTGGTTGGGGTATGTACGTACAGTCACTGTGGGAACGACGTTCTCGATGCACTTATTGATAAAGCCAGTGACTGATGTGGTGTACTCCTCAATGCCATCGGAAGAATACCGGAACATGTTCCAGTCTGTGATAGCAAAACAGTCCTGTAGTTTAGCATCGGCTTCATCTGACCACTTTTTTATAGACCGGGTCACTGGTGCTTCCTGCTTTAATTTTTGCATGTAAGCAGGAATCAGGAGGATAGAGTTGTGGTCGGATTTACCAAATGGAGAGCGAGGGAGAGCTTTCTAYGCTTCTCTGTGTGTGGAGTACAGGTGATCTAGAATTTTTTCCCCTCTGGTTGCACATTTAACATGTTGATAGAAATTTGGTAGAACTGATTTAAGTTTCCCTGCATTAAAGTCTCCGGCCACTAGGAGCGCCGCCTCTGGGTGAGTGATTTCCTGTTTGCTTATATTATTCCTCAGCTGACTGAGTGCGGTCTTAATGCCAGCATCTGTCTGTGGTGGTAAATAAACAGCCACGAAAAGTATAGCTGAAAACTCTCTAGGCAAGTAGTGTGGCCTGCAATTTATCACAATATACTCTACTTCAGGCGAGCAAAATCTAGAGACTTCCTTAGATTTCGTGCRCCAGCTGTTGTTTACAAATATGCACAGACCGTTCCTCCCCCTTCGTCTTACCTGAGTGTGCTGTTCTGTCTTGCCGGTGCAGCGTATATCCCGCTACCTGAATATCCATGTCATCATTCAGCCATGATTCCGTGAAACATAGGATATTACAGTTTTTGATATCCCGTTGGTAGGATATTCGTGATCGTACCTTGTCTAATTTATTGTCCAATGATTGCACGTTGGCGAGTAGTAYTGACGGTAACGGCAGCTTTCCCAGTCGCCTTTCGCCGGGTCCTGACCAGTTATCCGGCTCTTTGTCCTCTGTACCTGCGTCGCTTCCTCTTGCAAATAACGGGGATGTCGGACCTGTGGGGTGTTTGGAGAATGTCCTGTGCGTCGTCTTTGTTGTAGAAAAAATATTTGTCTAATCCAAGGCGAGTGTCCTAATATCCAGAAGCTATTTTTTGCCATAAGATACGGTTGCAGAAACATTATGTACAAAATAAGTTACAAATAACGCAAAAMMMCCCCCAAATAATAGCACAATTGGTTGGGYGCCCGTAAAACTGCTGCCATTTCTTCTGGCGCCATTTTTTAGCCTTGTCAAACTGCACACTGTGCCCAGCTTTGTTTTCTGACCAACGTGAGGTAGGCGGCCTGTTTCTGATCTTGCACATCTGCGGGCATCTTCAGTATTCAAATGCTAAAATGTCTTGCGCGATATTAGGCTTTATATTAGTTGAGTTACAACCTCTATCATTTGCTAGATTGTTATCTTTGCGCTGTTGAAAATKGTGTTTTAGCCGGAATAAAAGTAAGCTACCGGAGACACAACTCTCATCTGGCTATACCTACTGAATGGAGTTTACAATAGATTTTGATTTTTCAAGTTCACCATCGGCAATAGTTTTGGTAGTTTTTTGTTTTAAACAATCAGTGTATATGGTCATTTTTACATATATACGGTCAAGTTGATATCGAGGAATCACTTTTGCGAGGCACRCTGCTGGAGGAGAATAGAAGCTCACTTAATTACTTCCAAACGGTCAAAACCATTCGATTTTGAGATGGGGGGGTGATATCCAATGTTGTGCGTATACACTGAGTATACAAAACATTAAGAACAGCTGCTCTCTCCATGACTTAGACTGAGCAGGGGAATCCAGGTGAAAGCTATGATACCTCATTCGTTAAATCCACTTCAATCAGTGTAGATAGGTTAAAGATTTTTAAACCTTGAGACAATTGAGACATGGATATAACTTTTTACGACACCGCTAGGATTTGAGTCCATTAATTCCCGCCATGAAAATTGTAAATTGATCGCGATGTAGTGCTAAGATTAACCATTGTGTTTGGTTTCTCAAAATGGAGCCCTAAATGTAACCTAGGCATCTACTCTCCTCTTTCTCAGCCCCTTCTATCTCTTCCATTTGATTGACTCTCTTCACTTCTCACCCAGGCGCGACGATGTTTGTGATTGGCTCTCACGCTGCCTTCCGGGAGCTGGAGGGAGGATCGGAAATGGAGGAGCTCTTCATGGAGCCTGTGTAGCGATGGAGGAATCTGTATGTCTGTGCCATTATAGCGTCTGTGACAGCATTGGCAGCRCCATTGAGGCTACAACCCATAAGAATCCCCACGCGGGTGACTACTTTAAAATGGCAGAAGCATAGTGGAAGCCCTCAATGGTGCTGCCCATGCTAAAACAGCCTTTTGGCCACTAGAGGCCTCTTTCTCTGTGTGAACCCTCAACACTCACCTTTGACCTTTCATAATATAACACAGAATGCACCTTGTCATGCCTCTGAAGTGATTTGCTGTTACTGACCCTCTACAACTCTAAGACCATAATAGTACTCAATTTAGAAGAATATATTGATTGACTGTCGTATGCACAAAGAGTGACTGAGACGTTCATGTACCTCAGCACACTTCATACTGTCTTTTCCAAATGTAACTGATACCGCTCCTTTTGTGTTTAATACACATTTCTTCCCGTGAAATATCAGTGTCAGCCTTTTGTTTAATGCCTCCGTACCTCCTGTTTTAATGTTCCCTTGTGGATATCTAATAATACAAAATGTCACTCGGTCAACTGAAGACCTGACATGTTACAAAGAGTTTTAACATCGCCACAGTAATAATTCAGATGTGTTTTTTAAAATCGTATATAGCTGATGTTGAATAAGTCCTCAGTGAGCACCATTAAACTGAATGAGGGAAATAGCATCAAATCGCCAATGCTTCTCTGACTGGGGAAGAAGTGCCATTTGCAGCTTTACAATGTATTTATCCAACTAGAATGAATGGTTCTTTTAGACAAATTGCATTTACTTTAAAGCAATGCTTAGTGGATATTCCAGATACCTAATGGTGATCAAGCATTATGTTTAAATCGTACTTTGTATTGCACATACTGTATCTACTTTTAGTCGTGTGCAGGCATGTTGTGCAGTGTTGCTGGGTAACTTTTCATAATTTATTAGCTCTGCTTTATGGCTTTGACATTTAAAGATCAATATATTTTTTAAATAATATATTGCTCTCATACTTGTCATGCTATCTTTTTGCTCTTTTTTTGTATTTTTAATGGCAATTGGGAAGTGCAATAAACTATCCTATCTAAGATATTGTGAGTGTGTTTCTGTGAGGAAGTCCATGCATGAATGTTGAAATATTTAGGTCCCTTTTGCGCATAATATTTATTTGTGGTGATTTAAAACATTACATTAAAAGGTATTAAAGGTTGTGTGTATATTCTGTATGTACAGTATATGTGCCAAAATTGCAATACTTTTGTAGGSCCTGTTGTGTCCTGAATGTGCCGCGCCCCCAGGAGGATGTAGTTTCCCCTACTTTTTTCTTTCTCTCCGTGTCCTCCTTCCTGTCCTTCCCTCCCTCTGTCTGACACTTCAGTGCTAACCACCCCCCCCCCTTATACATGACCCCTGTACACTGCTCATCAAGACAACCCCATGCACAGGTTGCTATGGAGATGACCTTGGAGGTTCACCCATCCACACACACTTCACTCACTGGCATACTGCACACTGCGGCAAAGCTGGGCGATCGATATTCTATTATGCGGAGGGGGAGAGAGTGGAGTCTGTAAGAGCTCGCTGCATGGACATGTGGGAATTTAGGGGGAGGGGGGTGTGTGTATGAGAGAGCGAGTGTCAGTGATGTAGAGTATCAACGCAGTTTATACACCTTTTGTGAATAGCATTTTACCCACCCATTACGCATACCTCATCTCATTCAATGCTAAGCGTTTATTCACTCCCCCACTACTACAATCCCTGTTGTGGAAAGATGCATCATAAATGGCAACTACTGTATTCCCTGTAGTGCACTATATAGGGAATAGGGTGCCATTACGGAGAAACCCTAAATGTGTGAGGGAGGAGGGGGTGTGTTTAAAGCTGTAGGTACAGCCACAGGCTCTGTCATGCCCCCATGAGTTTTTTAACCTACAGTATTATCTAGAGCAGATTTTAGCCACTGAACACAGCTATTTCACCCAGATTAATCTTACTCCAGGATTGAAAACTGTTTTTGGGAGAGCGAAAGTGTTCTTTTTTTGTCCAGGATTAGGCTTAATCTCAGTCTGGGAAACTGGCCCATACTGTATCTGTACTCTTGTTACCAGTAGGTACAGAATACAAGGCAAGACTAACAAAGCTTCAGAAATGTAAAATGCTGATGACATGATATTCTTTACTCGCAGAACATTTTATACATTTGTTTTATTAATGCGGAATATCAGTTGTCTGGGAAGCATATGATCAGGGAGCTAGGTAGAATTATTGTTTTGTTTTTCTGCTTCACACGTGGTCATATATCCTGCATTTCTTCTGTTTGCAACTGTTTGTAGGTTTCACATTTCATTTTCTTTAGGTTTCAACATCAAAGCCAAAACGTTTACTTGATTTGGTCGTTTGGTACATTACCCGGGGCTTTTGCCAACTCAGTCTTCCGTCAATTGTACATTTTGCAGTGTAACCTGATATGATTCTCATCATTAGATGGCATCCTAGCGCTCTGCCAATATGTCCCTCAACACTATAGATACAACACGAACACAGTAAAATACTAGATACAGCATATCTCGCTGGTCTTAAGAATCACTTGTAAATCTCTTATTCTCTTACAGATATTTCATTGCGTATACACAACTCCAAATGTTGTCCAGGTGAGGACAAAAAGATACGTAACTGATCCGTTTTTATCCTACAAGATTTCATAAATTCAGGCCTACATTTAGCATTTAAGCCATGTAGTACCAGACTGACACGAGAAAAGAGGGGGAAAGGAAGCTGAAAGTCTGTAGCGAGTCGAAGGCAGGGAAAGAGAAAGACACACAGACAAGACAGTGCTAGGTTGTATTAAATGGTCTCGATGTTTTATTGGTGTTGGTTTCATTTTCTTTCACACACATGTTCTACTACTGTTTTTTTGTTGTCTTCTGTAGTCTCAACCCCCTACAGCCCTCTGAGTAAGACCCAGCCTGAAATGGCTGTTCCTCTGCTGGTCTCCAATACAGACATTCACACAGAACTTAATACCTGGACTGGGTCTCCTAGATTGGACCGGACTCCAGGAACATGGAAATGGTAGCAGGAATATGGACGCCATAGTTTCTGTCTCACATGTTTTAATAATAAAACACAACCTTGTCGCTTTTTTTTTGTTTGTTACATTTTTGCATCGGCTTTCTGAAAACCTGGCGAAAAAAAGATTGGAAACCATATACAGAAAAAGGAAACAGAGTGATCTTTCCTCTTTTTCCATAACACGCTCAACAATGCCGCCGATGTTCTTTTTCACTGAATGTGTATCTTGAGATGTTTTATTTTCAACATGTCATTTTTATTTCTTTAAATCGGTATAGAATTATATAGTTTTCCTAGAACACACAGAAAGATTGAGTTGTATTTTCCAACTGGGGGTGTACTGTAGTATTTAACAAGGACAATGGTTCACACAGTGCACACAAACAGACAAACAGGGAGTAGAGGGGAGAGGAGGGTGTGAGAGACAGAAAGGGAAGGGGGACTGGGGACGCCATGGCGGGGTGTGCTTTGTTATGCCTAAATGAGGGAAAGCAGCTCTCACATACCCCCCTCCCTTTATATAAATGAAAAAAACAAGTAAAACCAATGAACCCCCACCCCATATTATTAAAAAAACAACAACAGTGTTGAAGAAAAATGAAACGGACGGAGTGAGAAAGACATCCGCTCTTCCTCCTGCAGACAGGAGAGGGCGAGAGGGACGGCTCGATTGGTGTCAGCTGTGGGATCTCGCTTGTGATCTGTAGATCTGTGTGTGACCGGAGGACGAGCAAAGGGTCGCAGGAGGAGGAAGAGAGGGAGGAACAGAGTTGTGGAGATAGAGGGGGGAAAGAAAGGGAAGGGAGGAAGGAGTGGTATGGCCCTTTTTTTTGCCGAGCGTCGACACTCCCTTTAGATCATAGCTCGTTCAAATCTACATACACAATATGCAGCTGCCGTTTGGTAGATATATTGGTTTATGTACACAGCAGTGAGAGAACACATGCAAAGAGTATCATAGGAGATGGAGATGGGGGCTGATGTAGGAAGTCGTAAAGGTGCTTTGCTGTTTTTAATCTTTGGGGCAGTTGTGATGAAAATTGCTTCGAAGCGGTTGTTGTCTTTTACGGGGTGGGGCATCTGAAGACATGTCTTGCCAGGGATGGAATGAAAGGGGGGAGAAACAAATGGAAAATGTAGGGTTATGAGTAAAGACGGTATCCATCGCTCAATAGTATGTCTCCCTTTCCACCCAACCTGTAGGAGGAGAGGGGAGGGGAAGAGAAAGGAGAGGCGTTAGAATTTTCTTGTTTTAGTGTCAATTAAAGATTTGTGTGTGAAGTTACAAATGCAAATCTCATGTTAGGATTCGGGCCTAAATGTTATAAATAGAGAAAGAGACAGCCATATACCTCCTGGGTTCCTACGGATGAGCAGTTTTCGGATCTCATCATACACAAAGATGAGGACACTGTAGGGGACCGCACAGAACCACCAGCTGGGCCTGGAGGAGAGAGAGAGTGAGAGAGAGAGAGGAGGGGGACAGAGGTTAATAAACACACATCATGGCAGATAGAAGGTCAATAGTTGTCATTGTAGGTGTATGTACAGTATGTGTGTATGTCTATGTCTATCTGTTTGGTTTGTGTAGGTAGGTGTATTTCTGTATATTTCTGGGTTTACTCCACTCACTTTAGGGGGAACATCCTAAGTGCCACATCCATGCCTGGGGTGTAGGATAAGAAGGCAGCCAGAGCTGTCTCCTCAAACAGGCCAAAGATCAGGATCTTGTTCCTAAGAGGAGAGTAGTGCAGAGGAGAGACATGAGAATAAATATAAGAGGTTGAGAGAGACAAATATACATAGAGACCAAGCATACTGTATATTAACACATTTAGAGACCAAGCATACTGTATATTAACAAATGTAGAGACCAAGCATACTGTATATTTAACAAAATGTAGAGAAACCAAAGCATACTGTATATTAAACAAATGTAGAGACCAAGCATACTGTATATTAACAAATGTACAGACAGACAGACAGACAGACAGACAGACAGACAGACAGACAGACAGACAGACAGACAGACAGACAGACAGACAGACAGACAGACAGACAGACAGGAAAAGAGACACAGAAACAAGACAGGCTGACAGACAGACAGGAAAACAGATACAGAAACAGACAGACAAGCAGACAGACAGGAAAAGAGAGACAGAAACAGACAGGCAGACAGACTGACTTCATGCCCTGCTGGAAGACAGAGTTCCGCCTGGTCTTGCAGACAATGACATCAGCCCACTGTACCACCACGATACTGACGAAGAAGGCTGTGTGACACGTGAACTCCACGATCTTCCTCTGTTCATATGTCTACACACACACAGAGAGGAGAAAGGGAGTGAGAGACAGTATTTGAATCATAGAATGAAATAGAACAATAGAATGGACATTGGCATCCCGGCAATGTGACTAAAAGGACAGCCATCTTGGTCAGGGAATATTTATTTATAGAATCTGATCAAATATGGTGAAATAGTGTAAACAATGAATTTGCATATATACTTGTAATATACTGTATTGCTATATTTTGAATAGTTATTTTGGCTGGGAATTGTAGCGTGTACCTACCCATTGCTGGCCATAGCTGTCTTCCAGGTCGTTGCAAGCACGGTCGTCCCAGTTGAGCCTGATACCCACAAGAATTGAGGGTAGGAAGCCATTCTCAGCCAAGATCACAAAGTAGGAGAAGAAGCCTCCCAGAGCCTGGATCATACCTTCACACACAGACACAAAGCGTTAACACATGTTCACTCTGGAAATGATGTTACCGGATCCCACAAGGAGAAGCCATTGACTTGTCATGTAGATTTGTGAACTATAATCCACTAGCCATAGATGTATGATCTATAAGCATCGATGCACTCATCAGTCTGTCCGATTCTACAACAGGGTGGTAGAAGACTAATCAACCACACTGTCCATAGAGTAGGTCCCAACTGCTGCCTGACCAGATTTGTCACAATGTTCTCACGACTAATGCTCAAGGAAGTATTGGGGAAGTATTGATCATTGATCTGGCTGTGGGCTGTGATAACATGTCCAGCTACATATGCACTGTCTTCATGGCCCCGACCAGGTAGAGGAGCTAATGGGGACCCACCGATTTGTCCGTAGGCGATGCTGATGAGCCTCTCGTTCACCAGCTTGTCCCTGGTGGGGTTCCTGGGCTGACGCTTCATGATGTCACTCTCGGCTGCCTCATAGGCCAGGGAGATGGCGGGCACCTGGGGGAGGCGGGGTCACAGGTCACAGATGTGAGTTTGTATGAGAAACAAATATTTCACATTGATGTATATTTGATTGATCGCTCCATTGTGAGATAGGGCATATCAAGTGTACGTGTGACATTATTTTCAACAATGCACAATTTCGTATTTTGTGTGTGTGTGTATTGGTCCCACGTGTGTGTGTTATGTGTGTGTGTGTGTGTATTGGTCCCACGTGTGTGTGTTATGTGTGTGTGTGTGTGCCTTACCATGTCAGTTCCCAGGTCGATACAGAGGATGGTGATGGTTCCCAGTGGTAGGGGGATATTGACGATGATGAAGAGGAGGAAGGGTGTGATCTCAGGGATGTTACTGGTCAGGGTATATGCAATGGACTTCTTCAGGTTATCAAAGATCAGACGACCTGCAGGGASACAGGAGGACACACACAGAGGTCACACACTGAACTCTGACCTCTAACCTCTGTAGAATTGAGCAAAGGTTGGATCAGGGTCTGCCCTTATTCATAAAGTGTCTCAGAGTAGGAGGGCTGATCTAGGATCAGGCCCCTCTTGTCCATGTGATCTTATTCACTAAAAAGTCAAAACTGATTTGAGATCAGCACCTACTCTGAAATGCTTTAAACATACAGGCTCATATTACCCGTCCCTCCCATCTTCTCCTTTTCTGCCCTCTTTTACCTTTCTTCCACTTCTCCCTCTCACACGCCCTTCTACTCTTTCCATCTGTTCTCCTCTCTCTCCCTATTTCTCACCCTCTTCCACTCCGGTAACGATGGAGGCAAAGTTGTCGTCCAGCAGGATCATGTCAGCGGCCTGCTTGGATACGTCAGAGCCGGAGATTCCCATGGCAACGCCGATGTCAGCCTTCTTCAGGGCAGGAGAGTCGTTCACACCGTCACCTGTCACAGCCACGATGGCACCCTGGGAGGGACAGAAGAGTTAGCCCGTGTCCCAAATGGCACCCTATTCCCTTCATAGTAGTGAGTAGTGCTTTTGAGCATGGCCTATAGAAAGGCACTATGGTACCAAAACTAGGGGGAAGTGATGGGGTCAATTCCCTGTTCAATTCAATCAATTCATTTTCAAATGYATGAATAAAATGTCAACAATCTTCCCAAACTGAAAACTGAATGAACCCCAACCTTGTTCGCAGACTTATATTAGTGTAGTCGTGGAAAGCAAGTTCACTTTTGTTGATCGGGTGATGGATTCGGGTGGTGTGTGTCTTTCTGTTTGTTTGTGTGTGTGTCTCACCAGTCGCTGGCAGCCCTCTACGATGATGAGTTTCTGCTGGGGGGAGGTCCTGGCAAACACAATCTCAGTGTGGTTTCTGAGGATGTCATCCATTTGATCCTGAGACAGTTCCTTCAGGTCTGTACCATGGATCACACAAGCCTTGGCATCCCTGGAGACACACACATACATTAGAATAGTTAGCTTGGATCCACAGAGACGGGCGAAAGTGACATGAGAGGGAAAATTAATGAGAACAATGAATTGCAGAACAGGATCCCGTGTGGTCTCACGCTCATTGTGAAATGATGTAGTGTGTGTGGTGTGTGTGTGTGTGTGTGCACCGCACGCGCGGACACGCCGCGCGCACACGCACGTCTCATGTTTCTCACCTTGGGTTGACCTGGCTGACGGGGATATTGAGGCGAGAGGCGATGTCCTCCACTGTCTCGTTGCCCTCGGAGATGATGCCCACGCCCTTAGCGATGGCCTTGGCAGTGATTGGATGATCACCTGTCACCATGATGACTTTGATGCCAGCCGAACGGCATTTGCCCACAGCGTCGGGTACAGCGGCACGGGGAGG